>NC_064824.1:69940329-70248107 GCF_024166365.1 Elephas maximus indicus | reverse complement strand
GTAGAATTGCAGAGATGGCAGCTCGCACCTATTTGATTTTTTTTTTTTTTTTTTTTTTTTGCTTTTCTCAATGCACAGCAAATTTGGCTTTCAGTGCGTTATCTCTTTTGTTAATGCAAAAAGATTCCCTGGGCGAAAAAATTGCTCATAATTACCAGAGAGATGGGGAAACTGCATTAGAATAAATAAACCTGAAATTACTGTAATTATGTTGTGTTTGATGGGCCCGGCTTGTAATCAAGAAGAGAATACAGTGAAATGATGCTGACCCTCTTGGGTTTGCAGCTGTACACGCACTTTGGGGTCTTTTTTTGCAGAAAAGAGTCATTTTGATAATCATTAAGCTGTGTGTAACCTATTTCAGAAGTGTTTTAAAATGAGGTTCACATTTTTTGAACAAGGGCAAAAAATCCCAAAATTGCATTTTGCCATTACAGACTCATACATAAGGTAAGGTTGTGTTTTCTAAGTGACAATTGCTAAGACATAATATTCAAAATCAGTATTTAATCATTATAATGAGGTATTGTTTAAATATAACCACCTTCAGATTATTCATAGTTTAATTAATATACTCATTATGAAAATCTTTGAATCAGATATTTGATGAACTACTTGTCAGTAACAAGGCAGCATTAATTAGGCCTATATTGAGATTAACATTTTTTAAAAGTACAACTGCTTATAATTATAATACAGCCTAACTAACGACCGCCTTCATTGAGCTAAAACTAATAATTTCTCTATTTGAACTGTTAGCAAGAGATTATTAAATTAGTATAAACTAATATCTCAAAGTATTAAAATCTGCTTGACCAGACAGATTTTGCCCGTGGCTTGAGGCTTTGGCCCGGCTGCCGTCTGGGGAACCCTACTCAGATGCGTGAGAGAAATTTCCCAAAACCTCCCCAGTGGCAAAGCCACACCTCGCAGGGGAAACTGAAGTTAGAAAGGCCCCCTCTCCCAGCTCCTCGAGTCCAGCCTAGAAAATCAGTTCATTTTCGTGTTTGAGGCCCATCCACTCGCCCGCATCCCAGTCTCCGTGGTTTGATCTCCCCTCTAGGGCTCCTGGTTCTGGGGGCCTGCAGGAGAGGAAAAGTCCCAATTCCTGGCCCGCAAGGTCCGGGACTCCATCACCTCACCACCTTCCCGGACCCCTTTGTCACCCTTCCCAGCCACTTCCTCCGCCCCTTTCCAAAGGGCGTCAGAAGGGCCCCGCGGATCTGATCTTCCACCAGCACCAACCGAAAAATGGGTGCTTGTCACAACACAGTTCACTACCATCCCTGCTCTGCGCCACACTGCGCGCCGGAAGGGGTCCCCCAAAAGGCGGAGGGCCAGCCCCCGCGGGAAGGCGAGTGCGGGAGTAGAGGAAACCAAGCAGCACAGCCTGTCCCGGACGGCAGCTTTCCTAAACTGCCTGGGCTCAGCTGACGGGTCTGAGGTTGGAGCTGGGCAGGGGTGCAGGGTCCCAGGGCGGAGAAAGGAGCCACAGCTGGTTCTAGCCGCCCCGGAGCCCGAGTTCTCTGCGCGAACTGACCAGAGCGCTCAGCTGGAGGTGCCCCATAGAGGCCTGGTTACGAGGCGGCTCTCTCGGGGTAGGAGTTCCAACGAGTCAGTCGAGCATATCCGCCCCTCCTTTGCCACCTCCATTTCTCAGGGAAGCAGGGAAGAGCCTGAATCCTGAGGCGAAATGGGCCTCCCCCTGGTCAACGGGCCCGGGTGGGGTGGGAGCAGCTACCGAAGGGCCGAAGTGAGATCCTGGACTGTCCCCCAGAGCCGACTGATTGATTGGGGGTTAGCTTGACAGGCGTGTCCTTCGATTTCTTCCTAGCCTCTGGTGATGTCCTTTCTGCTATGGGATACAGTGCCCTCCCGGAGAGCAAGAGCCAGGAGGCCTGATAGAGGCCGGGGCTAGGTATAAAGGCAATTGCTTCTGCTTCCAGACCTCGCCTGTTGTGGTTAGACGTTGGGGGTGCTGAAGTCTCCCAGACCAGCTGCCTTTGAACGCTGCCTTCATCCCCTCTCAGGCCGGCCTTGACCCATCCCCTGGGTTCCTGAACCCCAACTCTCTGCCTGTCAGACACCTGTTCCTGACCCCTCTTCTCCAGTTCCCTCCCCGGGTGGTCTCTCTCCAACTCAGGTGCGGATCAGACCCCTTGGGGGGTCGGGGGAGCTAAGTAAGAGGGAGAGGCCCAGTGGGGCTCAGGGGTCCATATTCTAAGGTGTCTAGGGCCAGGTAATCCCACTCTGGCCAGGCCACAGTAGTCGCCTGTCCAGATGCTACTTGTCCCCAGTGATAGCCCTTTGTGGTCCCTGGTGCCCTCTCGCTGGTACACAAGACAGCAGCTCTTTCTTGAAACCATAATTTTACTGTCTCAAAGAAACTTTATAACTTATTTACAAAGTTCTTTTTTTTCCCCAAGATACAAAGCAATAAGTTAACATTCTCAATATAAAACTAAACTTTGACATAGAGAACACAAAACACGGTTGATTTCAATTGATCACATTTTCCAAATTTCACAAGTAAAATGTCAAGATTCTCATTTCACAAAGCATCGGGTTTTACAGCCACACACAACAGAACGGAAAAAGGCTAAGCTTGTGCAACATGTTTACAGAAAGATAATAATAATTAATAACAATAATAATATGTACAACGATTAAATCCTGCACTGGAGACTGCGTTCAGGGTGGTGACTGGCATTATCCTGTGGTCGAGCCTCTGGGGAGTGTTTTAAAGCTGCTTTTGTCTTAATTTAAAGCCCACTGGATTAGGGAGCTCTCTCATGTCTGTCTGTTTTCTCTCTGCTGCCCGTCAGTCCTCTCTTTCTCCCCACGGAGGGAATAGAGATTTTCCTCTTTGCCCAGGCAAAGCGACCAAGCGTGTTCCTCCGGAGATGAGAAAATCATGTTGGCTTCATTTTTCTTTCTTTTATTATTTTTTAATAATACGGACATGTAAAAAATGCAAATCACTCGGCTCCAACCTCTCCATACCGGCGAAGTACAAAAGTTACTGTAAAAGTTAAAAATCACCATGTTCTCTTTATTCGTCCGGGTGAGTTTAAAGTAAAACGTGCGTTTGGACAGTGCGCTCCGCGCGCCCGGCGGAACAGCGAACTGGCGGGCACTCTGAGCCTCAGGCGAAGTCCATTTTTTAATAAATAAAACCCCTTCCCTCCAATGTCCCCCAGTTCCCAAACAAGCTACACAGGTGTCCAGGTAGAGCCCATAAGAAGGCCCGAAATGACACAACATCCTAGTATTCCCGAGCTGGGCGTCCCAGCGAACTGTGTACCCTTCGATCCAATGACTATTTGCAGAGGCCAAAGAATGAGGACGGTGAACCGAGGAGGACCTTGACTTCGTCAGCGCACAGACACAGAGCGAAAAGAGACAAGAGACAGGACAGAAAAGAGCTTTTGCTTTTTTCGACGTTGCTTTTGTTGTTCCTGATAGCCCCACAAATGCTATGGTCGGCGGGTCGGGTCGAGCGGGATGGTCTTGCCGCACCGGCTGTCTCCTCGCTGTACTGCGAGGCCGCTCTTCCTTGTCACCGCGAGGCGCAGGCCGGAGTTGGGACGAGGACACGGGCCGAGGGCGCCAGGGAAGTAGCCGGGCCGGACCGGTTGGGGCTAGGAGGCGGCGGGCGTCCTGCCTTTACTGTCCCTTTTTCCTTCCCTCTGGGCCCTTCTCCTTCGCACCCAGGGCACGCAGACAGGGTGGATGGACCGGGAGGCGGGAAGGGCCAGGCTGGGGGAGACAGGAAGGAGGCGGGCGGGTGCGGGCAGGCCACCTCACATGAGCTGGGGTTGCTGCATAGCTTCTTGGTGCGCCGAGGGGTACCACGAAGTGTAGCTGGGGATGTAGGAACCCGCGCTGCCGCCCGAGCCCTTTCCGGACGAGGAGTTGGGGTTCCAGCCCGGCGGCACGGGTGGGGAGCTGGCAGACAGGGCCCGGCCGTTGGCCAACGCACTACCCTCCAGAGCCGCCCCGCCCTGCTTCATCAGCTTCTTGAACTTGGAGCGCTTGTTCTGGAACCAGATCTTGACCTGCAAGAGCGGACAACAACGTGACTGGGGCTAGGGCCGCTGGGCCTAGCGAGGTTTCGGGGAAATAAGAAAGGGACCGCGGAGCGCCGGAGAGACGAGCCTCCGAGCCTCCGCTGCCCCGCTCGATCTGGAAGCTCCCTGAGCGCGGAGCAGAGACCCCCCAATAAAAGTCAAAGGCGCTGTGCCCGGGCCGCCAGCGGGGCCAGCAGGGGGGCGTGGTGGTGATGAGCTCAAGGCGGCCCAGGCCTTCGCTTGCCAGGGGCTCAGCCCCCGACCCCGGCGACAGTATGCAGAAGACGCAGCGCCAGCAGAACCCCGAGCGCCAGCAATTCCAATGCGTACACCAATAAAAGAATCGAAAACCTAGGAAGGAGTGGAGAAAATTTATTTGCAACGTGGGCTGCCTTCTCTTTGCACCGTCCTTTCTGCCCTTGAGTGAGTTGCGAGCTGGCTGAGGAGGCCACAGGGTTTTGTTGAACTTTTTTTGGACTCAAACCAACCTTTTCTTAAGATCTGTTTGCTCTCCCCAGCTCTGCTCCAAATCCCGGGCTGGACGTTGGTAACCCACGCCAACCGCGACCAGGGCACCCACGGGTCTCAGAGAAATCCGGGAAAGAAGGCCCCATTTCTCCTGCAGGGTCTGGGACTGGGAGGTGAGAGGGCGGAAGAAAGACCCTCCTCCCTTGCCCGGTGAGGAGGAGGAGGAGGGAGACAGGCGCTGGCCCTGAGGCCCCAAGTGATTAGCCCCACTCTTTAAAGGAAAAGGAGGGATTAAGCCCAGCGTCTATTGTTCCAGTTGTTCCGGCACGTGTGAACCCAAACAAAACGTCCCCAAACAAGATGTCCAGGGAAATCCTTCCTGTGCCCTAATCAGATTGTCCAGCGCCAGGGTGGGGAGGCCGGGTGACAGGCAGCGCAGAGTACAGGGCGCAGTGGCAGAGCCAGGGCACAGAGAATGAAGGAGGAAGAAGAGATGCCAGGGGCGAACGCATGTGCGTGTGTGTGTGTGTGTGCGCGCACACACACACACACGCACATACACACACACCCGCGCGCACACGCGCGCACTGATAGCCCAACCCTGAGGCCCAGGCAGCAGGAAATGAAGCCTGGGCGCAGGCCCGCCGCGGGAAGCCGGCGTGGTGGAGGGGCAGCAGCGAGGTACCTGTGTCTGCGTGAGTCCCAAGGAGGCCGCGAGCTCCGCCCTCTCGGGCAGAGCCAGGTACTGAGTTTGCTGGAACCTCCGGTTCAAAGCCTGCAACTGCAAACTGGAATAAATTGTCCTGGGTTTGCGGATCTTTTTCCCCTTGCCATTGAAGCGAACTTCACCGCCTTCCACCACCGTGCTCTTCTCGGAGTCCGCCCCTGGAGGGACAGCAGAAGCGGGGTCCTTTGTTAATGCGTGGGGCCGCTGTTAGTGCGGGAATCCGAGAGCTAGTGGCTACCAAGGGGTGGCGGAGGCAGGGGAGGGAAAGAACGCTCAAGAAATTCCGAAAGCCAGAGAAGGGTCCCGCAAAGTCCGAGGGCCCGCACCTGGCCGCTGCAGGCGGGCTGGGGCGGTTCCCAGGCGAGCGGCTCCTGCCTTTGCAGAGAAAGTTTGCTATTTTTGCAGGCGGTAGTTGAGGTTTAATTACCCTTAATTGCATACATTGTTTATAGCACTACGCAATAAATAATTACCGAGACTAATACGTGCACATGTGGGTTTCTGTTTTCCGGCGGGGCATTGTGTGCTCTGCGCACAGAGCCGCCCAGAGGCCCAGACAGTGCCAGGGGACGCTCTCGGATTTATCCTTGGCTGGATAGTTGTGAGTTGGGTGATTTTTTTTTTTTTTTAATTTCTGTGCTGTGACAAGGACCCAGAGGTTGATACCCGAAACCTCCGCTGCTCCCGCGCCCTCCCCACCCCCACCCATCTCTCTCTCCACCTCTCCCTCCTCTCTCTCTCATTCCCTCTCTGTCTTCGTATCTCCTCCTCTCCCTCTCCCCGGCGGGCGCACATACCTGGGTCCTCCAGGCGGCTCTGGGCCAGGCTGGCGCTGCCCGGGTAGGACTGCACGGAACTGATGTAGGGGCTGGACGCGTGGCTGCTGACCGAGTTGACGTAGGGGTAGCCCAGCGGTCGGGAGAAGGACGAGGCCGAGCTGTAGGCGCCGTCGGACTGCGAGTGACCCGCCGAGTGTAAACAGTGCATGGAGTAGTGCCCGTGGGACATGGGAGAAGGAGACATTTGCTGGTTGGGCGGCCCAAACTCCATAAACACCGCCTTGCCCGACACAGGGCTGTTGAGACTTTCTGGCATGGTGGTCATGGTCATCTCTTCTCGCGGGGTCTGGGTGTGGGTCTCTCTCTCCTCTGCTTCCCTTTTGGGGGTCTCTGTGTTTCTCAGGACAGGAAGGAACCCAATTTAAGCGGAACAGGGGTTTTCACTTTCCATTCATAAGAAAATGGAGTTTGTCTCTTTGAAAAGTCTAAGCATGATGCTGCCGAGCTCCCCAAACTCGCTTCAAAGCTTTGACTCAGCCAAGGTCATAAATATTCATAAGTTGGCGGAGCTGATTGGTCCGCTGTCTTGCATAATCACCGGGGATTGGTCCGAGGTGCTCCGGCTTGGCTGGACTAGAGCAAACAAGGCGGCCGGGCCTCGGGAGAGATGCGTCCACACTTCGCGGCCGGGGCTCTTCTGCAACAGAGCGCGCCTTGCGGGGCGCACAATGGGCTGCGGCGCCCGCGCCGGGACCTCCGCGGCCCGCGACTCTTCAGCCTCCCGCCTTCCCAGCGCAACTTCCTCCCCAGAAACCAACAGGCTGCTCCGCGCCACCACCCTCCCTTCTACTGCCCCCCCCTTTGCCCGCCCCCAGCGCGGAGAACCCGGGGCCGCTTCTCGCTGCCACCCGGCCGGGCGCTGAGCCTGGAGCGGCCCTGGAGAGTGGCCGCGGCCTCCGGAGCGGGGAGTCACGCACTGGGGTACGCCCGAGGCGGAAAACAGAGCGCTGTGATGTGGAGGGTCTGGGGCCTCGCGCAGCGCCCTCTTGGCCGCGCCTCCCTGGCCCCTGCCGCTCCGCCACATCCCTGAGGTCGGGTTTTGGGGCCCTACCCGCGAACTCACTCACTCGGTCGCAGAGCCGCCGACGCTCCCCGAGGCCCGCTAGCATTGCTCCCGGCCCAGCTGGCCACTGCAGCCCAAGACTGCACCGGTCTGATAAAAGCACTGCGCGCAGAGAGCCAGAAACCCGCGCTTCTCCTCCCAGGAAAGGCGGCCGCACCGCCTCCCCCCAACACACACCCCCTGTTTCCCTCCCAACCTTCCTCCGCCTCCCCCGCCCCTCCCCATTCCCTCTGCGCCTAGTGCCCCGCGCAGACTCGCCCTGAGGGTGCGGCGCCACGTGGAGTCCGGGGTTGGCTGGCTCAGTTCTGCTTGAGCCCGGGACTCCAGGTGGTCATTTTCCGGACTCTTGGGGTCAGGTGAGGGTGCCCGAAGTTTAGGAGCCCCTGGGGGACACCAGTAAGGAGCCCTGGTGGTCAGTGGTTAAGCGCTCTACCGCTAACAGAAAGGTGAGCGGTTCGAATGCACCAGCCTTTCCGCGAGAGGAAGATGTGGCAGTCTGCTTCAGCAAAGATTACACCCTTGGAAACCCTATGGGGGCAGTCCTACTCTGTCCTGTATGCTCACTATGAGTCGGAATCCGACAGCAAAGAGTTTGATTTGGGGGACACCGAAATCCGCGGCAAAATCAGGCCTTTGGTAGGCTCGCACATCTAATATGTAGACATGTGTCTCTTTGACGCCCAGCATCTTCCCGCCAGTGGCCCAAGCGGGCGCCACCGGCTTTGGGGGCAGGGCTGGTGGAGGCAAGAGCTGCCCCAGGGCCTTCTATCTTCTGGGGCACAAGGTACAGCAACGCACACAAACCCCTGCCCCACACACATACACAACCGCACCACCACCCCTGCGCGGTATGGCGCGCACCACGCTGGCTGGTAGGGGCTGTTGGTTCCCCATCCCGCCAGCCCCACCGTGAATCCCAAATTACTTTGTTAGGCAATTAGAAAGTGTTGATCATTATATCTTTCATAATTTAGCGGTGTGACTGGGAACAGGGAAATGATCTTGTGAAAGTTCACACGTGCAGATGTATTAGTTACCGATTCATTTGATTAAATGGTAGTCTCAAGTGCTCGGATCCGCAGCTGAAGTCTCCCCATTAGCATAACACTGATGTTTAATTTTCATACGCATAATTAGCCATATATTTAACACTAATAGCAACATGCAGCCTTTCAGCGTTAAACAGCCCGAGATTTGATCTGGCCTGAGCTGAACCTTCGTCACCGCACCTTCCCCTGTCTGGAGAGCGCAATGATCACAGTACAAACCTCTGTAATCAAGCACATTTTGGCAAACAGGGAACACCAATAAAAATGAACATTCAAAACAAATTACATCGGTGCTGTCGTTACAGACATTAGTGGAGGGGGGCTTCTCTCTTTTTTAACTTCAGTAAGCAGCTGCTGCTGCCCACAGAATTCCTCTTTGGCTGAAGGGTGCGATTCTGGTGGCAGAAATATTTCAGGGAGCGTGGTTGGAGCAAAAAGGAAAACAAAAGTAACGAAACAAAACAAGCAAGCAAACAAACAAAATCTTCCAAACCAATAACGGGTTTGCCAATATTTAAAGGTTTCCCCCCCTCCCCCCTTAATCACCGAACCACACGGCGAGGCTTTGTAGCAACAACCAACTAATGATTTCGCCACCAGACAACCCCCTCCGCTCGTCCTGATTTCCTGGTTGCGCTTGTGGTTTTAATTGCTCTTCCTAGTGCCTGTTTTGGGGTGTGGAGTGCCCTGCGGTGCGCCCGGCCCAGCCGTGCAGATGCCGCCCGGGCCCCGGCTATTCTGCACGCTCTTCCTGGGCCCTGCTCACGTAAGTGATCGTCTCGGCGGGCTCCGGGTCGGGGTTGGGACCTGGCTGGCGACTCCCAGTGCTCAGGGCAAAGCGTGAGGAAACCCGAGGGCCTGGCAGCTCAGGGCCAGTTTATTCTCAAGAATTAAAGGGCGGGGGAAGAGGAGAGAGGCGGCTGCACGTCGCGACTCCCCGGGCGCTCCGTCCCTGCACATCTGGAAGTGGGATCCAAGTCTTTCGCGTCGCGGGGGGCACGCCTGGCTCCTGAGCACAAAGACCCCCCATGCACCCCCTCGGTAGAGAGTTTCAGAATCTTGCTTATTTTTGGAAGTGAATTGAGTGTGAGCAAGGGAGTATCTACACTCCTGAATTATTTCTAAGCCCCGGAGAAGCAAGTGTGGGGAGGGGCGCTGAGCCGGGTTCCCCGGGGCTCCGAGTCTCCCCGCGTGGGCTTGCTACTCCATGCACGATCTTATCGCTCCTCTACCAGCCCACAGTACATTGGCACCCCCCTCGCGTTCAATGAGAGGACACCTGTTCCGAGACGCCGGCTTGCTTTGGTCTTTGCCGGTCCGAACTCTGAGAGGAAACAAAACTCTCCCTTATATCCCGCTAGCTCCGGATTCGGAGTAGGACTGTTGGAGACACTACCCAGGACCCTGTGCTTGGTGGTGTAGCTGTAGCCAAGTGTGGCTAGAAACCCGGCGGCCCCGGGGTGAGGTCTGGGGCCAGTTCAGCTGGCAGAGGGGGTAGGGAGGTGTGTATCAGGTATTTTTAAATCTGCTTCCTAATTTTAACCTCAAAGCATATTAAATGGAGTTCATTCTACTTCAAGTTTGTTTTCTACTGCTGCGTATTGGCTGGTGCTGGTGGAATATGTTTGTGTGCATGTATGTATACACATACATATATAAACTTTGTTAGTCACTTTAACAAATGGGACTATAAACATGTCCTACAAATATCCCCACCTAGGAATAATTGCTGCACAAGCAGCGTTTTACTCCAGCATTCGATAAAATCCTGTGGTCTCAATAAATTTGTTCTTGAGGAACCTCAGAGTAAACATATCTGCAGATAAGATTGGGCACTAATCGTTACAATCCCATTTTCCTTGGAGAGAAGTGAAGTCATCACCACAAATCTTTCCCAAGGCCAGCTGGGCCCTGTTCTTCTCTAGGGAATCCAGAGTGCTTCAGGTGGTCCCAGTCAATGGATCTTGGCCAACTCCTGAGCACCCCAAAAGTGTGTGTGAATCCCCAGCCCCTTCCTTGTCTTTTCCAGCTCTTAGACCCACTGTAATTGGAATCGCCGTTGCCCAAAATCTACATCCTTGGACGTAGAGAAACCGAGCTGGACAGTGTGGGGGCCGCCCAAGAAAAGTCCCGCTTTCAGGGTAAAGCTCAAAGTCGCCACTTTTCCTAGTGCCTTCATTGGCCCCAGTTCCTCCATCTCCTTCCTCACTATTCTGTCACAAAGATGAGCTGGCTGTAAGGTCTCCAATCACCGATGCCACCTGTCTTGGCAGTTACAGGTGCCCACATTTCCTTGGCATTTCTGCCCCCAAGCTGTTTTTAGTGGATGGCAACTTTGCAAAACCTGCTTCAGTAGAAACAAAATTTCGCATAACCACTGACCGCACGGACATTCACAGGACTTGCCCCTAAAACCACAGCCAGAGAGGGAAGTCTTCCCTGAGGCCAGCTTCTCTTCACCCTTGATCCTGGGTGTGAACAGATGCTGGGGAAGGGCGCGGAAAGGAAGGAACTGGCCATGAGAGATGCAGGGTGTGGGCTCTCGGGTTTCCTGCTCCTGAAGCGGGTTGGAGCTGCGGTTAAACTCGCCAGTTACAGCCTCAGTCAACTCGGCCCTTGCCCTCAAACGGGCCCGAGTCTCCTCTTTCTGGGATCCTTTGAGTCTCCAGAAAACCCAGCCATCACGGCCCTAGCAGCGTCCGGGTGCAGGTCAAGAGGGCCGGCCTGGCGGGGGCAGGGGGAGGTGGGGGGAGGTATCGGATTGGGAGCTAGACTGCCCGCTGAGCTGCCGGGCGCCGTTCACAACTGGGAGGCTGGGCTCACCCGCGCGTGTGGGGGAGGGTGAGGGGGAGAGGAGGGATAGTGTCTTAAATTTAACTTCTGCGATGGTCTTGCGAGGCTGGATGCGGCGAGAAAGGAGGGAGCTGCAGGGACCCCGGAACATCGCGCCTCCGGCTTGTGAACGTCCTTTGGAAAGGCCAGGCCCAGGGTTCCCAGCCAAAAGGAAATGTTTGTAACCAACGCCTCGGTTCGCGGGCGAGGATGTGGAAATGAACGGAAGGAATGGCAAGCAGGCGCTGACCCTCGCGAGCGCCCTTGGGCGGGCCAACGTGGGAACCCCACGGGGGAAAAACGATTTAAAAAAAAATTCCCAGCTAACAACGAGGCTCGGGTTTTTCTTTCGGTGCGTGCATGCGCCTGTGGAAAGTTCAGACTGAAAAATTAACCACCCACCCTCTCCCCCCAAATAACTGTCAGAGACACAAAAAGCGCAGGCACAATGGGTTTAAGAGGTGAACCTTTTTACTCCGGCAGAGTCAGGACAAGAGAAAGAGAGAAGACTACCCCACCCCTCCCGAAAACCCTCATCTCCAAAAGAGGGCGTCCCATTCCCCTGCATGGCCCGGGCGGGGCTTCAGCTCTGCGTCCCCAATTGTCCCTACTCCCCATCGCATTTGTCAAAGACGCTTATTAGGCGCCAGGTAGGTTACAGCCCAAGCCGCCGTTCGCCCGTGCCTTCTAAAAATTCTCCCGCTGGATTTCAACAATTTAGGGAAAAAAGGCGTCAGGTGGCCGCGCCCTTTGGGCAGCGCGCGTCTCAGGCCTCGTGGGGCAGTTTGGTCAGGATCTGCGCGCCCCCCGACGTGATGAGAACTGTGTGCTCGAACTGGGCAGACCTGAAACATACACCGCGGCAGTCAAGAAGCGCGAGAGCCCCGCGGGCCGGGAGCAACAGCTCTCCTGCGCCGCTGGGCGAGTCTTTGCTTCACATACAATTGAAAAGCAACAGGGCAGAAAGCAAACACCTTTGATCGTCTAGGGAGACCGCAGTCCATGCATCCTCCAGGACTTTAAATTCAGGGGATCCCTCGGTGATGATTGGCTCTGGAAGAGGGAAAATATTTACTGAGTGACCTCATCAGGTTCTTGTCAAACATTATTTCGGCTGATTATCAAAAAAGAGAATAAGAAGTGCCCCCCTCCCCACATGCTTCCCCCACGGATTCATGTTGTCATCTTGTAAGGGCTGATAGCTGATGTTGCTTACACAGTATACTACAAACCAAACAGTAGGAAGAGGAAACACTAAGGCATTCAAAAATGAATGAAGTTGCCTAGTTCGTAATTTTTTTAGAGAAAGAAGGGCATTTTAATCAAGCCTTAATTAGGACCCCGTGGATAACAACCACCCAAACACCAGTCCCTCTTATAAATACCAGCCAGTTTTTTTAAAAATTTGAATTTTTAAAACATACTCAAAATGTTCATTAATCAGCAAATAACAATTTTCTTATTTCGCTGTAATTGCTTCTCCATTAAGTCCCACAGTCAGAAATATGGTGCCTTCGTGCCCCTGGATGATTGGAATCTGGAGGTGACACCAATCACGCAACCAGCCAGGAACAGGAACGAGCGGCCAGAGCGCACAGACTACTTGCTGACAGGGAGCAAGGGACATAATCGCCACTAGTTACTAGATATTAAAGAAAAAACCCAAAACACAAAAAGTAAAACACCACATTATGCTGGTAACAGAATTAGAGGTGGGACAGCCGCCGTCTCCCAAATGTGTCGGTAAGTATCTGATGTCGGAAGATGGGCTCCAGGGTATTATATAATCAGATTTACTATGCATCCGAATTATTTAATTATGCTGATTGGCTTTATTAGTCCTCCACAGGACAGCCTAGCCTAGACCAGTGCGCCGCTTCCGCTTCAGGAGCCACCGCGGATGAGGCACTCTGGGCACTGACCTATGGTGAAGGCCATGCCCTCCTCCATGAGCAGGTCGTTGTCGTTTGCTGCAAAACAGAAGACATGGGGTGGGGAGAATGGAAATGGAAAATCAGGAGACAGAGAGAAACAGAAGGGAGGGTTGAGGTGGCTCAAAAACAAACAAAACAAAAACAAAAACAAACTCATTTCTTTTGAGGAAACCAGGAGGTGGAGGCTTCTAGACTTCTAAGTGGTGGTTACCACTGGGGTTAAGCACAGAGCTTCTGAGCCTCAGCTGCTGCCTTGTTTGCACATGGGGTCACACATCCTGGGAGGGGCCCAACAAGGCAGTCAAGGTCAGTTTAGGTGTTTCAGATACCTGCTAGGCGCCCCCCCACCCCCCCACCCCATACACACACCACACACACTGGCCTCACTGAGTCCTCTGTCTGGCCTCAGCCTCACCACCCACACCCCAAAGAGAAAGAAGTCAGGCTTCTCCAAGGCAGTAAATGCAACCTGAGGGCAGCCTCCTGGGTTCAAGTTAGAGCAGGAGGCAGGGACAGAGGGTCTGCAACTTCTGAAATAACCCCAGGCTTTGGGGCTGGGTAGGAAGCAGGGCTGAAAGGCCCTTCCTGCACTCCTGCCTGGTCAGGGCTCTGGTCTGAAGGGACTTCTGACCTGCTGGGTCTCCAAAGACCCTCCAGGGAGGGGTTCTAGGCAGTAGTTCCTTTAGGAACTGCCTTCCACACCACCAATGGATGGGTCTGTTTAGGGAAATGACTGACCAAGCCTCTAGGTCAAGGCGCAGGGACCAACTTTCCTTTGGTACCTGTCCAAGTCTGCCCCGGACCCCTTTAGGGGGTACTTCCTAGAGCTGCTTCCTACCCTAACTGAATCTTCCCACCCCTTTGGCTCACCCCTGACTTCTCACTGTAGGGGTGTACACCCAGGCAGTGAAAAACAGGAGGTTCTGGGGAAAGGACACAAGGGTGGGTATAATCTAGACATCACTAAAGAGTAAAAAGAGTACATGCTGCTAAATACATCAGCTGTCAACGCTGTGTAGGATGTAATGAAGTTTAACCACAACAGTCAGCGGTTAGAAAAGGGGGTAGAAGGTAGAAAAAGAAAAACAGAAAACAGTCATATGTACATGCTGCTGGGACATTGATGCAGTGGTGTTTTGTTTTCAGTAACTTTTTCTAGACAAATATCCCTTGTGCTTTCCAGCCACGCACCCTTCAGGAGAAGACAAAAAGCAAAATCTTATTTTGGGATCGAAACTGCTGGGCTCTAATCCAGTAACAGTAATGTGCTGGTTAAGATTAAATAGGCCTCCCTCCCCCCACCCTCAAATAATAATGTAGGCTCAAAGCCAGAGGAAGAGCTTCAGGAGTGAAACTGCTTTATCCCGACGCCTTTCAATAAATAGTTTCCCAAATTAACTTTCTTACCATGATGCCAAATTTCTGGATGTCCATGAAAGTAAGATCCTATTCCATGTCCAGTGAAATGTGGACAGACTTGCAAACCACTCTGATGAGTTATGTGGCTTTAAAAGTGACCAAACAAAATATTTAGATAAGCTTTTCATGCATGCTTATATAAAACAAAATCACTTTAAAATATTCTTTGAAAAAGAAAACTCAGATATAGTCCGATAACATTAATATGTTTTCATTATTCTGGAATAATTTTATTTCTGCTATCGTTTTAACAACTTCCTTTGGATTTATGAAATAAGAAGGTATGTGTTTAACACAATAATTTGCTTCATTTATCTTAGTACAGTATTCAGACCAGGCCACTTTTACACAAAAAATGAGCATGCATGCACACGTATACAGACACATATAAGCATAATGCAGGTCATAAAAACCTGCCTAGTTTTTGTGGGGTTTCACAAAAGGACTATGCAAATTACGACTGACTTGGGAGCCAAACAGAAAAAAAAATCACAATCTAGAAATGTGACTTCCTACTACTATGGTTCCTTTTGTTCTGGTTTATTTCAAAACACTGTACATTTTAGAAACAGACACACTCACATAGAAGATCTAATCTTTGCCAATATTCTTGAAACTCCAAAACATTGTGATCATTTAGGAGTTCTACTAAGAACTGCACCATTAACAAAACTTATAAAAAATGCTTTTTAATCACTATCGTACTAAGAGAAGCTAGTGTTTTGATTTCTAATTCTTAATGCTTCATTGGTTATTTCAATATGCAAATGTTTTGGGTTCCATTTATTGAATGAAATGAAATGTAGCACATAGCGTCCCACCCTAGAATCTTCACCTACAAGGCTGAAAAGCTGTTTTTGAAATCAGGTAAACGTGTTTATTTCTGGGAGCATTGGAAAGATAAGAATATATATACCATCACCCATTTATATTTTCATGTGGATGAAGGGCATAGTGCCCCTAACACTGACCATAACAACAGATCGTGATTTACAGGATCACTATTTTAATTCTGAACATAATCAAAGTTCTTAGATCCAAAATTAGAGTTTCTAGCAGACCCTAGGTTTAGTTTACCATGGACTCAATGGTTTTTAGCCAGCATCTCTGTATTTGTGTCTACATATAATTTTCCCTAAACATTTTTAATCTTCATCTACAGACCTATAAGATACTTTCACTTATACCAGGATATCAATATAACCAGCAGATGGGCAGCCTCTCATTTAGATTTAATTGCCATGTAACTAACAGTGCAAAAATAGGTAAACTATGCATATGTTCGGGACAGGAATGATGAGTCCTGTTTTTATCTCTTAAGTTGCCCTATGTGGTTATGGTTATTTCTGTGAGTCTTTGCGCTCTGGGTAAGAAGTATAACACCTTTTCCAAGGTGTTCTAGTTGTATCACACAATTTCTGATTATAAACTGAGGGTGGAAAGTAGATAGAAGATGGAAGAGGTATTAAATAAGACATAATCTCTATATATATTTGGAAGAATGAGTTCTACCTGAACTGTAAATTATGTTTGTTCAGCCCCAACAAACCTCAATGATTCTAAGAGCATTCAATATAAACGGTTCTCCTACTTTCTTTTCTTTAAACAAATAACAAAAAACAATTTTTTTTTTAATTATCGGTATTAAGGACTTAACTGATAGAGAAGGACATCATGCTTGGTAAAGTGGCAGATCAACAAAAAAGAGAAAGACCCTCCATGGGATGGACTGACACAGTGGCTGCAACAATGGGCTCCAACAGCAACGATTGTGAGCATGGCACAGGACTGGGCAGTGTTTCATGCTGTTGTACATAGGATCACTATGAATCAGAACTGACTCAATGGCACCTAACAACTGATTGGCAGGCGTCACACTTATATCTTAAATGTGTGTTACAACAGCAATCTTCATTTTAATTTCCGAAGAGAGGAGAGAAAGAAAGCCCATTCTGAGAAATGCTCCCCCCTCGTACCTCTCGTTCCTCTTCATAAAGGAACCTATGCAGTTACTAGGAGGCTAAGATATGAGTCCATTCTCCTACAGCAATTTACTCCCTGGAACCTATTGGAAATTTTGGTTATAAGAGTATCATAGAATGTATGTGTCAGAGGATTTCACAGCCGGGTGGAAAGAAGAAAAGCACAGGACACGGTTCCCTCAGTTCCTTGGCTGAGCACCATCTGCCCATCTCATATTTACTAAAACTAAAAGGCATAAAATCTCATTAATATTCCTAATTACTGCTTCAAGTCATGTCCCTTCTACTATTTTGGGACACTTGGGGAGCACATGATTCTTTACCTGATTTTAGGGTTTAATCTTACTTCATAGAGACAACTCCAGAGACTTGTAGTAGCAAATTCCAGTCCTCTGGCACTAACACAAGTATTGGTAACACTACTTCTGGCATGGAAAAGTAGGGCATACATGCCCCTCTTGGCTGGCATGGTGGGGAAAATGCGAACAGCTGAACAAGCAGGTGTACCCGAGAAGTACTCCCCAACACCAGCCATCGAAGCCATGACTTGTTTCTGAGCACAGTGGTCTTCTTGCCCTGGACATTTCTTTGATGAAATCTGCCCTCTTTTTTGCTGAAATCTACTGAAAAGAGCTCTCCAGGTATTAACTCTTCTGTTCTGATTTTCCTTAACTAAAAATTCTCTAAGACAGTACAACACCTACCTAGGAGCCTACGCACATTTATGATGTGAACCCCTTCATACAGAATACTTAGGGAGAAAGAGGAAAGGAAGTAGATACATAAAGGTAGTTTATAAACTAACTTTTAAATTCTATTGTAGTATTATACATTTCAGTTTTATTTATAGTTGAAAGGAAAATCTTTTAAGAAATTTCATCCTGTCCTGTGACCATTTTTTTCAATTCGTCCAGTGACCATTTTCTTGAGTTTAATTCCCTTTCAGGAGGCAGTTATATTCAATTGGAGTGTTTAGATAAATTAAATTACTTAGTATATTTCAACTACATTTTTATGACTAAGGATATGTTTTCCAGAGGAGTACTATATTTAAGTACATACTCTTATAAAGAAGCGAAAATGTACACAGAAATAGTTTTATTATTGTTTTTACATGAATCTCAAAGAACGCTAATCTCCAAATGGATCGCATCTCTAACTAAAGACTCTCGAGAGACATCTGACTTTGTAAGTTATGGAATTTCACTTTAAGCTTTCCAGATTTTTACTCTGAGCAGTAGTTTTTGACTGAAGGAACTCACAAGTTCAGGAATTCCTTCTAATGACAAAGAATGTTTAAGTACAATTAGTAATATTTTAAAGCCAACGACTGTTTTCCGAAAGAATGGTGCATTTTTTTTTGGTTGTTGTTTCAAACTGGATAAAAAATTACTGTATTTTTCTTACAACCGTGCTGAACTTTTATTTGAGGTTTTCTGTTTTTGAAAAGCAGACATGATGGATTGAAATAAAAGATAATTTATTGCAATGCTTACTTTCATGTGCTGAGAGAAGCAGTGTAATTGTAATTTACAGTAGCTGTCAAGAAAAATCCATCACAGATGACATTAAAATGACTTATTTTGCCTGAGCCACTTATTGTTTAAATGTGCATAATCTAATAGAAAGAGATTATTTTTTAAAATCTACTTTATATTGTTCTAAATTAATATCAAAACATACACTTATGAATTAAACATTAAAAACCATTTATTGATACTTTCCTCATGACATTTACAACGATAAATTTAAATTATTTTTGATGGAGCTGTCACATATTTGTGATGCATGAATCCACACATCCACAGTATTCTCACATGTACAAATCTTATCATCTAGAGATAATTACAAAAATACAGATTTAGAAATGTTTTAAAGCAAGTGGAGGTATAGCTAGTGCCACTGTAACCTACAGATCACTAGCCATCCCTCATAAAGCAGAAGGGCACACAGAAAACTCTTTTCGTTCAACTATTTTCACCGATATTTATTTCTTCAGAGGCATCACCCTATCTTTCAGGTTTCAGAGGAGAATTTCAAAATCTCCTGTAAAGCTCTCAAGGTTGTTGGCAACATAATAACACCAACAAAAGATGCTTGAATGTTCTTTTCATGGTGTATCAGCAGAGAAAGGCTATGCAAAAGATGGGGAATATCTTAAAATAAACTAGACGGAGTTGAAAGGTGTTTGTAAACCTTCAGTTTGTAATGATTCCAAGCACTTTTGGCTTAAAGGTGCCAACTGTTTATTTACTCACTTAAGATTTTGCCTGAATAAGAAAAGGCAAAATAATAGATGTCCAGAAACACTTGCTTTTAACATATCAGAACAAACATTTGTTAGAATCAGGGCCTGTTTCCTCCCAACGGCAGACATAAGCCGTTTAAATAATGAAATGTATTAGGGTAGAAGTAAAAAGTTCATTGTCTATTATTTTCCACATAGTGTTTGTAAGTGCAGTTGTTGAGACTGAGCAGGTTTTCAAAGGAGCTTGTACATGCAAATTTGTACTCCGTGAAAACTGACCTTTGCATCCAGATAGCTAAAATCCAATGTCACTTTCAATTCCACTCTTCTTCTTTCTTTCCTTTTTTTTTTATGTAGCTAGAATTAATGTAGTGAATATGTAATGAAATGCATTATCCTGCATGGAGATTTATCAGATTTTCTGACTGAATGCTATGCTTTGCTAGTACTAGCTGGAGTTCACCTGCATGTTGGTGTGGCGTGTGGCTCTTTTTTGTAAAGAGTTAAGTCGTACACAAAAAAAAGGGAACAAAGGTCAGCACCCAGCCGCCACTTGAATGTGAGATTTTTCTTTTTATTCCCCTTGATGTATACTAGGCTCTGTGTTATTAGTCTTAATGATGGAAAATTGTAGTGTTGATACAAATCTTTTTTTCAAAGTAGTAGGCGGGAGCTCCATTTGTTAGTAAGTTTTTTTGTGACTAAAAGCCACGGACAGTACATTTATGTAGCAGTAAAAGGCCTAGATGCTCTTTCCATAGCAGAGCTAATTATTCCTACTGTGACCTTACTGATCCAGCCTGTTCCTAGTACATCTCATCTGCACGCCTGTTCCTCTGTGTAGATGGTGTCAGAGAATATGAAAAACCCTATAATGAAACCATTTTCATGATGGAGAAAGGCTACTGGAGTTGCACTTGCTACAAAGAGGCTCAATTATATGAGTAATTGTGATAATTTTCTACATTCATAGCCTTCAATGGGGAAAAAAGAATGAGAGCCACAAAGGAAAATTACTTTAACAAGAAAGTACAGAGAGTAAAAATGGAAGAAGAGACAAAAAGGGGAAAAAAATAACCAGAAAAAAAGTTTAAAAAATAGATCTGGAGGGAGGAATAGCGAGACAGGGAGAACAACAGAAATGCTCAAAAGCCCATGTGCAGCTGTGTTGCACAATTAAATTGAATTTTTTTTTCTGCAGTTGATGAATGTGACTACTGCAAATGTGCCTCTGTAGTTAGCTATCATTTGTTGTTCCGTGACAGGAAAAGGATAATTACCTCTCAGAGAGAATCAAAGGCTGACATGCCCTTTAGACACAGCCATGAATGCAGAGCTCGATAGAATGCTTGAATAAGAATCTAGTGTTCTCTGCCCCCTTCGACTGAAGAATAAATTTTGTTAAAATGCAAGAGCACCACCAGTAAATTTGTTGAACCCTAGGTGTTCAAAAATATGAGGTGCATCTATCGACTCATCCCATTTGCAAAAATAAAACTGCATTTTGAATTCATTTCTATTATATTCATGGACAGTAAGATAGTGAGATATGCATTAAATTTCTTTTCCCAGTAGGGGTCTGATTCAACATTTCCTATGAAAGAACAGAGAGACACTATCCTTTTTTCCCAGGCTAGTTAGCCTATAATTTAAAACTGTCAAAAACACAATTTTGTTCAAAGTCTTCAATAAAAGCTTCTCAGATATAACCCAAAGAGATTTTACTAAAGTTTGATTCAGATACTGTTACAATATTTTTAAAGCTATAAATACATTTAACTGATATTTTGCTGCCTTTTTTCTTAAAGTATTTGAAGGCTTACGGGGGGGAAGGCAGCGTCTTTTCAAGGTGACTAAGCCTTCCATCCTTCAGGCAAATGGGAAGTATTCAATGATTCATATTAATGAGAACAGTACTTTAAAGGGAACCAATGTGGCCATCTTTAACAAAACTCTTTACATGCTTTTAAATGAAAACACACACTCTACATGTCTACTTCAGAAGAGTTATAGAAAAAACAAATCTTAGATAACAGATTACAAAGAAAAATCTTGAATTCAGAAAATACACATACACTCAAAAAGCAAGCACGGGCTATTGTGTGGAAAATAAGTGTAAACGGTAGTTTATAAGAAAAATGAACCAGAGCAAAAAATTTAAAAAAAGATCACTGTTTCAGACTGTTTGCTAATATACTAATTTGAAAAGTAGGCTTGCTTGAGCTAAGATTTTTTATCTTTGTATCACAGGGATATATTTTGCTTCATTTATTAAAATTTAGCTTTCTTCCTGTCTTACCATCCGAGGGCTGGAATATTTAGCCCCTTCTTAGGTATTCTTCCAGATTTGGTGTGATTTCAAGGAAAGCTGGTACACTACAGACCACTGTGTTGAGCTAAAACTAAAGCAGCCATATAAATATTGCTTGCGGTTCCTATAAGCTTTTTTGCTGACCCTGGTATAATTCACTTTTTTAAAACCCTTTTTTTTAACCTAGCTAACAACACTGCAGACTGGCAGTTCACATACTGATATCAGACTGAAATGATGGTTCTGAATCATAAAACATGTCATCAACTTTATACCAAGCCGCCAATAACCTTTGTACCATTTGCCAACCCTCCCTTTACTTGTCAGTGTAAGGCTTACCTGATTGTGTTTCCAATTACAGAGAAGGGAGCCCCTGCTCTGCAAGCTGCAATCGCTTCATCTCTACACCTCCTGGCAACCTCCACCAACTTTTTACCACAGTCATCCACATTGCCCACCAAAAATGTTTCAGACGTGTCTCCATGGTAGCCATTGTAATAGACCTAAACACAGGGAGAAACTTAAAAATATTCCCTTGTTTAAAACTCTGCTCTTCTAAAGTATAAAACTGTGTGTTCATTTATATATTTAGTAAATTCATGTGTTTCATCCTCCCGGGATTACTCTCGAGTTTACCTATAATAAAAAGATGTAGCAATACTGAAACCTGGCAGAAATTAAAAAGATGAAACCATGCAGTGATCCTGCAACATTTTTAAAAACAATGACTAGTATGGCTACTGCAGCATTGTGATTGGCAACAATACTGTAACGTTTTGATTCCTTACTTTAGTTTTCATAGACAACACTATACATGCAAAAATTTGTGACCAAAGATATTGACCTAGAATTGCCACAAGAGCTTTGGGGAACCAAGAATTAGTTAACATAGTAAAATGTTTCTTCAGCATCATGAAAGTTTACTAGATCTTTTATTTACCAGTTCTACACTTGGAAGTGATTTATAATGATGAGAAGAACTAAGACAGACATGTCAGTATTAAAACAGAAGAACTGAGGTCTAAGAATTGAAGTGGCTCAATACAGAAATGAAATATGTTAAGAAAAATCCTATGTCTAGAAATGAAATCTTAATCAAATGTTCCAGATAACAGTGTTAATAATAAACACTATGCATGGATTTTTATAGAATTAGAATATAACAAAACAAGCTTATGAGTAATTTTATCAATAATTTAGATCCTGGATAAGAATCAATGATTACCACACACTATAATAAATACAGAAGGCAGAGGAGACTGGTTGAGTATTGATCCTTGGACGTACCATGGAATTTGCTATTATGCATATTCTTCGTATCTACTTATTTTTCATATTTTTTCTTCCTCATGATATAGAATGCAGAAGCTCTTATAAAAATATATTTATCTGAGCTTTTGTCTGTTTTGATACTAAATTAATGTCTTAAATTGGTAAACTATTAAAAAATATCTCTGTGAGAAAAGTAGGGAACATCTTTATTATATCTTCCTTTTTTTTTAAATTTCATTGTGGTAAAATATATATAACACAACTTTGCCACTTTTAACTATTTTAAACGTACAATTTATGACATTAATTATATTTGCAATGTTGTACAACAATCACCACTATCCATTTTCAAAGCCTTTTCATCACCCCAAACAGAAATTCAAGACCCTTTAAGCAATAACCCCTCATTTCTCCCTCTCCCAGCCCCTGGTAACCACTAATATACATTTGTCTATTCTAGATACTTCATATAGATGGGATCGTACAATATTTGTCCTTTGATGTCATATTTTACTTAGTCTAATGTTTTCAAGGTTCATTCATGTATGAGAACTTCATTTCTCTTTATAGCTGAATAATATTTCACTGTATGTATACATTTCGTTTATCCATTCATCTGTTGATGAACATCTAGGTATACCATTAGAATTCTGACTATTGTGAATAACACTGCAGTGAACAATGGTGTATAAGTATCTGTCAGAGCTCCTGCTTTCAAGTCTTCTGGATATATACCTAAGAGTGGAACTGCTGGGTCTTATGACACATTTATGCTTAACTTTTTGAGGAAATCAAACCATTTTCCACAGTGGCTGTACCATTTTTACTTTCCCACCAGCAATGGGCAAGGATTATAATTTCTCCATGTTCTTGCCAACACTTATTATTTTCCATTTTTCTGATTGTTAGAAAATATTTTCTAAAATCTCTATTTGCCTTTTCATATTATTTGCTAGTCTTCAAAATGGCTACTTGGAAGATTCAAAATATATATGAATACAATATTTTCAAAAGTCTGTGACAGTTATCTGTGCTTACTGTTTGTACCTACAACCTATTCTTGTTTCGCACTTCATCTGTTTAACAAATATTTATTGAGCAACTATTCTGGGCATCACACAGTCTTTTTTTTTTTTTTAACATTCAACCTTCAGGGGGGAAAGAAGCCTATTTTCTTGGGATATAAAAGAAACATAAATAATTATAAAATGTAATGAGTATTTTCTGATAAAAGTATAGGATCTGATAATGGAGTCCTTCATTTAATAAAATATTTCATAAGAAAGACACTTCATTAAGCTACTGACCTACGTGTTTCTTTGACTCCTTTCTAGACACTTGAAAGTATTTTACTTTGCTTTTTGAGTTTTGCAACTGCGAAATCATCTGGATGTTAAAAATGAAATTGTTCATTAAAAGCCTTTAGGAAACATAGAAAATTGAATAGAGTATTCTCTTTGAACACACTGGAAGCAGCAGGGAAGAGTATGATGATTTCATTCAAAGCAGTGATATTTTATTAGGTGGTGATTAGGTGAGACAATAAAGGTAAAACCCTAAAATCAAATACAATCCAAAAGAAAAGTATATCATGAAAGAGACTTTATTTCAGGTATACTTCATAAAATACCTCCTTTGACATGAATTTGAGTTGGAAAGATACCAATAAGACATATGTAGAGCAAATGTTCAAGTATTCTAAGTAGGATAAAATGATACAGGAAATATCAGCAATAAAAGAATCTTGGGCTATACCTTCACACAAAATGATATGATGGAAAAAGGTTGAATTAATTTAAACAACTAAAAATCTGACTGACTTCAACTATTCAGTGACTATTTCTACCTCATCCCCACCCTTACTTGAGTTTCATGGTTTAGATACAAAATAATTATTACTAAAAATATGTCCTCATTAATAGAAACTGTAGTCCTTGAATGCTCCATCACAGCTAATTCTCATCAGATGTTTAATTTTTATTTATTTATTTAAAAGCTATTTATTCATCAACAAATGTATAAAATTTATGATCTACATACCCAAAGGCACAATTACAATTTAAAAAAAACAAAAACTACCAAAGCACAGATAATCCAAGTTTGAGAATGATGAAAGGCTAAGAAAATTAGAAAAGGTTAGTGCTTCTACAATGTGAAGTTCCTATGTAAAATTACTTAGGCTTGTTATTTAAAAGAAAGGCAATTAACCATTTGGTGAAAACTTAAGTTCACAGAGAAAACCACTCTGCTAGCATGTGTCGAGTTCAAGGCTCTCTATACCAGAAATGGAACACAATGTTACCTTCAGGGATTTTAATAAATCTAGGGAACACTGCTAGCAAAAGAGCTGCTGTCCAAATAGACTGACACACACACAGGCCAATGTAGCCCCTAATGACAGAGTAAGATAATGACAGGCCCCACTCAAAATCAGCAGGAAGAGGAAGATCAATCTTGGCAGAGTGAAGGAAAAATGCTGGCTTTCTTCATGTTAGCTCATCTCATACATATCTAGCTTCAGCAGCTGCCCAGTGCTGTGGTGCTCTGCATTAACTACACAGTGGATCAATAACAATTACACCTTCTCAAAAACATGACACATAGCAGGATTGGGTTGACATTTCACTTAGGCCAACATTGATCTCAGTGCATCTGATTCCAGCCCTAAATTCAACTCAGGCCTGGGTTTACTTGGAATAAACACAGAGTTAAAGACAAAAAAGGAAACCAGCTGCTTGCGTCTGGGTCTAGAAGTAAACAGCACTTCCATCGGTGCAGTTCACATTTTCAATCTGCTCTTCTTCCTGTTGCTACCAGCAATTCTGAAGTTGATCAAAGACTATTTTTTATATGATTTACTCACCGTGACATCAATGTTGATAATATCGCCATTCTGAAGAGGTCGACTGAAACATAAACAGAAAAAAAATGGTGACAGATAGACCTCAATAAAAGGAATATAAAAATAAAGGCCTAATGACCATTATCACAAAGCCCAATGAGTTCTCAATGATAATTTGGAGTGGAGGAGGAAAAAATGGGATAATCATGTCTAATCTTTAACTTTTGCTAGTCACAGTCATTTTTATAAGAAATACATAGTACAAACATACTGCCATTGTTTAAAAATCTCCTATTCTTAAAAAGATGTACTTAGTAGTTGCCTTAATTTTGCAAAGAGCCAAAACAATAGTTGATGACCAATATTTGCCAGCATTTGGATTTTTACCATTCATGTGGTTAAAATCAAGGAAGGTAGAAAAAATATTTAATGCACAACCATTGTTTTTGGATTACGTACTACTTTAAGAAACATGAAATGGCAGTGTTATGTCCACTTAGAAGCAAAGTGCCTCAAAATTTTTGCTTTACCGTAATCAACTTTAGAAGTTTGCAGGTGGGTTTCAATTAAACTGTCTTTCAGCATATGTTACAGAGCTTAGTTTCATGTTTTAGCTTTCAAAGGAACAATATATTATTAAGAAATGAATACCTGTCAGGAATACCATGACATAACACGTTGTTTACAGAGGTACAAACAGATTTTGGAAAACCTCCATAGCCTAGAGGTGAGGGATAGGCATTATGACTGATGATTTCCTGATGAACAAGAGCATCTATCTCTTCAGTTGTCATGTCAACCTAAAATATTAAATAAAGAAATTGTGTGGCGACAGTTGACACTTTCTATATTTATTGACTATGCTTACAGCAACAGCACTTCTGGATAAGATTATATAAATTTACTGCAATAAACGTGTGGACAGTATCTTAATTAATTATGATTAATATTAAAATCCTATATTGTGCTTTTTTACATTTATTTGGGTATATGATGGTGTTATCAACTATTAGGAAATGGACATTTCAAACTCGAGGGTCATTAAATCATCTGTGAGTCATTAAATGACATGACTGCCAATTTCAAAAATACATTCTTAGGCAATTCCTTCCTCTTCATCAGTGGTTAGCACCCTGGGCTACCTAAGGAATATAAATAAATGTTCAAAAGATACTCAGTTTAGATGAAAAAGCTTGAAAGTAGGTCAATCTATACCTATTTTCTCCATGAAACATTAACACAGGTTTTGCAACAGTGACGTGGAGATTATAAATCATTACTTTTAAAGCTGTGCCTGATACATTTTGTAGAGATTTGGTTTTCACTAAACTTGATTTCTTTAATGTCCAAATAAAGAAGGGAATTAAAAAAAAAAAGATTTTCCCCTCACTAGAATGTATACAATTGCCCCCAAACTAAAAGAAAATTAAAATAAAATTTTATGCAAGCATGAAAATTATGTCCATAAACTCATAAATCATTAAAAATTCTAAAACAAAAATAAACCCTTTTATTTAAAAATTATTTCTTCAATAATTTCCTTTGTGTTTTTTTATTTTCACAGTATGCTTAGCTATCTTGCTCTAACAAGTTTATTACACAGATGACCCCATAAAGGATTTCATCTTTGAGTCTCACTTCCTAAATCCTGCCCACTTTTTTGTGACTGCTGGCCATATCTTCTTTTCTGAACTTTATGTAGCAGGGTCTTTCAGATTAATTGTGAAAGAACTAAATCTTGTTGCACATAATTACGCTGTTATACTACCTACATCTCTGTGTACTTGGTCTGATCTTCTTTGCAGACATAAGGCAAGAAAGCAGGTGATAGAGGACGAGGTAGAGCAACTCTCCAGGCACACAGAAATAATGCAGTGAATAAAACGGAAGCTACAGGCAGGAGTAAATGGGCAAAAGTCAAAGCCGTCTGCCACTGATCAACTTGGACAGGCTGACTGAGCCAAAAGTTATGTCTAAAATTCGGTTACTTAAATTTGAATTTAGTACCACCTCTTGAATATAAATATAAAATAATAAAATCCCTTTTCCCTCATCCCAAAGCCTTATTTAATTTTTAATAGATTAGATGCACATAAAAGCAGGGCTAAAGGGAAAGGGAAGAAAAGAAGAGGGTTTGTTGTCCCTTGTGTAAGTTCTTCTGAGGCTTGGTGAAACATCACCTTTAAATTCTTCCCAGCCAGGAGGAGGACATGACGGGCCAGCTGACAAGCCTGACGAAGCCCTTGTATCTGATCTTCATTCTTAACTTCTATGCTGTCTCCCCAGTCGGGTACAATGCCTGTCGTCACATAGTCTGGCTTCTTTATGTGCTTGGGGAAAAAGGATTGAAAATGAAGATCAGAACCCAGTGCACGACAATGGGATCATTTTCTCGGACACGGCCTCCTGCTTCATGGAGCTCTGCCCTTCCTGCCGGAGCACCGACCTCCTTAAGCCAGCACAACAGACCCTCCAGGCTGTCCCTAGTTCCTTCCCCTGCCCTTTTGAACTTAACATTGCCTGTTAGTGCTGTCTCTGGATGGTCCCTTAACCCTACTGTGCTTTGAGTCAAGTTGGACTGAAGTAGACTTCTGGGTCAAAACAAACAGTATTTTTCTTTTCTTCCTCCTCCCAACCCCGTTAGAAACATATTGCCATTGATGAAAAATAGGGCCAAGCTTCCAAACTGCCAAATGGCCAATTAAGGGCACTTTCATCTTCTTACCACAAAGATGAAATTTATGCAAAAGATCACTCACAACACCCTCTCTGAATGAATATATGTAAAAGGGCTGGCTGTCAATTGAAGCCTATTACCCACACACTTTTCTTACACTTTTGGAACCATACCCAAACTAAGGGAGTGGGGGGGGGGGAGGGGAGATGGGGGTAGAAAGACTGAAAATTAAACAGCTTTCTTTTTTTTTCCAAGTACATCAAACTACCTAGAACAGTGCCATCATTTGCCAAATACAAAAAACAAAACAAAAACACCAAAACATTCAACTCTGATCACCCTTGTAGAATATTCTATACTACTTACTTAAATCCTTGGGCAGAATTCAGAAAACAAATAATATCTTATACACAGAGCTTCTTTCAGTTCCAAGATTTTGCACAGCTCTTTTTCACACTATTTATAGAAACTGCTACCCAAGCATTGTTGACTCGTACACAGTAAGGCTACACAGTAGTTTGGGATAGGAAGCTGAGGAAGATAACACTATTCAGAAACATCAGAGAATTCCGGAACGGCTGGGGTTAGGGATCTCGTCTTTGTGAAGCGCATCCTGCAGGATTTGAAGGCCTTGGCTTATTCTCACGTTCAGATGGGCGTTTCTGACGCTGGTACCGCCATAGCCTAGCTTCCCACAGCGCAGGTTGCCTCTCCAAAAGCTTCACCTCCAGAGCTCATCCCCTGAAGAGTCGGGTACACTATACTCAGCAATCTGGCAAGGTTATAGCTACAGGCAGAGGGGCTGTTGGGTCATCACTGAACTTCTAAAACAATACTTCGTCATCTCTCTGGACATTGTTTTTGCTTTTTGACTAAGAAAATAAATGTCAATTTTGTGAGTAATACCAAGTGCTGGCCCTCAATCTGATGGCTGGACCTCAACTGAGCAGGAATGTGCTCTGGGCTCTGGTGGCCCTTCTGCTTGTCAGTCTTTGCCATGAAAATGATCCACTCACCTTCAGAGAGTATAACATACTTAATGTGGGCTCACTGTAAAAAACCAAAAAGCTTAAAAAGGGAAAAGTAGGTAATCTTTTGTGACAAATTCATATATTTTTTAGCTATTCTTGTTCTTCCCAAATAATTCACACACCTCCTTTATACTGCATTTTGAAAAATGGACAGACTGCCTTTCTACAGAACTGTAAGCTCTGAAAAAAAATCAAGAATGCTCTGAGACATTTTATTTAATTTACACTAAAGAACGATTCAAAAACAGCACCATCAATAATGTGGAAACTGTAAGCGCAGACTTTAGAAAAATATCTAGTGTGCTGGTTTCAAGTAATCTCTCTTGAGAAATCTTAATTTTCCTCCAAAAAAGTTAGGAAACTACATATGCGTTGCTTTATCTTCATGTTAGAAATTTCATAAAGAAAATTTCATGATAGAAATTTTAATTCTAAATGGAGCTAAGCAGTTGTAAGCTCAGCCTTATTTTTTTATTTTGTAAAGAATTAATGTTACAGAATTATGGGATGTTAAAACTTCTCATATCAGGTGTTTGTGTTTTAAATCACAAACCAAATTTAAAATTCATGATTCAAATGCCCTAGAAATCAAAAGCGCAACAGCATTTGATTGCTTCTACAGTAAACCTTTATACCGGCCAGAAAAAGTAGCAGATAAGAGGCAATACAGTACCTTAGGGACTGGATGAGCTGGAGAAACTGCAGCTGGCAAAACTATACTGTGTGAAATATCTCTTTGTCTCCGGAAAAAGAAATTTCTTCTTTGTTGGCTGCCTGACTGCTTGTGTGAGTAGATGTGATTGAGTGCTGAAGAGAAAATTCTGTGACAACCTATGAGCAGAAATAAACATATTTTAAGTAAAAAAAACCCTAATATAGTGCTGCACTTTAAGATGCTGTGTTGTTACCTATTAAATTATTATTCTAATCCTTTACTGGCTCAAAAACGAAAAGCCCAAATATTAGAAAGGAAAGCAGTGGTATTCTGAGTTCTAGTACAATAGTAGCACAGCTTATTTATTAGCTAATACTATGTTTACATGAATGTTTGGCAACGGGAAACTCAACTCTAATGGGAAACACACATATAGAAACATCTGCTAAGCACTAGGTCTGTAAGACAAAACAAGACAAAAACAATTTCTTCTGTGGTACCTTACGTGGCAATGTCCAAGATGACCCTGGATTCAGGGCACTGTTTTGATGGCTTTATACTTTTTAAAGCCGTTTTCTTTTCAAGAAACATGGACAAATTGCCAGCTGCACTTTTTGCCCTCCATAGGATTACTACTCTGTGTTAAGTTCATGTGCAGTGAAGCATTATACTGAAATTCATTGTGATGAATGCTCAAGTGGGATAAAGACCAAATGGCAAAAATGTAGGGTGTAACCCCAAAAGAAAATGAACACAGGGTACTAAAATACCCACAATGGGAATTTAGAAGTATCTATCAAAATTTTAAATGCACATATCCTTGATTCAGTAATTCATCGTCCAGACTTGATCCTGTGGATATTATCATGAATGTGTGCAATGATGAATGTGTAAAGATGTACCCTCAGTGCAGCACTGTTTATAGTAGGAAAAAAAGGGAGAAACAACCTAAATGTCCATCAGTAGGGAACTGGTTGAATATATTATGCCGTACCCACAAAACAGAAAACTATGGAGTTTCTAAAAATAAGCTAAATCACATCTCTACGTATTGATATGGAAAGAGGTAACAATACATTGTCGGGGAAAAAAGGTGTTGAGCAATATGTATAAATAAGCCTACTAATATAAAAAAGGTCTACACAGTTATATAAGCTTGTATATGCCTATACAATTTCCAAAAATCAATATTCATCAACAGTGATTATTTTGGGAGCCTGTGATCAGGCTGGGTGTTGGGAGACTTTTTAATTTTCTTCTATGCTGTCACATTTTTTTAAAAACCATCTACTTTCACGACTTTTATAATTAAAACAATAGTTCAAAAAATTTTCAACATGCCACAACTGCATGACAGAACAGTTTGAAGGCAGATGGTCTAGATAAGGGGTCAGCAAACTACAGACCAAGGGCCAAATCTAGCTTGCTGCCTGTTACTGTACAGCCCATGAGCTAAAAATGAGTTTTATATTTATAAATGGTTGAAAAGCAAATTTTTGTGACATTATACTAAATCCAAATTTCAGTGCTCATAAATATAAGTTATTTGGAACATAGCCACACTTATTCACTTACAGCTGTCTATGGCTCCTTTTAAGTTATTGTTATGGATTGAACTGTGGCCCCCCTCCCCCAAATGTATGTCAACTTGGCTAGTCCATGATTCCCAGTATTGTGTGATTGTCCACCATTTTGTCAACTGATGTGATTTTCCTAAGTGTTGTAAATCCTACCTTTATGATGTCGATGAGGTGGGATTATGGGCAGTTAATGAGCCAGGACTCAATCTACAAGATTAGGTTGCATTTTGAGTTAATCTCTTTTGAGACATAAAACAGAGAAGCAAGCAGAGAGATGCGGGACCTCAAATCATCAAGAAACAAAAGGCAGAATAGTGCGCCCTTGGACCCAGAGTCCCTGCACTGAGAAGCTCCTTGACAGTGGAAGATTGATGATGAAGACCTTCCTCCAGAGCAGGCAGAGAAAGAAAGCCTTTTCCTGGAGCTGGTACCCTGAATTCGGACTTGTAGCCTCCTAGACTGTGAGAGTAAATTTCTCTTTGTTAAAGTCATCCACTTGTTGTATTCCTGTTACAGCAGCACTAGATAACTAAGACAGCTATAATATTAGGCAGAGTTGAGCAGTTGTGATGGAGACCATACAGCCCACGAAGGGTAAAATATTTACTATCTGGTCTTTTACAGACAAAGTTTGCTGACCTCTGGTCTAAAGAACTGGTTCTCAAAATATGGTACTCAGGCTGGCAGCATCAGCATCACATGGAAAAGAGATTCAGATACTCAGGTCCCTCCTTGATCTATTGACCCAGAAACTCTTGGTGAATCTGAGCTTTCACAAGCCCTCATGTTAATGCTGATGCCCACTCAAGTTTGAGAACCACTGGCCTAGAGTAACATTTCAGCTGTGAAACATAATGGGAACAGGCACTGCAGGTGAGTACTGACCCCCAAACTCAAGATGTCTAATTGAATTGGAAAAAGGCACTGACACAAAGCCCAATGATTCAGTGTCATAAGTTTCACTAAATTATGTTCTTCTGTAAAGTTGAATGTAACAATATTGAGTCAAACTTACAGAGGTGTTTTGGGTATCATTTTAAACAATTCTAAACGTCAGACGAAATGCCAGTAATATAATTGCTTTAAAAAAATTAATTGCTTGAGAGAGGCAGGTACATATTCCCTGAGGCTTGCGGAGTACAATACTTCCCTAAAGAAAACATCACCAGGCGAAGAATTGTCAGGTGGTACATGAGGGGCAGGCTGGTGTTCTAGGGAAAGCAGATCAGAAAGCAGAAGCATGGACTCTTGGCTCATCTCTACCCCTTGTTATCTGTGTGACCCTCAGCAAGTTTCCTCTTTCAAATCAGGTAAGAATTAATTGGAATAAGGTATGTCAAAGTGCCTCACATTTCGTGGTTGCCCAGTAAATGATAGTTTCCTTAAGAGTATTTGAGGAGTAAAACGGAGAACATGGCCTTCACTATAGTTTCTACTACTGGGCACATATTATGTGTCAGTTACTATACTGTTCTCTACAAACCATATTACTTTTCTCACAGGTATGAGAGAAAATGAGCTAACACATATAGAAACACTCAGAAAATGTAAAAAGCATCATAAGACGATTAAATTGCTATTATTAAATTGTTTATCCCAAAGTGGTGGTGGGTTGACTTAATCTATCCATTCTCTCAAGCCAAGCTCCCTTTGTTGACCAAATGCATGCCTCAGCAAGGTGGCTGACAGAAGCTAACAGGTCTGCAGATATGGAATGGAAAATCTGGGTCCCAGCTAAGGCAAAAGAAAGACTTACGTGAAATCAATCCAAGATTTGGGGGTGGGGGGCCCTAATTGCATCTCTAGGTAGGAGCATATACATAACACAAACTCAGTGTTTCCATTACAAGGGAAGTGCATATTATGATTACTATTAATAATGATAATAATAAAACTAGCAATGATTTAAAAAAAAAAAAAAGAAAGAAACCCTGTTGCCATCAAGTTGATTCAGACTCATAGCGACCCTATAGGACGGAGGAGAACTGCCCCATAGGGCTTCCAAGGAGTGGTTGGTGGATTCAAACTGCCGACCTTTTGGTCAGCAGCTAAGCTCTTAACCACTGTGCCACTAGGGCCCCAGTACAGAGAATAGTGGCTAATATTGAAATAGACACTTTCTTCCTGTTAAGCACAGTGCTAAAAAAATAAAAATAAAAGCCTAACCCACTGCCATCAAGTCGATTCCAACTCATAGTGACCCTATAGGACAGAGTAGAACTGACCCATGGGGTTTCAATAGCTGTAATCACAGTGGGTAATTTTTACAGAAGCAGGCTGCTACATCTTTCTCCTGTGGACAGGCTGGTGGGTTCAAACTTTCAACCTTTAGGTTAGCAGCCAAGTGCTTGACCACTGTGCCACCAGGGCTCCTAGCACAGTGCTAAGTGTTCTCTCTATATTATCTCTGGTCCTTACCAGCCCTGCTAGGTAGGCAGGCATTGGTTAACATCACTATTTTACAGATGAGGAACTAAGGCTCAGAAGAGTTATGTGAGTCCCCAGACTCACACCTCTGGTGAACAGTGAGCCCGCGCTCAAGCCCCCTAAGTCCAAATCCAATGGAGTCTCTGCCATTCCAAGCTGATTTCAACATGGTAGAGGGGCACTGTAAGGTCTATTAGCTAGCATGCTTTGCTGTATAATGAATGTGTTTTTTCAGGGATTAAATTTTGATCAAAAAATTTTTCTTCATCATGCAAAATGTAAATGCCATGGGACCAGCTAACATTTAGAATGAAGGTACTTTTCATGAAAATTCTTAGAAATGATCTAATTGGGAGGCATTGTGGTAGAGTGAAAATACCATGAGCTTTGAAATCAGACAGGCCTGAGTTACCAAGCCTTCTGAGCTCCACTTTCTTCACCGTTAAATAGGAACAGTAGTGCTTTCTCCACCACTGGCTACTGCAAGTGTTAGCTGAGAATACAAACGATATATGTAAACAATCTTACTCAGTTTTGATTCCAGGCTAGCGCACCTCACGAGCAGCCAGCACCCATCTGTCAATGGAGGGTTATGTGTTGCCATGAAGCTGAACAGGTTTCAGTGGTGCTTCCAGACTAAGACAGACTAGGAGGAAAGGCGTGGTGATCTACTTCCAAAAAATTAGCCAATGAAAACTGATCGTGGGGATGGTGCAGGATTGGGCAGTGTTCAGTTCTGTTGTGCAGGGGGTCACTATGAGTTGGGGGCTGACCTGATAGCAGCTAACAACTACAACATCATCTTAAAAAAAACAGGTGCTCCATGAAAGTTATTTTTTTTTTCCTTTCCCTTCTCAACTCCTCAATGCCTTTGCCTGTGGAGCCTCTAAATTTGTTCTTTCACTCAACGATGGCTTACTAACTCCTACTATATGCCATGCTCTAGACGCAGGGAATACAGTGGTGAACAAGATGATAAGATCCCTGCTGTCACAGAGCTTATGTTCTTTGTGGTGGGAGGCAGACAATAAGCAAGTAAACAAATACATCAGATTATACGGGATGGTGATATGCGTGATGAAAAAGTGCCACAGTGACATGGCATTGCCTGGCATCTTGGAGCCAAGGTTCTACACCTGGTCATTCCAAGAGCTAAAGTGTGTGGGCTTGAGCAACAACAGTGAACACTGACTGAAAGCTTACTGGTGCCAAGTTCTGTGCTGAGCGCTTGGTAGACCTAACTCACTGAGATACAGAAGGGTTAGGAAAATGAGGGAGTTGGACTTCACAACCTTTAAGGTCTTTTCTAGCTCTGATGTCCGTGCTTTCACTCAGCAGTATTTGCTTGAATATGCTACATCCCAGGAAATGGGGTGATGTAGCCTCCGATCAATTTCAGGACTCAGGATTTTTTTCAATGCGGCTGATTACATAAAAGAGAGATCCTCTTTATCAGTATTATCAAGTTCAAGTACACAGTCATTATAGGGGGAATCTTTCTATGTATTTAAACTTGAGGCATGACATCATCAAGAATCTACTAGGATATCCGGATGAGGCTTTTGAGACATCACTTTTAGGATGAACAGTGTTGCCAAGGTACCTGTCCTGCCAAATGAGAGACTCGCTGCTGAAAAGATGCAGGCACACCTACAAATGACTGGATGGCAACATTCTAAACATCAGGAATACAGCTTGAACGTATTCAATCTGTTGACAATTATGTTTCTGTAGTGTACTCAGCAATTCCAGTTTCATAAGATACTTTTGTATTTGAAGTGAAATCTTTTATTTCAATCTGATAAAAGACACCCTACAAATGTTGTCACAAGGTAACAGGATAATAAGGTACCACACCGTGTTTATTCCACTAACTATTCATTACAAACTGGAAAAAAAATTCTAATGTTTTCACAGGTGAAATGAAGAAATGGGCTTAAATCAACAAATGCTTTTACAAGATAATGGTCCTCTAATTAACCTGGCAAAAAAAAGGGAGGGGTTGGGGTGGGGGGGACGCCCTCAACCCTGTTTATCATATTGTCATTAATAAGTAGTAATTAACAAATTTTCCAACCACAGAGGGAGCACAATTAAAATCCCCAGTCCCCATTATATTCAGGGACATGGAAAGGACACCCAAATGGCTTCTAGGAAAAGTCTTTGGGTTTCCTATGCGTTTCCTTTCTTTATAAAAGCACTACCTTAGGAGTCCCTGCGTGGCGCTAGACTACTAACTGAAAGGCTGGTGATTGGAACCCACCAGAGGTGCCTCAGACAGCAGGCTTGGCAGTCTGCTTCCGAAAGGTCATGGCCTTGAAAACCCTACACAGCACAGTTCTACTTTGGAACACACGGGATTGCCATAAATTAGAATCAAGTCCACGCAATTGTTTTTTTTTTTTTTCCTCCTAGTATGTGCTTTATTATAACTACATCTAACTTCCATGTTGTTACCATCAATGTTACAACTTATTTGCTGCACCATGTTGATCATCAGAAGTGGGAGCACCAACCAGGCTCCCAACTGCCACATGGTAGTCTCTCTACTTCTGCACATCACTCACCCAGAAGCCACAGCACACCTTTTGTTAAACCTGTTTTGGGGAAACCAGACTCAGGTGTGTACTAACTACTGCAAGGACAAGTTGACTAATCCGAGTTTAGGTGACCCTGGTGGGAAATCACCACAAACCTCCGGAGAGAAAGAGAGCCCTGAGCAGCAAAGGATTGCTTTGTACTAATTTGCTCTTCAAAGAGATGCTCGTAGTAAGCGTTGTTACTGTTGATTATGTAACAAAAACTCTGAATAGGGTTCTCTCAGACAGTAAATCTATATGTTATTTGTTATGAATCCTACAATATTTACTGTCACCAAAGGTAATAACAAGAATTATTTTCAGTGTTGCAAAAATTCTATCAGCGCTTAGTTTGAGCCGAACACGGAAAATTATAGGCAACTGCTTCTCTCCCTCCGTGGAGGAGCACGCCATGCTGCCTGCATGTCTTTTTAAATTGCTATATGTCTTCTGGATCCTGCAGCAGATATTTCATAATTCCAATTTGTATTTGTAATGCGAATCTAGGGTATGGTTTTAAATATTTTCATATTCAACTATAACATCCATTTCTAAAAGCTGCATTTTATTTCCCTCCACAGATTAGGCCTGAAAGGTGGGATTAGAGATTTCGAGTAGGATGGAGGGAGGAATTCATTTTCAATAACTAATGTTGCTGCACACAACATGCCCTGTATTTATTGGCCTCTTACTCAGGGTCCACTTTAATTGTTATCTGCTCATGCATTCTATACCACATAATGAACCGCTTCCATTTCACCCACTGAGCACTGGCTTTTTATGTGCACCTCTACTAATGACCCTTAATTAAGTCAATTTTACCCTTGAAAATGCGAGTTTTCTTTTCGTCAACAAGTATTTTTAAGGGAGAGGTCTGAAGGAACTTTCAAAGAGACATTTAAAATGCTTATTATTTTAAGCAGTTGTAAAACTGAACAAAGTACATTTGTACTCAAGTGTGAGCTACCAACTCCTATATTTTTCATTGTACGTTTCCAGGGAGGCACTTTCCCCCTGCAGTATGTCATCAGTCCTCAGATATGCCACATTTCAGAGGTATCAAGTATCTCGGTAGAAAAACCACACAATAAGGTAGCCTGGCACTACTTTACGTTAGCTAACAATGTCAACCAGAGATAATATGTAATTTAAAAGACACTCTGTAAAATGTCTCGTTGAATATATTTTTTCGTAATGATCAGCAAATGCCAAAGTCTGGTAACAAAACTATTATTTATAGCATATTAACATCTAATTGATTTTACAAATGGAGGCAATTATTTTGGATGAAGGGAGGATTGCCTGCCAGATTTAAATGATTTATGATTACCAAGAAAACAACAATGTTCTGCTAATTCATTTTCAAATATGGTTCTTACACTCATTGATGATTTTAATTTTAAACCAAATGACCTGCTTAAATAATACATTAACTTTAAAAAAGGCAAATTTGTAACAACAATCTGAGATATTCTTAACTGCTTAAAAATGTTGCTTCCTACAGTAGGTTCAGAAGGGACCACATCACAGGAATACATTTTCAAGGTGCCGATTTAGAACCATGGAAAGATCACACTTCGTGAACTCCAGCCGATGATCCAGAGTGGGAGCGCAGGCTCTTACAGCACCGTCTGCCTCAGGACCAAAAGCCGTCACTGCAAACGCATCCACGCCTTCTGTTTCCTGACCTAAAACGTTGACTGCCCGCTTGATAGGTCTGATAACTTGCACGAATTAATAGTCTGCATCATTCAAGATAGCTCCCTTATTGATTTTTATAATCTACTACTAAGATGTACACAGTTCAAAAATAAACGAGGAAGATTGAAGGTTCCTTCCAATTTCGAGGAGACTCTAAAGCAGAAGAGAAGCTCGCATTTCACAAGAAATAACCTGTGCGTTTGTGGAAGGAGAAAAACAACTAGAGGAATGCCCCAGGCTGAAGCAGATACTGACTGGGCAAAGCTAAAGGACAAGGGCCCTTGAAACTAAACAAAAGCAAATTCAGTCTGTTGACAGATGTTGATTACATCAAAGCAACAAGGAACTCTCCCAACTCCCAATTTTTTTAAACAATTAATACCTCTCTCCAATCTACACAGTGAGGACAAAGTAAGATTTTTAGACCAATCATAATAAACATTATTAAGCTTGTTTTTGAAAGTTTCAGTTCAGTTAAAGACTATTCTAGTGTATTTTTTGCTATGGGCTTCTCCAAACAGTGGTTTATTCATTCCCATGGACATGTCTGGGAAGCCAAGCTGGCCATGCCATCAGCCCCTTACTTCCAGGGGTTAACTACTCTGGCTGCCAAATAAAATACAGAGCGAGCCATGTAATTATGGAGACAGTCAAAGGGCAGGCTCTATTTTGAAATCTATTTGCACAGACAAGGTCTTCCAATTGAGCTTACAGGAAACAAGCTGGTAGAGAGTCTCCTTTTCCCCAGATGCTTTCCACACTTTTTCTCCAATTCAGGAAATCATGGATATGGACACCATTCACCACTGCTTCCTGGATTTCAAGCTAAGATGCCATTACGGAGAGAAGAGTAGATCTGTTTCACAAACTATATATTAAAAAAAAATTTTTTTTTTTCTTTTGCCTAATTAACAGCATTTGGCAAGAACCCCTGGGTGATAAAGCTACAGTGTTTATCAAACAACATTTCTAAAGAGGATGCAGGCCCAGTTGTTAGGCACGTGTTGGAAAACAGACCATTTTCTTTAACTCTCAAAATAAAGTACATAAGTCTAAAATATACTGGCATAAATATTTGTCTCAAATACAGACTCTACTAGACATCCAACAGTGCTGTCCTTCAAGTTTTTTACAGCCAAGACTGCTAAAACAGTAACAAAAATTCTATAGAAATAAAAAGGAAATGTGTAAAATATTGTAAGTGGCAAAAAGAGAGTCATAATTCACTTTTATGCTGAAATATGATGAGTTACAACTTGTCCTAGTCGCTAAATTCTCTGAGTTGGCAATTTCTGAGGCTGCATCATTCTCAAATTAAAAAAGGATTAGGCCAGTACTACTTACAAAACTAAAAACTCAAATGAAGGTGCAATAGACACTAGTCTGTGAATGTCAGAACTCACCATCAAGCCAGAAACAAAAGCCTGGGAGAGTTCTGGTTCCAGAGAAGATGGGCTGCTAAGTCAGCGAGAGTCAGATTGCTTCTGGGGAGAGGATGGAAGCCTGAGGGCACCCTCTTCCAATAATAACAACATTCAAGACTGGTGCCCAGGTCACAGCAAAACACGACCTTCCCCCAGGCTCCATCAAGAAGCTGGCTCCATGTTACTCCTCCTTGTCTTGAAAAATTCATCAATAGCAACGGATAGAGTATAATGTCAATGATAAGTTCAGAAATGGTTTAGGAAGATACTCCATTTTGCTTTGTTACAAAAGCTAAACTCGATAATATGTGATTATTCATTAATGTACACCTCTGTACCCAGGGATCTGTGATTTAAACAAAGAGCATTCTCTACTTCTTGGGAAATAAAATCACCCCAAAATACTCTACGAACATAAATAAATGAACATATCTACTTAAGAAAGTAGATTCACGTTTGTGGTCCTAGGACAAAAAGTTCCTTTATGCTGGCCCAACTACAGCCAACTATAGGGGGGAGAGGTGCCAAAGATTATAGTAAGAACCCCAAAAATCTAACATCAAAAAAAGATCATTTTGTGGTTAAGTGGAAGTTACACAGAAATGATTAATTTGTAAAAAGAAATAGAGCTATTGTATGAAATGTCTCTATTTAAGATAAAAAATGTTTTCTTCAAAATTTTAAATCTAAATCCGTCTATATAATCATGAAAAAGTGAGTCATATTGAAATAGTATATGCTTAGCAAATCTCATTGTCTCTCAGCTAAAGTTTAGAGAAAAGCAGCTTTTTAGCACTTTAACAATACATATACTCAGGCAACTTCTTGGACAAAGAAATACTGTATCCTTCCAAGGGAAATAAAGGAGCTGTTTATTAGGACCGCGGTTAAATGTAATAATTCATTCTACTTGAGCCCTGTGAAAAATGTCATCAAAATATCATATTCTTTGCCAGATTTTCTGGATGCCACACTATCATTTAAAAACAGAATAAAAGACAAGTTCTGATGAGAGTTGCAGCACAAAACCAAACGCTCCATCAAAATAACAGGAATGCGTCTCACACAGCCCAGCTACCCAGGGAATGCGCGCTTCTGGGTTAACACAGAACATCTGGCAAATTTCAGCTTTCCACAGTTTCGCAAAAGAAAGATTCCTGTCACCTCACATGCTTTGGTTAAAAAAGAAGAAAACTGAAGATTTTATATTAAAGCACACAAATAAGTACCAGAAAGAGCAATTTCACAGAAATCACACATGGAATTTAATGTTAAGGAAAATCCATGGTTTGTTTGATTTTTTTCAACTGATATAGTAAGAAAGTTCTTTAATTCTTAAAAAAAATACTATTGTTATGTAAAACACTACTCAAAATATTATTTGTTTGGATTATTTGGACTAAAATACCTAATAACAACAGAGGATGTGGGGTTTATAGTTATGATCAAAAGCACAGCTTTAATATAAATATTTTCCTATTATATTAAAGTGTTTGAATATAGCTAGCATAATTTTAGTCTTCATCTTATCTTACAATAGTGTCAACTGAAGTCTATATACCAGCATGCTCTAGTTATATTGTCGGAGGTATTCCTTTCTTTCTTTCTCTTTTTTTGATGAGCCAGTTAAAGTTATTTATGCAAACAGTTGGTATAAAATAGCTCAGAGCTTTGACCAAAACTGCAGTATGGATAAAACAAACAAAAAAAAACCCCACTATAACTTAATACTTTCCTGAGAATGTTTTCACTATACAACTCTAAGCAAAAGGCATGAAATAAAATGTTTGCATATAAATCTTATAGTGGTATTTTGACAATTGTGGGAATTTTGTCCCTGCCCTGTAACCAGGCGAGAGGAGTGGTAGGTAGGTAGGTTGGTCAATAATCACAACCTAAAATACGAAAGCTCATCAGGAAAACAATGTATTTCCAAGCTTCTGCAGTTGAGACTACACAGATGCAAGACAATAGAAGCTCGGATCACTCACCAAAGAGTTATTTTCACAAGAAAAATAAAGAGAAAATATACAGTAGCCTCTTAAGTAAGAGAAAAAGCTCCAGATTTTTGAAGGCAGCTTTTTGGACTGACATAGTTACATTGCCACAAATAATTTTATATTCAATTCAACTGTGTAGATTTGGTTAACTATGCAAATGAGCAATCCCTTACTCCATAGCTTTAGCCATTAAAGCAAAAAGTATAATGCATTAAAATGGTACAGGCTTAAAAGGAGAGTCTTATGGAAGAAGCCTTCTTAAGTCTGGCCAATGTTATCTTCTTTTTTTTTTAACATGGATTCTCAACTATAAAGCTGTTATTTTTTTTGTACTAAATATTAAAAATAAAAATCAACACCAGCAACAACAAAACATGTACTCTTATCTGTATAAAACAAGCTGTTTCTCATATCTAACAACACAATTTCATCTGAAAACCTTAGCTAAAATGGGAACCTAATTTGCTGTGTAAACTTTAACCGAAAACACAATAAAATATTATACGTAAAAAAAAAGAGAATACTTTAGCTGACCAAGTTCAGTCAATTAGTAGAAGGACAAATTCACCATCTCATTTTTAAAGTCTTCAATATATCCACAATGCTGAAGTAATTGATGTATAAAATGTTTTGAAACATATTTATTAACTAATGTGAAATATATTGGAAACCCTGGTGGCACAGTGGTTAAGTGCTACAGCTGCTAACCAAAGGGTTGGCAGTTCGAATCCGCCAGGCGCTCCTTGGAAACTCTATGGGGCAGTTCTACTCTGTTCTATACGGTCGCTACGAGTCGGAATCGACTCAATGGCACTGGGTTTGGTTTTGGTTTGGTGAAATATATTGAATACTTTTTGAACTATATTTCTACCACAATAATACAAAAATAAAACTAACAACCAGATGCCCCCCAAAAACATAACTAATCTCTAGATAAAAAGGAAGTACTATAAACACTGGGTTTCTGGGGATAATGCAAAATGGTGTGAAATTTAAAAGAATTTATATTTTGCTTCTGAATGCACCATGGGATTTCCCTCCAAAAGATGTGCCTCCCTAATTATAATTAAAAAAAAAAAAAAAAATTAGTTGAGTTTAAATTGGTTTTCCTTCTCTGAGCACTAGTTGGTTTACTTAGACAAGTTAGTTAAATTCACTAAGCCTCAGTTCTCTCATCTGCTAATAGGGATACTTGTTCATCTGCTAATAATACCTTTCTCATGGAGTTGCTATGATTATATGACATGATGTATGCAAAGTGGTAAAAGGTAAGCACTCAATAAATGGCAGTTACTAACATTGGTTACCTGATGGTGGGAGGTCACTCTAAAATAAACTAACCATCATCAGTAGGTAGATACCAACATGAAATTTCAGAATGTGCCTTGGATAACCCACAAAACAAATAATTCACAAAGTAATGAAGAGATTACTCTAGGTTGGGTCCCAGAGCTGCTACTTACATACCACACTGTCCAAAGCATTTTGTCTCCCTACCTTCATCACAGGGCTACCCTGAACCACTGAATGAGATTAAACCAACCAAAAAACCAAATCCATTGCTGTTGAGTCAATTCCGAGTCATAGTGACCCTATGAGATTGCAGATGTATAAATACTTTACAAACTGGACAGCATCCTACAATTGCAGTGCACTAAGAGAAGGCTTAAAGTCAGTAGGATAAATCATGCACAGCCTAGGTTTGAGCTTTTTCTGAGAGTTCTAGGTGGGTCCTCTCTGGTACGCAGATAGCTAATGATGAGGTCTAAGGAAAACCACTTCCTCCATTCATAGGCATAAAAGACCCTGGCTTTTTTCAAGAATCATATCCTTCTAAACACATTAGTACATAGACTAGCCATTGCATTTGTACAAGGCATGGAATGAGAGAAACCACGTTATAGAAAGATTCTACTTTTTGGTGAAGACATCCCCTGTAAAGCTCGCTATCACAAAGAATTTTAAGAGTTAGATCAGAATTCTACTATTTTTATTCTGTTACTAAAAAGTATGCAGTCAATGTTGTGCTTATTCATAAATCGTTGCGTTGTCCTTGGTAACCTCCATAACTTAGAGTTTGTAACATATTGTCTTGGTGCACAATCTGTTTAATAGAAACAGTCTACCATTTACCATGCCTTATTGTTTAAATGTACCAAGAAGTCACCTTTGCATAAAAATTCCTGTTTATTAAACAGTGATACAGGAAGAGTTTATTTACATTTCAAGCACTACCAACATACATCATTTATGACAAAAAAGGCAAGCACTCCATAAGAAATGCTCAATCACTGTCAATCACAAACACTAAAATATACATAAACCAAAGCATGCTGTGTGAACTGTATTAAATTCAGCTAAACACAGAATTACCAACGGAACAAACAAAAAAACAAATAATTATCAGTGACTCACAGACCTATTTACCCAATATACAAAATAACTTGGAAAGGTGTAACCATGGAAACCTGATAGCCTAAATTCAGTGCCTTTACATTTTGCATTTACTTAAACACTATGCAAATGCTGTCTTTATAAATTTATTTAAAAAGATGTCAAAACTTATCTTTGTTATCTCATCATTGATCAAAATAGTTTCAACTAAAAATTAGTTGTCTTTAAAATTATTCAGAGACCAGTTTAATGAAACCATGATAAAAATATCAAACAATTTTTTAGCAAACTGTTATTTTCACAAATACTGATTAACAATTGAAAGAACTCAACTATGTAATAATAAATCCCCAAATAGTCAAGCAGTATTAAAACATGCTTTGACAAAAAGACTTTTCTAAAACTCAAACTGTTACATGCCACCACCTCCATTTCCTCTAATTAACTGCTAAAGCAGGAATGCTATTAGATGGTTCAGTTTGTAGGTGATTTTCATTGACAATTACCACTTAAATGGTTTAATATTTAATGCTATAAAATAGTTAGTCCAAATGTCTTATATTTTATTTCATAACCTAAATTAGTAAAACATTATTTTGTCGTTCACTGGCTCCCACACTTAAGATGTAATGTTCAGTGTGTATTTCATTATGTAGATGAGCAATGGATGTTGTTTGACATGACTTAAATGGGTCAACAGTATTTTCCTAGTCACATTAATCATTCAGACAGCTAGAATGAAAAAAAAAGGCCTTGAAAACTAAAACTAGAGAATCTATTCACACAAATGACACTCACCATTGGCGGGTTATCTAGGATGTGGTTAAGGAGAAGGAAGAGTTACAGATTTCAAACACATGTTTCATTATTTATTCAGAAACCACTTCAAGACTCTAGCTCTATTTTCAGAATCCAAGTGAACACCCACAGAGACAGATTTCTGAGATACCAAATTGTAACAAAACAAAACAAACACATATGCATTAGAAGGAAATCTACGAAAATTTTTGTCATTCAAGAAGAAAGAATAAAGTTTGGGGATCCCAGCTTCAAATAAGGCTGAGCCTCAAGGGTAAAGTCAGGACTACTGTACCTATAACAATATACAGCCACACAGATGCAGATACAGACCTCACTATGAATAACAATCCCGCCTTCACCTGCTAAGGAGTCCAAGGAAAGAAAAAAAAAAAAAGCAGGATTGTCTCTTAGAAATAGCTGCAAATCACCTTGCTCCAGCCCTGAGTCAAAGGAAATCATCTTATGAGGAACACAGAAATCAACAGATGTGAACATCTGAGAAATTTCAAAATCCACGAACAGCAAGCCTACAGTTTCCTTTTCCTTTCATTGTCATGACTGACTTGTACATTGGGTCTGATGGAGGGATGATTTGGTTTACATAACTAGTCAACATGCCCAAATACTATTCTGGACAACCATCCTACCACTTCGCTCCACACGAATCAGGTGCTAACAGCAGTTTCTATTCCCAATGATACCTATTTCCCTACATCCTCACATATAAAGGTATATATAATTGTGGTAAATATATAAAAAAAATTTTTTTTATTTGCCATGACAACAATCTTTACATATGTATAGTTCAATATTATGTTTACCATATTGTTCAACTATCACCCTTGAACCAATATTATTAATGTTTAAATCTTCATCAGACTGCTAAATGAAAATGGTATCTCAGCCTACTTATTCCACTCCTACATAAACACACACGAGACTTAAAAGTGGGGACTCAAACAGATCCGTGTACCCCAATGTTCACTGCAGCATTAATCACAACAGCCCAAAGGTGGAAACATCCCAAGTGTTCACTGACAGATGAATGGTGGTATATACATAAAATGGAACGTTATTCAGCCATAAAGAAAAATGAAGCTCTGGTACATGCTACAGCATGGATGAAACTTGAAAACATTAGATTGAGTGAAATAAGTCAGACACAAAAGGACAAATATTGTATGATCCCACTTATATGTACTATCTAGAATTGACAAATGTGTAGAGAACAGAGTATTAGCGGCTTACCAGGAGCTCGGGGGAGGAGGGAATGGGGAGTTACTGCTTAGGGGGCTGCGTTTCTGTTCAGGGTGATGAATATTTCTGGAAATAGTGGTGATGGTTACACAACATGGTGAAAGTAATTAATGTCATAAACTGTATACTTAAAAACGGTTAAAATGGCAATTTTTTGGTTATATATGTTTCACCCCCCCCCAAAAAAAAGATCATTAAAACTATAGCTCCAGAGCTGCTTAGAAATAACCACTATCAACTTGTTAGTATATATCTTTTTGCCTGTTTGCAATGATAAATCATGAAATCATACTTAAAAAAAAAATCTGATCCACAAGTAATAGCACAAAGGAGTTTTTTTTTTATCTTTGAAGATTTCAATAAGAAAATGTTTAAAAATTATTTGATCTACTACTAAAAAAAAAAAAAAAAAAAAAGCCTGTCCTAAATAATTCTAAGAAATGTAAGAGGTAGAAAGTTATTTTAAATCTGGAGCACTGTATTATGTGTATGTGTGTTTTCTGTTGCCACAGTGTCGATTCTGACTCGTAGCAACCCTATCGGACAGAGCAGGACTGCCCCATAGGGTTTCCATGGCTGTAATCTTTACAGAAGCTGATTCCCATATCTTAGTCCTGCAGATCGGCTGGTGGGTTCAAACGGCCGGCCTTACAGTTAGCAGCCGAGAGCTTAACCACTATGCCACCAGGGCTCCAACCCGACTACTTGCAAGTTTTAGTCACAAGTAGCAAACTGACATATATACATATATATATATATGTATATACACACACATATATGAACAGTCGCAGGACTGTAGCTGTTCAGTGGTGGAAATCGTAAAGTTATTCACACTATTCTAATTTGCAGTTCACAGCTACGTGTGCCTCTTGGGAGTAGTCCTGTGGCCCAGGATTTTAGCTGTTTGTACACTATGCAAGTCAAACTTGTGGCACACACTAGAGAACAAGAGAGAACTGGTTCTGGGTGCTTAAATGTTTGTGACTGCAGTATGATTTAAGGTGCTAGCTGGAACATGGACGTGTTTTGGGTTTGACTATCATGCTGATGTACAGAGGCAGGAAGCCTTCATGGAAGTTAAACATTGGAAGGGCTGGAGAAACACTGCAGAGTGAGTCAAGTTACATTCCCACCTTTGCTTTATAAAACCTTTGGTGGCAAGTAGATTTTTGCAGAAGGGTCTACGGTCCCTCTGGTAAGTTATTTTGGGGGTAATATATAAGTTGGAATTGACTCAACAACGGGTTTGGGTTTTATTGGTTTTTGGTATAAAATAGAAAGGCTATACATCCAGTAAATGGACAGACTATACTCATAACTAATGTTTCCACATTACCAAACGTACCCTGCTCTTAACTTCATTGGTGTGACTAGATGATGTTGACTTTATTGGTTAATTTGAAAAGCTGGCAATATTTGGGTTTGGTGATGACTAGCTTCAGAGCCTCAAAATATTATGTCACCCTAGTCTTTTTGCCTCTAGCCAACCAGAATGCCTGCAATTTTTAGTCACAAGTGGTAAACTGACATTGGCAATTTATGAGTTCTGCTGTATTAGTAATACGTTTCCTTTTAAATTATTCTAGCCTGTAGCCTGAAGCAGATTATAATTTTCATTCCTTTTGCCACACAAGTTTGTAGATCTACAAGTGATTCAGATAGCTGCATTAATATATTTCAAAGTTTTAGGTGGGTTGGTAAATAAAAGCCCTAGTTTAGTTCCACATGGGGCAAATGAAAAACAGATGAATTTTTTGTGTTGCTAAAATTTTAAACTATCTTGGCTAATTAAAATTTGGTTCTCATCACAGTGTGTCCATAGAAAATTATCTCCTATATTACTAGAGAAGTTTTTCACTTTAACCATCAAAAAATAAATGCAAATTGTACAATTTACTTGGAGCAGAGTGTTCAGGTAGCCAATGAGCTACACTATGGATAAAATCAGTTCCACACTAACAAAAATATATGGTGTTAGCTGTTGGGAACGCATTTTTTCTATGCAAACCATGTAGCTACGTTATCAGGCTAGCCCAGTAGCCTATAATACAACTGAAAAACTATGAGTTTGCAATGAAAATGTCTGGGTTCTATTTGCAAGCTAAGCTAAGAAACAATTCAGCTGCAGGTACTTAATATTTTAGCTACATTATAAACTTCCTGAGCTAGCCTGGGAATATTGCTGCCATTTATAACATGGTTTGTAAAAGAAAATGTGTTCCACATTGTTGGAGGATTACAGAAAGTGAAAATACCAGGGAGAAAGTCCATTTTACTCCCTCCTACCACCCATTCCCAGCCCCTTCCACTCAGACCCAACTGGGGGAGAGGATGGAGGCTGCGAATGTTCCTGAAAATACTAGAGAAGGGAAGGAGGACAAGTCCTGTCCCTTCCCATAATGCTCAGACCAGCATCAGAGCCCAGGATTGTCACGTACTTTCAGCTTCCTCGAACTTCTACAGCAAGTGAAAGAAAGCAAGTCTCTGTGTTCAAGTTCATCCAACCCACCTTACCTAACAGCACCAGAAAGAACATCTCTAGCCCTACCTAGCACAGCCTCTTTGAGACGAAACATGATGGCTCCGGAGGACTACTCTTCCTGTATCTAGAGTTCGCCAGTATGGGCAGGAAGTCTACATACTAAGTGTTATAACTTAGATGGTGCCAGTGGTGCTGGCCCATCCAGGTTTAGTTCTGGCTCTATGATCCAGCAAATTACTTAATCTCTCTCTGCCTCAGTTTCCTCATCTATAAAACGTGGAAATAACAATAGTAAAGATTGTTGTAAGGATAAAATGAGTTCATATGCATTCAGTGCTTATTAGCACAGTGTCTGGCACAGAGTGATTAATAAGTTGAGCTATACTCATTATAAGTTTAATATCACTATGAATGGACAGGACACAAAAATGTTCTTCCCTTTTTAGAGCTACATTATTTTTTCCTGGTCTCCAGAGTAGCAGTTATTAGAAAGATGCAATTTAGCAAGTAGACATCAATACTGAGTTTATGTACCTCTTAAATACCCTTCTACACATGCACACACAGACACACACACATACGAAAGAACCCAGACATTTAAACTACAAGTACATATGTAGAAAAAGAAATATGAGCAACAGACAACAGTAAACATTTTATCTATGCTGGTTTTACTAGTCATATTTTAAAAGAAAGCATTTTAAAAATCTGACATAACAAATATAGGTGAGCATGTGGGGCAACAAGAATGCTCACATACTGCTGGAGAGTCAATTTATACAACCACTCTGGAAAACTTTCTGTCAGTATGAATCACTAGTTTACTTGTAGGTATACATCTAATAGAAGTCCATATACAGGTGCATCAAAAGACATGCACAAGAATGTTTGTAACAGAAAAAAGTGGAAACAACCCAACTATCTACCAACAGTAGAATGAACAAATTATGGTAAATTCATAAATGAAAGAAGATGCCCATTTGCCCACTGTAGGAAACAACAACAAAAAAAACCAAACCCGTTGTAGTCAAGTCGATTCCAACTTATAGTGACCCTACAGGACAGAGTAGAAATGTCCCATAGGGTTTCCAGGAGCATCTGGTGGATTCAAACTGCCGACCTTTTGGTTAGCAGCCGAAGGCTTAACCACTGCACCACCAGGGCTCCAAAATGCAAGAATATTCAGCAACCAAAATGAATGAACTACAGCCGTAGACAACAACATGGATGTATATTTAAAGTATAATATTGAATCAAAAGAAGCCAGAAACAAAAAAAAAAGTATTTACTCTGTGATTGTATTTATATTAAATTCAAAAACAGGCAAAATTCGAGCCACATTGTTTAGGAATCTATACATAGAGGGTAAAACTATAAGGAAAAGCAAGGAAGTGAATACTGCTGAAGTCAGGATAGTGGTGAGGTGCTGGCAACGTTCTAATTTTTTTTCCTACCCATGTAGTAATTGGAAACCCTGGTGGCATAGTGGTTAAGTGCTACAGCTGCTAACCGAAAGTCGGCAGTTCGAATCCACCAGGAGCTCCTTAGAAACTCTATGGGGAAGTTCTACTCTGTTTTATAGGGTTACTATGAGTTGGAATCAACTCGATGGCAATGGGGTAATGAGTATATTATAATTACAGAAGTGTTTGATTTATAATCGCTCATTAAATTGTATGTTTGTTTTACATGTTTCTCTCTATATATTTCATTATGAAATGCTGGAAAAGAGAGAGGGAGAGAGGAAAGAAGGAAAAGAAAGGAGGTAGGGAGGAAAGGAGGAGAGAAAAAAGGGAAGAAGGGGACTGAAGGGGTGGAGGGAAGAGGAGGGGAACTAGAAAACAAATCAAAAAAAAAAAAAGAAAGCTTCCGAAACAATGAGGCTTCTGTATATTGTGATGAGAGTAATTTTAAATATTTACTTTAAATATTTATTAATATTTTAATATCGAGCAATTTTTAAATCAAGGAAAGTAAGAAATAAATAATTCATCCAATTTAAATTTACAGTGAAAAACATTAATAGGACAGTTGTCTACATTATATTTGTGACTAGTTTATGAGAATTTGTATTTGGAAATGCAAATTTAAAAAATGAATTCTTGAAGCACAATTAAAAAAAAAGAATTCTTATAATTACTGTATTACTACAAGCTAGTTAATAAACACCCTTGATGGCTCTGTAATTATATTCTTATTCCAGTGCTTTTTAATCTATATAAAGTAAATGAGAATACTATACAGTTTGCTGAAGCAGAGAAAAACCACTGAATTTTCTTAGCAGGAAAACTGCATCTTCTCAGAAGCTTTAAAATAAAAGATAAACAATATAAAACTGACATGTTTGTAGTAATGTACAAAGTAATTTCATTCATATTATTTTAATATGATCCAACAACCTGTGTAAGGTAAATGGGAAAGATATCTTTGCATCTCAGGCAAAAACCCCTGAGGCGCAAGGAAGTTACAGAATTTGCCAAGATCACAAAAGTTAAAAGTGGCAGGTCTGGGTTTCAAACTCAAGCCTATTTCTTTTTTTTAACTTTTTATTATAGAAGGTTTCAAACACACATAAAAGTAGACAGATTAGTTTAACAAACCCCCCTGTACCCACCACCCAGTTCACCGATTATCCACTCATGGCCAATCCTGTTTCATCTATAACCATCCACCTTCCTCACTCAATTATTTTGAAGCCAATTCCAGATATCCTATTCATGTGTAAATATTTCAGTATGTATATATGAAAAAAAATTTTTTTTTATATCTAAAAGATGAAGACGCGTTTTAATGATTTAACAACATAACATTATCACACCTAAAAAATTTAACAGTAATTTCTAAGGTCATCAAATATTTGATCAGTCTTCAGATACTCCCCTTTGTCTGACAATCTTTTTTTTTTTTTAATGGTTTGTTAAAATAGGGTACAAATAAGGTCTACATATTGGATGTGATTAATATGTTTCTTAACCAAAAAAGACCCAAACCTGTTGCCATCAAATCAGAATCCACTCATAGTGACCCTACAGGACAGAGTAGAATTGCCCCATAGGGTTTCCAAGGAGCACCTGGTGGATTCAAACTGCTAACTTTTTGGTTAGCAGCCTAATCTTTTAACCACTATGCTACTAGGGTTTTCATGTCTCTGAGGTTTGTCTTAATCATCGATTCTTTTTCTTTGTAATATATTTGTTAAAGAAATACATTGCTTGTTCCTAATATTTCTCACATTGTAGAATTTGCTAATTATGTCTCAGTGGTATCCCTTGAATTTCCTGTAAACTGGTAGTGAAACCTGGAGATTTCATCTGATTAAAGTTCTATGTTTTTGGAGAGAATATTTAGCGGGTGGTGGTGTGTTCTGTGTCATCAGGAGGGATCAGATGCTAGAGAAAGACATCATGCTTGGTAAGCAGAGAGTCAGCAAAAAAGACGGAGACCCTCAATGAGACGGATAGATGCAGGGGCTGCGACAATGGGCTCAAACACCACAACAATTTTAAGGATGGGCCAGGACAGGATACTGTTTCATTCTGTTGTACACAGGGTCGCTAAGAGTCTGGCACTTAACAACAACAAGGTGCGCTGTGACAGCAGTCTCTTTTTGTCATGTTAGCAGCCATTGATGATCGATGCTTAGCTTTGTTATTTCTTTAGGGGTTTGCAAAATGGTGATATTCTGTCAGTCCTTTTACAATCACTGGCAGAAATATTTCTATAGTTTCTTTCATCACCTATTTGATCATCCTGAGGATCGGTTCATACAGGAAAAGGAGGCTAAAGGCTTGATTCTTTCCCTAATCTTACCAGTTTTCAGAATAATGAGTTAAAAACCTTGTGTTCTGAACTACAAAAATCAGTGTTCTTAATCATATCTTAAATAAAACTTCTACCTAAAAGATTCTAATCTAAAATATTATCTATTTCTACCTAAATGACTTCATATGAAAGACTGGAAGTGAAACATAATTTTACTTTAAAATATAGTGGTCAGAATTCAGTAAAAGAGAAACATTTTACTAGTTTTTGTAATAAAGTAAAAAACAAAAACAGTAATCACTCAAACTTAATAAATCATGTATCTTCTCCATCCTTTGCTTCTCACACTTTGATTTTAGGGGTGGGTCTGAGAGATTAGTGACAAGACTGCAATTCGAAGGGGGAGGGGACTCAACTCCAAAAGGATTTTTTCTTTAAGAAAGAAACCCAAAACCAAAAGAAAACAGGTAAAATTAGCTATTGAAATTGAAATGCTCCCCACATCTGGCAGCATTTAGCTCCCCAAGGGCATGCTCAGTGCCCTGGGGCACAGTTACACATGTTTGACCAGCGGAGCAACAACAAAGGACACAGAGGGTATAAAAAGAGGCAGCAGGTAACCATCAGGCCAACCAAATGGCTCAGGCACTTTGACAAAACACACAATGAAGTAACTGGTTATTCCCATGGCTGAAAAGTCAATGGTGGAGAGCTTTATTTTAGGATTCAAATTTCACAACACGCCTCTTTAAGTCACTGGGTTACTTCCTTGTTTTAAGCAGGTCCACAAATCCTTTTCTTTCAGACACTTAGTGAAAAGCATCTGAGACAAGCTGTATAAAGCCACACTGTGTTCTTGCCAAGAACCCATGTGAGAATTCAACTGGGCTCTTTTCTGGACTCTACTCCTTTTTTTTTACTCCTAGACTGCGGAGGAAGAGAAGGTGCCAAGTTATTCCACACACATTCTGGCATCATGCTCAAAGAGAAATGTGCAGGAGGCAGAAAGAGTTCACGAATGACATCCTCACTTACAACTCAGATGAATAAGGTACTATCAGTTTCAAAAATGGCTCTCCCCCAAGTGGACATTTCATAATTACGAAGTAAGGTCTTTGCTATTCTCACAGTCTAAACCCTCCTTTTGGGGGCCGTTGGTAGGGGCAAGTTTCTCTTCTCTCCAACCTAGAATCCCCACCTTCTCCTCCTCTGGGGTCTCCACTGAAACTCATAACAACATACCCAGCCCATTTCTTCCGATTCAATCTTAGCAAAACACAGAAGCATTAACTTCTATTAAATTCAGGCTATATTTGGATACTTCCTTAACCTGAAGGAATGATTACAATAGTTGGAAATTTTAGGCTTCACAGCAGGCTGTAGGAGAAATATTTTCGGGCCAGTGGACCTTTCCAGTTATCTCAAAGTACACTACTTGTTAATCTATTTTATAGATAAGAACTTCTAGGGAAAAAAATAGTTATAAATGCCTTTAGCCCCCCCGCCCCATCCAGTGAAATATTTTTTTAAATGACAAGCACTTAAGATAAAATATTCCTTCAATCTTCACTCACCAATTTCTCAAAACTATACAACAGGAAGATGTTTTTAATGTATCATACATATACCCATTCATACATACATATGTGTGTTTAATTGTGAAATGAAGACATCCTTTAACAAACAGATCACATACAATTAACTATTTGGAGAAGCTAGGTATATTTTCATTTTTAAGTACAAAAAAGGAGTTAAATGCAAGCCTGTTTTAAGAAACAGACTATTTCCTGTTAATTGATGTTACTCCAGTGTTTTCAATTTAAGATAAAAGGCAGAAAGGTAATTGATGACTGCATTATGATTGCTCATGACTTTATTACAAACCCAGAGCATATCACGAATTTGAATTTAGAAAGATACCTTCAAATGATGAAGGCTGCAGCCAGCTTCAGGTATTTGGGTAAAGAATGCAGATGCGGTTTTGTCTGGGATCGCCCTTCCATAACGTGATAGCAATGTGCTGCCACACATCCTCAGAGCCTCTTACTTCTTGCCTGTTTTAATTCCTTTCTATTTTCTGCAATATGTTTTAACAATTGTAGGCTTAAATATGTGCTAAGGCAGAATCCACAAGTTTGAAGTATTTTTGTTGGATGTTTTTTCATTCATCTGCATTTTTGGAAAATGTCTGCTTGCCATAGATGTTCATACTTTGGGGGACTGTAAAGATCAGAAGATATATTCCCATCTCTGCTTTGCTGTAATATAGACAGTTTCTCCTATTCATGTTTTTACCTAGTGTTTATAAGCGGGCATTATAAGAAGATGCTGGAATTTTTGTAATTCAAGGGGTTTTAGGTATATATTTCCACAAAAATTAAATATATTTTAAAAGCAAATTAATAAACACATTTGTAATCCTTGACAATAGTAAAGTGTACTTTAGAAAAAATATTTTATTGTATTTAAGGTGAAAGTTTAGACAGCAAATTAGTTTCTCATTCAACAAACTATACACAAAGTGTTCCTTGACACTGGTTGCAGTTCCCACACTGTGCCAGCACTCTCCCCATTTCTGCCTTGGGTCCCCTGTTTCCTTTCCTCTGATTTTCCTGCCTCTTCCTGCCATCTCATCTTTACTTTTGGGCAAATGTTGCCCTTTTGGTTTCATGTAATTGTTCTACGGAGCAAGTTTTTTTCGGGTGTTGTTTATTTCATAGGCCTGTCTATTGCTTGTCTGGAAGGTGGTTTCTGGGAAGGGCTGCAGTTCCAAGTCAGAGGGGTGTCTTAGGGCTACACTCTCAGGGGTTCCTCCAGTCTCTCTCAGGCCAGTAAGTCAGGTCTTTTTTATAAATTTGATTTTTGTTCTACATTTTTCTTCTGCTCTGTCTGGGACCCTCTATTGTGACCCCAGGCAGAGCAGTTGGTAATGGTAGCCAGGCACCATCTAGTTTTTCTGGTTAAACTATACTTTTAAATATGACACATCCTCTGTGGATGGTTTCACAGAGAAATGGGAATATATGTGTGATGGTTTGAGCATTTCCTGTTTTACTGTCATTTGACTATGCATTTCTTGTTGAATTTTTATTCTTCTACTGTCTTCTTTTGTTCAGGCTGTGCTATATCTGCTGTTGTGTGCCATCGAGTTGATTCCGACTCATAGTGACCCTATAGGACAGAGTAGAACTGCCCCACAGGGTTTCCAAGGAGCAGCTGGTAGATTTGAACTGCTGACCTTCTGGCTGCAGCCTGAGCTCTCAACCACTTTGTCACCAGAGCTCTGTGCTATATCTAGAACACTAAAAATGACCTTGAAAGTTGCTTTAACAATAAATAACATGATTAAAGTAGCATACTAATCGGAAGTCCATGAGGAAAATCAAGAATCAAATTAGGATATGTTTTTAATGTTCTTAAATTATTAAAGTGAATTCTCCTTCATAATGGACATTAAAAACAAGCATTGTCCCTCTTAGGGGGAAAAATCCTTTTTTAACCCTAAGAAACTGATTTCCCACCACAGCTTCAAATTTTTACATCTCTAAATCTATTTGTCATACAGTTCACAGCAAAATAAGCTTATTTTTCTTTAAAAATCTTCCTTTCAGAGATGCCCATCACATACTGGTGAATGAAAAAGCACGTTGCAGATCATGTATAGCATGAGTTCATTAAAAGCACACACACGGAGGTTTGCACCTGGATAGAAAAAAGTCTAGGTGAGAATAATTACTAGGTTTTCCTGCTTAAAACTCTTCAGTGTTTGCCAACTGCTTTTAGAATATAATTTAAGCTTCTCATTAGAGCCTATGAGGCCCTGCGTGGTCTGGCCCCTGCCTACCTCTCTGGCTCCATCGCACTCCATCCCTCCATCACTCATTGCCCACTAGCCACAGGGGCCCCCTTTCTGTTCCACTGACACACTAAGTCCTTTCTTGTCTGCATTTGCTCTTTCACCAGGTTTTCACATCACTGGCTCATTCATATCCTCCAGGCCTCAGCTCAAATATCATTTCATCAGAGAGGTCTGCTGGGACCACTCTATCTAAGGTGGACTCCCCAGTTACTTGCTCCCTCTTAACTTTGTTTATTTCCTTCAAGGCATTTTCCCATTTTGTAGTTATCATGTTTATTTGTCTAATTGGGACTTACTGTCTCCCCTATCAGAATGTCAAATCCATGAGGTATGAAATCCCAGTACCTACCACTCTACCTGGCATATTCAATCACTCACCAAATCATGAGGCTTGCAGTTGTTAGGATCTGTCCCTTCCTTTCTTTAGGACTCTTCGGTCTGGTAAAATCCTTATTATTTGCACTTGGATTTTCTTCCTTTCAGAGTCTGATTTTTACAATTCAGGCTTCATTTTTTTTTTTCTCAATAAAGTTATCCACATGAGCAGACACTATAGTAGGTATATAGTTAATTCATTTGCTACCTGAAAAGCTGGGAATGAGAAAACATCATGACTTAAGGGTTTAGTACAAATGATAATTGAAGACAAATTCAAAATGAGGAGAAAGAATTTTTAAATTATTATGTAAGGCAGAAGGTAAAATATGTAAAACTTTAATTTACCTACAAGTTTTTAAGATGATACTTGATGCCTAAATCTAGACACAGTACTATATGGTTTCATGTGATAAGTTGAGAGTTTTCCAGTATTTACATAGGGCTTATTTATCATCAACACCAGTACTGGCTCAGTGTCTGGCATATAATTGGCAAGCAATATATGTTTGTTGAATGAGGGAATGAATCCATTCATTCTCAGTTCCTGGAGTCATCTTGTCACATCTAAACTAATTTTTCTAGGCCCCTCTACACAGCTCTGAAAGGGGAGACTGAGGTATGGGGAACTGATATGATTACTGTCTGTTCCTGATCCAGAAACCTTGTTTGCTTTCATAACAAAATAAATAAATATAGATATAAAAAGAACTCATCACCTTCCCCTCAGGATGGCACAGTGGTATAGAATTGGTGGCTCTGAATCACTTGTACTTACATAGTCAACTTACCTACAATAGCGATTTTACTATAGGGCCCCAAACTTTCTTGTTCAATAATGTGTTCGTTCATTCAACTTAACATGTCTCAGAAAGTGAAACAAATTTAAGGGGCACCAGGTTACTATAATGAGCTGCCACTCGTCTGTCGGCTTGTTGTACTGTGGTTGCTTGTGTGTTACTGTGATGCTAGAAGCTATACCACTGGTATTTCAAATACCAGCAGGGTCACCCATGGGGGACAAGTATCAACGGAGGTTCCAGACTAAGACAGACTAGGAAGAAGGACCTAGCTGTCTACTTCTGAAAAAACTGGCCAGTGAAAACCTTATGAAGAACAGCGGGACATTGTCTGATATAGTGCCAAAAGATGAGCCCCTCAGGTTGGGAGGTACTCAAAATATGACTGGGGAAGAACTGCCTCCTCAAAGTAGAGTCAACCTTTATGATGTGGATGGAGTAAAGCTTTTGGGACCTTGATTTGCTGATGTGTCACACTCAAAACGAGAAGAAACAGCTGCAAACATCCATTAATAATAAGAACATGGAATGTACAAAGTATGACTCTAAGAAAATTGGAAGTGGTAAAAAATGAAATGAAATGCTTGAAGATTGATATCCGAGGCATTAGTGAGCTGAAATTGACTAGTACTGACCATTTTGAATCTGACAAACATATGATCTACTATGCTGGGAATGACAAATTGAAGATAAATGGCATCACATTCATTGTCAAAAAGAACATTTCAAGATCTACCCTGAAGTACAATGCTGTCAGTGATAGGATAATACCCATATGCCTCCATGGAAGACCAGTTAAAACAACTACTATTTAAATTTACACACCAACCACTAATGCCAAAGATGAAGAAATTTAAGATTTTTACAAACTTCTGCAGTCTAAATTGATCAAACATGCAATCAAGATGCACTACTAGTTACTGGTGACTGGAATGTGTAAGATGGAAACAAAAAAGAAGGATCAGTAGCTGGAAAATATGGTCTTCATGACAGAAACAATGTGGGAGATTGCATGATAGAATTTTGCAAGACCAATGACCTATTCATTGGAAATACCTTTTTTCGATAACATAAATGCGACTATACAAGTGGACCCCACCAGATGGAATATACAGGAATCAAACTGACTACATCCGTGGAAAGAGACAATGGAGAAGCTCTATATCATCAGTCAGGACAAGGCCAGGCACTGACTGTGGAACAGACCATCAACTGCTTATATTCAAGTTCAAGGTGAAGGCAAAGAAAGTTAAAACAAGCCCATGACAACCAAAGTATGACCTAGAGTATATCCTGCTTGAATTTAGAGACCAACTTAGGAATAGATCTAATGCACTGAACACTAATGACCAAAGACCACAGAAGTTGTGGAATGACATCAAGGACATCATACATGAAGGATGCAAAAAGGTATTAAAAAGACAGGAGAGGAAAGATAAGACAAAAATGGACTTCAGAAGAAACTCTGAAACTTGCTCTTAAACGTAGAGTAGCTAAAGTGAATGGAAGAAATGACTAAGTAAAAGAGCTGAACAGAAGATTTCAAAGGGCAGCTCAAGAAGACAAAGTATTGTAATGAAATGTGCAAAGACCTGGAGTCAGAAAACCAAAAGGGATTACTGGGCTGAAGGCTGGGGACCATGGTCTTGGAAGACATCTAGTTCAACTGGCATAACATTTTATAAAGAAAATGTTCTTGGAAGCAACCAAGGTGCCCATCAACAGATAAATGGATGTATTATGGTATATTCACACAATGGAATACTACGCATTGATAAAGAACAGTGATGAATCTGTGAAATGTTTCATAACATGGAGAGAACTGGAAGGCATTATGCTCAGTGAAATTAGTCAGTTGCAAAAGGACAAATATTGTATAAGACCACTATTATCAGATCTTGAGAAACAGTTTAAACTGAGAAGAACACATTCTCTTGTGGTTACGAGAGGGGGGAGGGAGGGAGGGAAGGTAGGAGAGGAATATTTACTAATTAGATAGTAGATAAGAACTACTTTAGGTGAAGGGAAGGACAACACTCAATACAGGGGAGGTCAGCACAACTGGACTAAACCAAAAGCAAAGAAGTTTCCTGAATAAACTGAATGCTTCGAAGGCCAGTGAAGGAGGGGCAGAGGTTTGGGGACCACGGTTTCAGGGGATCTCTAAGTCAATTGGCATAATAAATTCTACTAAGAAAACATTCTGCATCCCACTTTGAAGTGTGGCATCTGGGGTCTTAAACGCTAGGAAGCGGCCATCTAAGATGCATCAATAGTCTCAATCCACCTGGATCAAAGGGGAATGACGAACACCATGTACACAAGGTAATAAAGAGCCCAAGAGACAGAAAGGGCTACATGAAACAGAGACTACATCATCCTGAGACCAGAAGAACTAGATGGTGCCCAGCCACAACCAATGACTGCCCTGACACGAAACACAGCGGAGGACCCCTGAGTGAGCAGGGGAACAGTGGGATGCAGACCCCAAATTCTCATAAAAAGACCAGACTTAATGGTCTGACTGAAGACTAGAAGGACCCCAGTGGTCATGGCCCCCAGACCTTCTGTTGGCCCAGGACAGGAACCATTCCAGAAGCCAGCTCGTCAGACATGGATTGGACCGGACAATTGGTAGGAGAGGGATGCTAGTGAGGAGTGAGCTACTTGGATCAGGCAGACACTTGAGATTATGTTGGCACCTCCTGCCTGGAGGGGAGATGGGAGGGTAGAGGGGCTTAGAAGCTGGCAAAACGGACATGAAAAGAGAGAGTGGAAGGAGGGAGAGGGTTGTCTCACTGGGAGGAGACTAATGGGGAGTATGCAGCAAGGTGTATGTAAGTTTTTATGTGAGAGACTGACTTGATTTGTAAACTTTCGCTTAAAGCACAATAAAAATTATTTAAAAAAAAGAAAATGTTCTATATCCTACTGTGGTGAGTAGCATCTGGTGTCTTAAAAATTTGTGAGTGGCCATCTAAGATACTCCACTGGTCCCACTCCATCTGGAGCAAGGGAGAATTAAGAAAACCAAAGACCCAAGGGAAAGACTAATCCAAAGGACTAATGGACCACAACTACCACAGCCTCCGCCAAGACTGAGTCCAGCACAACTAGATCGTGCCTGGCTACCACCACCGACTGCTCTGACAGAGATCACAATAGAGGGTCCTGGACAAAGCTGGAGAAAAATGTATAACAAAGTTCAAACTCATAAAAAAGGACCAGACTTACTGGTCTGACAGATACTGGAGAAACCCCAAGAGTACAGCCCCTGGACACCCTTTTAACTCAGTACTCTGGTCGCTCTTGAGGTTCACCCTTCAGCCAAAGATTAGACAAGCCCATTAAACAAACAATAATACATGTAGCTCAACCATGTATACAAGACCAAATGGGCACACCAGCCCAGGGGCAAGGATGAGAAGGCAAGAGGGGACAGGAAAGCTGGATAAAAAGAAATGGGAAACCCAAGGTGGAGAAAGGGAGAGTGCTGATACACCACAGGGTTGGCAACCAATATCACAAAACAATACATGTATTAATTGCTTAATGAGAAACTAATTTGTTCTGTAAATCTTCATCTAAACCAAAAAAAGAAAAAAAAAAAAGATTACAGCCATGGAAACCCTATGTAGCAATTCTACCCTGTCCTACAGGGTCACTATGAGTCAGAACTGACTCGATGGCACACAACACCACCACCTTAGCTATCAAACTTTCTCATGTCCAAAAATGAGTTTGGGTTATTCCTCCTGAAAGTGGGTTAAATAATTTTCACTAATTTTACTGAATATCAAGAAAAACAGGAAAATTGGGGATTTAAAAGCAGTGGCCAGGGGCACTCTCTCTGACATCAAGTAGTACTGAAGGAGGCACAAGCTCACGTGCTACACAGATACTGTTCCAGAAACCTTCCTCAGATAGTAAGCAATTTCAAAAACAACGTAAGATTAATATTCATCTACCCTGAGATTAGAAGAACTAGATTGTGCCTGGTTACTACTACTGACTGTTCTGATCAAGGTCACAATAGATGGAACCTGATAGAACGGGGAAAAAATGCAGAATTAGAACTCAAATTTTTTAAAAAGTCCAGACTTACGGGACTGGTTGAGACTAGAGAACTCTAAGACTATCACCCTGAGATATTCTTTAAACCTTGAGCCCAAACTACCCCGAGATCATCTTTTAGCAAAATAGCAGAGTGGCACACAAAATAAAGGATATTACTTATAAGAATGGTGCTGTACTAAAAAACCATCTATATGAGACCAAAAGGTCCACATTTACTCTAAAGCAAAGAGGAGACAATAACAGGGCAGGGGAACTAGAGTACGGGACACAGAACAACCAGCAGGTAATTAAAGAGGATGTTACACACTGTGAAAAATGTAACTAATGTCACCCAACAATTTGTACAGAGATTGTCAAATGGGAACCTAATTTACTGTGTAAACTTCCACCAAAAACACAGTAAAATATTATTTTAAAAAATAAGAAGAAAAAAACAAAACCAAAAGAGAAGAACATACTCAGTATTTCTCAAACTGAAAGAACGGGGAAAAAAAAAATCAAACCTCAAATTGCAATATTGAAGGATTCTATGGGCAAAATATTGAATGATCCAAGAATTATCAAAAGAAGACTGAAGGAATACATTGAGTCATTGTACCAAAAAGAACTGGTCGATGATCAACCATTTCAGGAGATAGCATATGATCAAGAAGTGATGGTATTGAAGAAAGAAATCCTAGCTGCAATGAAAGGCATTGGCAAAAAAACAAGCCTCCAGGAATTGACGGAACACCAATTGAGATGTTTCAACAAACAGATTCAACGCTGAAAGCACTCACTCGTCTAAGCCAGCCAACTGAAGGAGATCCATATTGTGCCCATTCCAAAGAAAGGTAATGCAACAGGATGTGGAAATTACTGAACAATACATTAATAACACACATAAGTAAAATTTTGCTGAAGGTCCTTCACATTGACGGGAATTGCCAGAAATTCAAGCTGAATTTGGAAGAAGGTGTGGAAGGAAGGATATCATTGCTGACATGAGATGGGTCTTGGCTGAAAGCAGAGAATACCAAAAAGGTGTTCACCTGTGTTTTATTGACTATGCAAAGGCATTCGACTGTGTGAATCATACAAATTATAAATAACATTGAGAAGAATGAGAATTCCAGAACACTTAATTGTGCTCACGAGGAACCTGTACATAGACCAAGAGGCAGTCGTTCAAACAGAACAAGGGAATACAGCATGGTTTAAAATCAGGAAAGGTGTGTGTCAGTGTTGTATTCTTTCACCATGCTTATTCAATCTGTATGCTGAGCAAATAATCTGAAAAGAACACAGCATCAGGATTGGAGGACAACTCATTAACAACCTGCGATATGCAGATAACACAACTTTGCTTGCTGAAAGTGAAGAGGACTTGGAGCACTTACTGATGAAGATCAAAGAATACAGCCTTGAGTATGGATTACACCTTAACATAAAGAAAACAAAAATCCTCACAACTAGACCAATAAGCAACACCATGATACCAAAAAAAAAGAACAACAACCCACTGCCCTTGAGTCAATTCTGACCCATAGCAACCCTACAGGACAGAGTAAAACTGCCCCATAGGTTTTCCAAGGCTGTAATCTTTACAGAAGCAGACTGCCACATCTTCTCCCATGGAGTGTCTTAGGGGTTCAAACCACCACCCTTTCAGTTAGAGCTGAGCACTTAACCCCTGTGCTACCAGGGCTCCTCATATCATGATAAACAGAAAATGCTGAAGTTGTCAACAATTTCATTTTACTTGGATCCACAATCAACACCCATTGAAGCAGAGTCAAGAAAGGAAACGATGTATTTGCATTGGGCAAATCTGCTGCAAAAGATCTCTTTAAAGTGTTAAAAAAAAACAAAAGTGTCACTTTAAGGACTATAGTATGCCTAATCAAGCCACGGCACTTTCAATCACCTCATATGCATGTGAAAACTGGACAATGAATAAGGAAGACTGAATTATGCCTTTGAATTATGGTGTTGGCAAATAATATTGAATAGACCATGGACTGGAAACCCTAGTGGTGTAGTGGTTAAGTGCTACAGCTGCTAACCTAAAGGTCGACAGTTCAAATCCACCAGGTGCTCTTTGGAAACTCTATGGGGCAGTTCTACTCTGTCTTATAGGGTCGCTATGAGTTGGAATCAACTCGACGGCAATGGGTTTGGTTTGGTTTGAGACCATGGACTGCCAGAAGAACAAACAAATCTGTCTCGGAAGAAGTACAGCCAGTATGTTTCTTAGAAGCGAGGATGGCAAGACTTCATCTCATGTACTTTGGACATGTGATCCGAGGGATCAGTCCCTGGAAAAGGACATGATGCTTGGTAAAGTGGGGGGGGTCAGCAAAAAAGAGGAAGACCATCAACAAAATGGATTGACACAGTGGCTGCAACAATGGGCTCAAACAAAGCAATAATTGTGAAGATGGCACAGGACTGGGCAGTGTTTTCTGTTGTACATAGTGTCGCTATAAGTTGGAACCAACTCGACGGCACCCAACAGGAACAACATATTTTAGAGATGTCTCCTAAAATATTAATAGATGTAATGATATATCTAAGATTTGCTTCCAAAACATCTGTGGAGAAGAGGGTACAGGGAGTGAATGAGTGTAGAGGTGGATCAAGAAAGTTGAAGTTGGATTTACAGACCACAACTACCACAGCCTCCACCAGACTGAGTCCAGTACTACTACATGGTGCCCAGCTACGACCACTGACTGCTCTGACAGGGATCACAATAGAGGATCCTGGACAAAGCTGGAGAAAAATACAGAACAAAATTCTAACTCCCCCCAAAAGACCAGACTTAACTGGTTTGACAGAGACTGGAGAAACACCGAGAGTATGGCTCCCAGACATCCTTTTCATGCAGTACTGAGGTCACTCTTGGGGTGACCTTCAGACAAAGATTAGACAGGCCCATAAAACAAACAATCATACATGTAGCTCAATCATGTATACAAGACCAAATGGGCACACCAGTCCACGGGCAAGGATGAGAAGGCAGGAGGGGACAGGAAAGCTGGATGAATGGAAATGGGAAACCCAAGGTCGAGAAGGGGAGAGTGTTGACATGTCACGGGGTTGGCAACCAATGTCACAAAACAATATGTGTATTAATTGTTTAATGAGAAACTAATTTGCTCTGTAAACCTTCATCTAAAGCACAATTAAAAAAAAAGAAAGTCGAAGTTGCCTTATAAGTCCATGAGAGTTCATTATTCTATCATTTCTTGTGTATATTTAAATTTTTCCATAACAAAATGGTAACAAAAATATGAGATTCTATTTGTTATTATAATACCCATCAAAACACACTTTCGCCAGTTCCCACGTGGTCCAGAAATCGCATCAGTATCACTTTGGATGCTTATTAAGTAAACTGCAGATTTTGAGGCTCTGCCCCAGACCTACTGATTCAGAAAATCCAGGTGTGGGATCTTGGAATCTCTATTTCAACAAACTCCCCAAATAATTTTTCCACACACTTAAGTTTGAGAGCCACTGGCTGGGCATTTTGTGTCAGATGTTATTCTTCACTGTCCAAGTGAGAAAATCAGAGAATAGAGAAAAATTAATTGGCCAGAGTTCACTTTAAGACTCTGAAGGAATTTAGACTTTTTGAGAGTCTCAAATCTTGACTTTCCAGTTTATTAAACAACACCAATTGAGCAACACAGCCTCATTAAAAAAAATATATTATCATTAGCTTTTAAAAGTTTGGTTCAAGTTCTACCAGAACCAATTTACCTTTTGACCCTTCAAGATTAAAACACACATGCACACAACGTAAGTATCACAAAGGTTCCCTAGAAGATATCTTTAAAAAAGAGGGCTCCATAGGGATGTAAAAGATAGCTTGGCATTCTGATAAAAGTAGAGGTGTTTATAGCCAAGCCCCTGGGATTTGGCTGAACGCTGAAAGCCCATTTTCATTTGATAGGTCCTTAGTCTGAGGTATATAGCAGAGGGGTCGCCTGCTTGCCGTTGGTGAAGATTATGTGCCAGGAAGCCATGTCCTTTTCTATGGTTAGGGTTCTGGAGGCCAATTTTTATCTGCCCAGGGAACTCTTTGGTTGGGCTGTGTGGTTTGGGTTTCTCAGTACTCTGCTCGTTTGTAAAGACACCCTTGGCTTCCATGCTTGGTAATGGTCTTTCAGCAGGTGACTAGAGGAGGTATGCAGTGGACACATTTTTCTATTTAAATGGCTACATTCACATCCTCCCTCCCTTTTTTGGTATTAATCCAAGTGGTCTGATTTTGAATAAAGTGGGACAATTAAAAACAGATACACAGATTCTTAAATGAGTAAAAATCAGTACCTTCATTTTTCCCCCAACATTTTATTATGAAACTTTTCAAACACACAGAAAAGTTAAAGAATTTTACAGTGAACATCCACATATTCGCTTACCTATATTCTATAATTAATATTTTACTATACTTGCTCTTCATCACATTTCTAAACATCCTACTATCAAGCAATCCATCTTTTTTAATACATTTCAAAATAGGTTGCAGAAACTCTTACCCCCTCCGCAAATATACTTTAGCATGCATATCATTAACTAGACTTCAACATGTGGTTCAAACCGTTAACAGGCTGAACTGTGAACCGAAAGGCTGGAGGGTCAAGCTACCCAGAGGTGCCTCAGAAGAAAGGCCTGGAGATCTACCTGAGAAAAATCAGCCATTAAAAACCCTATGGGGGAAAAAAAAAAAAAGCCCTATGGAGCACAGCGCTACTCTGGCACACATGGGGTCGCCATGAATTGCAGTGAAGTTAACGGCAAGTGGTTAATATTTGTTTACAGTTCTTTTTTATTTTTAAGTAAAACGTATATACCATGATATGGACAAATCTTAAGTGTCCCATCTGATGAATCCTGAGAAACTCATACACCTGTGTAACTAAAGGCCTATCAACATACAGACTGTTACCAACACCCCAGAAGTTTCCTCTCCTGACTTCTCACCAAATCCTCCTCCTCCCCCGGTACCTGTAGATGTGTGTGCTCTGACGGTTCCACACCATCTGCGGAGGTCAGGGACTGAAATTATTACAATACTTCCCAAGAGGGAAAACTTCTGCCTGAGAGAGATTAATCATTTTCTTAGATCACACTAATGTGATACGAGAACAACAGCCTCAGTTTCTGAATAGTCAGTTTAGTGCTCTTCCCACTTTATTCCAAAATTTCATTTCAAATCTTCAAAATTAAATTGAAATCAAATAGTGATTTCTGACTGTTTCTGAGCAAACAGACAATTTTCCCATAACCTTTTATCAAGGCAAACCTACAGGAATAGCTACTATGGAGAAAAAGAATCATCAATGCACATAAAAAGAGACTAAAAATAAGTCACACAGGAAATGTAATTATGTTTAATTACACTGAATCCTAATACTTTCCTTGCAATCATAAAAATAAAGGTTCGAAATACTTTCTAATGAAAGGAAAAGCCCCTAGTATATTATACAGCTAAAAATAATACATTCATTTAATATTTGAATTTTTATTATTGCTCCAAATCTAATACAACCCAGATTTCAAAAATTAGTGACTCTGAGACTGGAAGGGCTGACTCATTAGGGGGAGAGAAAGTGGGAGTATGGAGTAAGGTGTATATAAACTTATATGTGACAGACTGACTTGATTTGTAAACGTTCACTTGAAGCTCAATAAAAATTAAAAAAAAAAAAAACTAACGACTCTGCTCATTCTACTATCTTGTGCTCATGCAAGCAAAGGCAGCAATGTTACCAAGAATATTCTCAGGATATCTGAAAACTACCAATAAACAGCATTTTTTTCTCTTATTTGTTTAATAACTGCTGTCATTCTTTTTGTAGGCAGCAATCACAAGATGTCAAACAAATTCTACCTCCACTGTGGGTACTGTTAGATGTCTCTGCTTCTTTTTATTAAAAACAAAAATTTTCTCCTACATTAATTACCAATGCTGGAAAAGTGAGGCCGTGGCTGTGATGTTCACCAGCCTCTGGGCATGCAGAGGTGCAGCATAAGAAAACCACGGAGCAAATGCTAATGGCGGAACACATTTTTCTTTAACTCCCTTGGGGATCCAGCGACTCAACATCTTAGGTTCCCTTAACGGGAAAAGGAAGAGTGCAATGGGGGCAGGGTGGGATCATGTCTATCAGTCACAACAGTTCATCTGGGCCTGGATTCAGGTAGTATGCATGTCTAAATTCCATGATATATAGGCGCCACCAGGTAACAGGAGTGGTCAGGGAGCTTGCCAGAAACCTGTAACTCAAAACTAAAAAATGAAATTGAAAGACAACTTTAGCCAGGCAATTTCTGTCTTCGGGATGCAATAATGGCGAACTACAAAGTTTAAAAAACAGACAATTCCTTGTGTGTTTTAAAGTTTTTTTCTTCCTAACATGATACAACATATGGGCCAGAAAAACATACACAAATATTTTCAAACTTGTGTTTCAATACTGAACTGTGAAGTTTCAGCAGAACTTCCCCTCCACTTCTAGCCTTCTTTCTCTTCTCCACATTTCCCATGAAGACTTGGCCTGTGGCAGGGAGGGAGGCCGGTGAGGTCTTCAACGTATCCCGAGGGCAAGTACGCAGGGCGATGGTTATAGAGCAGACAGACGCCTGACCCTGTCCTGTCAATAAGCCTTCACCCCGACCTGCCAGGCCCCCGAGCCACTATTCTGTCTATCCTCTTCTCTAATTGCTCTAAAAACGACTCTTCATTTATAAGTACCTTTGCGTAAACACCCCACAGGAACTGACAATCATCAGAATTACTACGGGGTTTTAGTTTTTAAGCGCAAGCGTTTTTTCATTGTGGAAGGACTTCAAAAAGTTTCAACTGCTCTGCAAAACAAAACTCATCACTCTCTTCTCTTACTCTGCAGGTGACATTAATTTTGACTTGTAAGGCTATTTACAGTGAAACATTAGATCTTTTGATTAAGTTATTTAAAAGTATAGATGCATAAGTGATTTTTCCCCATAGAAACAGCTTGTTTCTCTTACTTCTAAGCACCCCGGAGAAGGGATAGTCCTGCGCTTCCTCATTCAGTATGAGGCTTCTTTAGCCCGATAATCTTTTTACCTAAATGTAAAAATCCAAACAAACAAAAAAATTAAAATGGGGAGGTACGATAAGAGGTTTTAGAGTAATGGTTATTATCAATTTTTTAATAATAAAATTAAATCAGACAAGCACAAAACACAAACTTCTTTTTACTGCTTTGTGGCTTAATTTTTCACCTTTGTTTCCTTCTATTTATATTAACATAATTTACTTTGGACTCCTTGTAAGCAATTCTCTATACCACTAAATTATTTCTCTCCTACTGACATGAGAGAGCCCTGTGGCTACTAACCAAAAGGTTGGCAGTTCAAATCCATCAGCCACTCCTTGGAAGCCCTATGGGGCAGTTCTACTCTGTTCTAAAGGATCACTTAGTCGGAATAGGCCCGATAGCAGGTTTTTTTTTTTTTTGGTACTGACATAGGTAATTGTCAATTTTATAAAAGGAAAACAGACCTAAATTTTGCAAATCATGGGCTCTCTTCTAATTGGGTATAAGTTAATTCTTCGTTTTACAGTATGGCTTATCTAACTAGCTCAAATTAAATTACTATTAATTTATTACTAAATACTGAGAAAGTAATAGACTCTCTTACTCCCTAAGCAACCCTGCCTACCCTACTCTATTTTTTTCCCATAGCACTTATTGCCTTCTAAAATACTCTTTACTTCTTTTGTTTATTAACTATGCAAGCTCCAGACAGAAGCCCTGATGGCATAGTGGTTAAAGTGCTCGGCTGCTAACCAAAATGTCGTGGTTTGAACTTATCAGCCACTCCATGAAAGATCTGAAGTTTGCTTCCATATAGATTTACAGACTTGGAAACCATATGGGGCAGTTCTACTCTGTCCTATAGGGTTGCTATGAGTCAGAATTGACTTGATGGCTGTGGGTTTGCTTTGGTTGTGCAAGCCCCATGAGGTTGGGGATATTTGTCTGTTTTGTTCATTGCATTCCAATTGACTAGAATAGTGTCTGGCACATAGTGAGCCATCAATAAGTAGTTTCAGAATAAGTAAATAAAAAGCTGAACAGATTAGGCAAACAACTCTTCTTGAAAAAAGTACCTTCTTTATTTATCTACCTTACTCCAAAGGAGTACTTGGGTGGTGTAAACGCTTAAGCACTCAACTACTAGCCAAAAGGGTGATTTGAACCCATTCAGAGGCGCCTTGGAAGACAGGCCTGGTGATCTGCTTCTGAAAGGTCACAGCCTTGAAAACCCTATGGAGCAGTTCTATTCTGCACAGGTGGGGTCTCCAAGAGTCGTAAATGACTTGATGACAACAACACCTTTACTCTGCATTTCAGTATAATATCTCACTGTGGCATGAAAGAACACTGCCTATGCAGTTTTTGTTTTTAATTAACTACCCAAAAGCTTTTCCCCCTTCCCAACACCAGTTAAATTCCAAGGGGGAAAAGCTTTGATATTTCAGAGTTGAAGTAGACCTTAGAAACCACTTAAAACTGAGATCTGAGCCTTCAGAATCCGCCAAGGAGTCTGTTGGAAATGCAGACTCCCAGGCCTCATCTCCCACCTACTGACTCTGAATCCCTATTTTCCACTAATTTATAGTCAAGAAGCGAAAATAAATACAAACTGATCAACCAATTGATGGTTATAGCGTTGGAGTTATGATCAAGATGTTACTGGAACAAAGAGATAATCTATATAAATCAAATTGTACTTTAAAGAATGAGCAGAAATTTATTGCTAGATGATTAGCGTGGCATACACATTTCCTAGAGACAAAATACTCTTTGTAAAATCTATAGCTGCTATAGCTTGAAGGAAGAGTGTCCATCCTAAGATGCAGGCTGAGGGTAAAAATATAAAGAGCTTTGTGTCCCAAAATAAGGAGTTTGCATATTATTTTGAAAACGATAAAAAGGCATTAAAGGATATTGCACAAGGAAAAGTCATAATCGTATTTAAATTTTAGACATACCTCGAGAAGGGACTGGCTGGGGTGGGGCAGACTGGAAAAGAAACTAAAAAGCTATGTGATAAGGAAGGGGACAAGCGACATGGGCCTGACCTAAAGTGATAGCTGAGTGGAAGAAGAGGTAGCAGTGACTGGGAAGTCACCCAGGAGGCAGAATCTATAGTGCTGTGTATGTAGATGATTGAGAAAGAGGAGTCTAGGAATTACCTCCTGCCCCAGGTTTCTGGCCTAAGGCCCTGGGTGAACGCTGAAGTCATTAACTCAAACAGGGAAATGGGGAGAAGTGAACTTTCCGGGCAAAGATGAAGAGCTCTGTTTTGGACATGTTGACACTGCAGTGGTTCTCAATGTGTGATTCCTCAGACCGCAGCATCAGCACCACCTAGGAACTTATTAGAAATGCAAACTTTCAGAGTTGGGGTAAAGCTCAAAAATCTTTTAACAAGCCTTCCAAGTAACTCTAACGTATGCTAAAGTTTGAGAACCACTGGGATACAGTAATGCCAAGTTCAGGTTGAGTTTGATTTATACAGTCATCAGTAAAAAAGTGGCAGCTGAAGCTAAAGGCCGCCAATGAAAAGACTCGCCTAAGGTCACATCGTATTAAATCCAGAGCTGAAGTTACCACTCCTTTTTCAGTCCTGTGTTCCTACCTCTGCACCACAGAAGGGTCTCTGAGTGAGCCTCTTCAGATAAAGAAAACATTTCTAGTACAATTCAACTTATTTGTTGTGTCTTAACAAGTTATCCCTCAAACCCTAACTACAATTCATTATTAGAGTCATGATATGCTCATAAATTTGTCAATGGTCATGGAAGTCAAGTTGCCTACCTTTGCTCTCTGTGGCACGACAACCCCTCTTATTCCTCAAGTATACATATTTTCTAATAATTTTTTTAAAAATTACTTTTCTGCTTTCTTATCTTAATCAGCACAGCAGGTCATCTGTCTGCCTTCATTATAAGCAGACACAAATTTATAGGACTCAATTCCATCTAGCATACCGAACCTTTTCATGCCAAACATCAACGTCAATGGCAATTACACCTCCCCCAGTCAGAATCAACTCAATGGCAATGGGTTTGGTTTTGGTTTACAGGACACTTTCTCTTATTCAATGATGTTAGGTATTTCAAACATCATAAAGAAAAAACCACCGATCACAGGTTCTCTTCTTTTCAATGTTTAAAAAGGAGCTATTTGAAGCTAGATCCTCAAATAATTTTTTTTTTTTTACATAAACAAACCAAATTCTTCCCCTAGAATTTTATAGACTTGCTTCCAATTATTACCTGTCTTAGGTTAGTATTAAAAGTTTTCCCTTATACTCAAGTAATGGTGTTACTCTTGGCATGACAACTAAATTTTGCTCATTTAGCAACTAGTTATTTAGTACTTACACTCTGTATAAAACCTTGTGTATTTACTATTCAGGGGGCACAGAAATTACTCATACACATCTCCTGCCCTAGATGATTTCATAATCCAGTAGTACAATAAGGTTACAGTGAAAATTATTACAGACGTAACAGCTCCTGGCACAAAGTAAGTGATGGGGGAAGAAATGATCATTTGGCACTAGGCATCGATTCCAACCTCCTCCTCAGCTGCCTTTCATACTGCAAAGGCTGGATAGCTGAAAACTATATTTCCCAGATCCTCCTGTACAGAGGTGCTACTTCTGAATTAGATTCCCATCCATGGGAGACTCACAAGTGCAAGGCGAGGCGGTGTCCTCGTTCCTATTGTTTCTGCTGTTCTGCTGAGCACAGCTGTGGAAACGTTAGGTCTTTCTGAAGCAGCACTGTAGCGTCTCTTTGGAGCTTTGTGAGTGGTGAGAAGCAGTTGGAGGTGGTGGCAGCTTAGCTTCCCTGACAGATCAGTCCCACCTGTTTCCCTGTGGGCCACTTCAGAACAGCTGTTTGAGAAGTTGCTCCTACAGGCTGTTCCAATAATCCCCCAACAATTAGTAAGAACCCAATTCCTATATTAAAGGTACTTCTACATGAAATAGCTAGGGGTGACTTCAATTTTCTACAATTGAATCTCAAATGAGAGGGTTCCAATATTGAGGGAAGGATGGGGGTGAGGGAGAAAGGAAGAGAGGGAAGGAGACCAAGAAAGGCTTTATAGAGAAGATGGTGTCTGAGACAGTCCCTGATATATAGATAGGATTTTGACAGAAACGAGGGGAAAGGGAACAGCATTCTAGGCTGAGGATAAAGTATGAGCAAAGGCATAGAGTTCTGAAAGTCCAGAGTACATTAAGGGATGAGTGGTCTGGTTTTTGCTAAAGTATTGAGTATGCTTATTTGGAAGAGTAAGCTTAAACCATACTCTGAGTAGTTTCAAGTGCTTAGGGTGAAGAGTTTAGATTTAGTTCAGCAAACAAAGTTTTTGAGTAGAAGAATGTCAATGTCAGAAATGATCCCTTAGGAAAATTAATACGGTAGAATGTACTGGGGTGGAGAATCAGGATATGGTATAGTTAGGAGGCTATTACAAGAGGACAGATGAGAAACAATGAGGAATTAACCTTTGTGATAATTTACAGAAAGTAAAAAAGGGGATAGACACAAGAAACTAAAGAGATACAATTTGTATAACTTGACAATTGATTAAACACATACAGATTTAGGAAAGGAGTCAGAGATGACTCTGAGGACAGTGGTGCCATTAACAGAAAGAGGGGACACAAGAGTAGTTGGTTTGGGTCAGGGAAGATTTAGCAGCAGAACCCTATGGCAGGGGGTCTAGAAGGCATTTAGAAATGCAGGGCTGGTGCTGAGGAGAGAAGTCAACCACAGTACATCTTGAACCTAATACCTGATCTAAGGTATTAAGTAAAAAGTAATCAACTATAAAGGCCTCCAACCTTTCTATAGGGTCGTTATGAGTCAGAATCGACTCGACGGCAGTGGGTTTGGTTTTAATCTTTCTAACTATTCCTCTTCCTTTTTTTTTTAGGGTTTCCTTTCTTTAAATATTAGTTTTTCTTTAGGGTCTGTCCTTGCTCCTCTTCTTCCCAAGCACCCCACCTTCCTCTAGGGAGCTTATATTGCCATCATGTGTTCGTGATCTCCAAATCTGTATCTGTAGCCCAGATCCCTCCCCTGGACTCTCCTGACCTGTTTATCTCCTCTGCTTACTGGAAATCTTCACTTGGCTATCCCCAGGCCCTTCGCACTCAACATGATCATATTCTTTTCGAAGCCTTGTCCTCCCTCCAGTGTTCTCAACGAATGGCACTACAATCCACTCAATTGCCCAAGCCAGAACCTGGGGCCACCTACCACTCGTCTCTTTCTGTCAGTGTCACCCTCAAATCCAAGCAATCACAAATCTGTGAGTCTACCTCACCAATATCTCCTGAAAACATTTACTCCTGTCTTTTTTATTCACACCATCCTGGTCCAGATCACCATCATCTTTCATAAAAAATTACTGTAATCACTTCCTCACTGACTTCTCAGCTTCCAGAGTCATTTTCCTCCAAACCATTCTTCTCCTGGAAGCCAGTGAGATCTTTATAATTTGAACATGTTACTCCTTGGCTTATAATTCTCACCTGACTCCCCAGCTGCCCTTATGATAAAGTCTAGACATCTTAACTTCATCAGTTAGCTTTTGTTGTGTAACAAATCACCTCAAAAATTTGTGACTTAAAACAACAAACATTTTTTATTTTTCATGATTCTGTGGTTTGGCTGGGTGGTTCTTCTAGTTTAGGCCAGCTCAGCTGACCTCTGTGGTAGTCAGCTAGAGGCATAGCTGAGGCTAGGTGGTCTACAGTGACCTCATTCACCTGTCTGAACGTTGGCTCAGTGTTAGCTGGCGTGATGACAAAGACTTAGCCATGTGTCTCTCACCACTCAACATGCTGAACTCAATGAGCTTGTAATCACGCTCATGGTGGAGGTCACAGATTCTCAAGGGTAGGAGAAAGCAAGATCCAATATGCAAGTACTTTTCAGGCCTCTGCTTATATCATCCCATTGGCCAGAGAAATTACATAATCAAGCCCAGATTCAAAGGATGGAAAAACAGACATGACCTTGATGCGAGGAGCTGCAAAGTCACACTGCAAAGGAGCATGCATATATGGAGGGGAAGAATCCGAGGCCTTTTGCAACCTATCATATTACAATACTTTACAAACCACTTATAATCTGGATTCTGCTTACCGCTTCTGACTTGTCACTCACAACCTGGCCCTCGCCCAAGGCCTTGTGGAGTAAATTCCTTAGGGCTGGAGTAAGTACCTTGTCGCTGTGCTTCCCAGCCCCTGTACATATTTGTCAGTGCCCTTCACTGGATTGTAAGTTCCTGGAGGGCAGCGACTATGCCTTTTTCTTACTGAAGCCCCAATGCCTGGCACACAGTAAGTGCTTGACACATTTCTGACTAGTGAAATTATCAGATATAAAGTATTAATTAGGGCAACAGTAAGTAGATTAAAGGAAGAAAGAACTAGGAATATGGACAAAATATGGTTCATAGGTAACATTAACAGTATTATCTTGCCCAAGATTTAACAGAAAAATAAAAGGATTTGCAGAAAATTAGACTTGAGGTTCCTTAGCTTTCATATTATCAAAAGTGGTAAGACCTGAGAATCATTTAACAAGTTGGGTAATTGCCACTGGGTAAAGGAAAAATAATTGAAAATTAGATGAGGGTTTTGCCCACAAAAGAAATTACAAAATGAAACAAAATGTGACAAGTTAAGGGCAATATTTTTGGTCAAGATATACCAAAATTCATTTCAGAAGTCAATAAAGACAGTGAACTAAACATGCCTCTGCTTTCACTGCCTCTCTTGTAAATTAAAGCAAGAACCTACAACATCAGAGAGAATAGGAAGGAAACAACAGGAAAAAAAAAAAAAAGATTGGAAGCTGGAAAGCAGATGAATACGATTTAGCCATCCCAAGGAAAAACTGAATCCTGTTCAGGCAGTGGAAAGAGGGGAGAATTTCAGAGTCAAATGGTGTCACCAGGTATCTCTAGAAATAAAGGTGAAATGGAGCTAACATTTGGAAGACTGGTTTTGAAATGTATTTAAGATACTATTAAATCCCTAGATCCCATACTCTAAAAAGTGGAATGACTGCCCATCTATCATTTTGGCAAAAGACTGGAAGATTATTCTCAGGTAAAAAGGAACACCAGAGCAGTAAAGGGTGGGGCACTGTGATGAATACAGGGGGATTAAGTGAATAACTGCACCTACCCCCCCACCTCTAAGCCCTCTCCCATTTAGCTTCCAGAATGCTAGTAGCCAGGTCTTCACCTTTTCAGGCAGGAGATGAGTCAAGCCTGCTCTAGAGATTCTCAATAGCCCAGGAAAAATGACCTAAAGAGGTTGATAACAAAGATTTCTCAGGATGATTGTCCAATCAGATTATTCCACAGCTCAGTGTGGACCCACAGTGAGCACACCCCCACCACCACTTGCTCAAAGTCGAAAAAAAGCAAAGAGAGAAACAAAAGTACAGAGAGTTCCTATACACCCTTCATCTAGTCTACCCTAATGTTAACATCTTACATAACCATGGTTTAATTACCAAAACCAGGAGGCTAACATTGGTAGAATACTATTAACTAAATTACAGACCTTACTCAAATTTCACCACTTTTCCCACTAATGCCCTTTTTCTTCCAGGGTCCAGTGCAGTATTCCACAGTGCATTTAGCTGTTAAGTCTTCTTAGTATTCTAAGATCTCATGACAGTTCCTCAGTCTTTCCTTGTCTTTCCTGAGCCCACTCAGCTTTTTAAATTTCTGACTCTTAAATAGAAGCAGACACCCATGCATTTCCAGATATCTGGGAAGGTTTTTAACATAAAAGATAAAGGTCAAACAAATTAGAAAAAAGAATGAAAGAAAGAAAAAAACTCAGCAAACAGTGTCTATTTCAAGATAAACATTTCTAAAAAATTTTTAGTAACATACTCAAGAGAACTATTGCAACCACAAAACAAGAATAAACTACTATTAAAAAAAAGAAACAACAACACTTTCAGGGAACAAAAGAGTCCTGGAAATTAAAAATATGGTAACAAAAATGAAAGCTGCTATTCTCTGGAATAAACTTGAGAAACTCTTTCAAAAATGGAGAGCAACAGAGAAAGTCCAGAGAGGATCTAGGCATTTAAACCAACAATTATACAAATGAACATTATGATTTTGAAATGTGATACCTGTTAGTGACATAGAGTTTTCCTGACTAATCTTTTTAATTTTTTATTGTACATTAGGTAAAAGTTTACAGAGCAAGTTAGTTTCCCATTTGATAGTTTGTATATAAAGTGTTCCGTGACATTGGTTTCTTCTCCCACAATGTGTCAGCGTTCTCCCCTCAGTCCTAGGTTCCCTGTTTCCTTTTGCCCTGATTCTCTATCCCTGTCTTTGCTTTTGGGCAAATGCTGTCCTTTTGATCTCACGTAACTGATTGTTCTAAGGGATGCGTTCTTCTCAGGTGTTACTGTTTATTTCATGGGCTTGTCTATGGTTTGGCTGAAAGGTGGTCTCCGGGAATGGCTTCAGGTCCAGTTCAGAAGGGTGACTTAGGGCCATAGTCTAGAGGGTTCCTCCAGTCTGTCAGAGCAGTAAATCTGGTCTTTTTTGTGAATTTGATTTTTTGTTCCACAGTTTTTTTCTCTCACTCTGTCCAGGACCCTCTGTTGTGATCCCAGTCAAGTGGTTGGTAGTGGTAGCCAGGTACTATCTAGTTCTTCTGGTCTTGGGTTCATGTGGTCCTTTAGTCTTTAAACTAATTGCTTCCTTGAGTCTTTGGTTTTCTTCATTGTCCTTTGCTTTCGATGGTAAAAGACCAATAGATGTAGCTTAGATTGCCACTCAGAAGCTTTTAAGACCCCAGACACTACTCATTAAAGTAGGATGCAGAACTTTATGAACTATGTTATGGCAATCGACACAGATGACCCCTAAGTCTATGGTCCTCCTTTGAGCCTAGGAATTTCATCCCACAAGGTATTTGGTTATGTCTAAGAAGTTGCCCTGACTGTGGCCCTAAGTGTGTGCTCTATTGTCTATATTAATATATAAACAGCACCTACGGTTATGTGTGTAGAAATTGACTGCAATCTTTACAGAAGCAGACCGCCAGGTCTTTCTCCTGGGGAGTGGCTGGGTGGAGCCAGTGGAGTATTTAACTATTTGCACCACAAGGGCTCCTTAAGACCGAACGGGAATTAGCCAAATGAAGAACTGGGGGAAAAGCAGTTCAAGCAGCAGGAACAGCATACGCAAAGATCCTAGGAAGAAAAAGGCTTAGAGAACTAGAGTAACTGAAATGCAGTCAGCAAACAGGAGTGGAGGGACTGGAGAGGCAAGGTGATAAGGCTCTTAGCCATCTGGTTTTCATGGTGAATGTAATGGAAAGTCAATGCTTTTTAAAGCCACTTGACTGCAGCCTGAAGAACAAATTGGAGAAGTATTTTAATGGACAGTATTTTAATGACCATTTAACAGTCCATCCCATCTTATGGATGTATCACAATTTACTTAATTATTTCCCTATTTTACTGGACATTTAGGTTGTTTACAGTTCTTTACTAGTATAAGCAACATTGTAATAAACATCCTTAAACCTAAATCTTTGCCAAGGTCTCTGATTTTCTGAATATGAATTTCTAGAAGTGAAATTAAATAATTGAGTTAAGAGATATAAGTTTTTGTGGGTTTTTAAAATGTTCTTTTAGCAAGAGTTTGCTCATTAAATATGAAAAAATCTACTTTGTAAAGTAGCTATCTTCCCACCTATTCAATTATATGATATCAATAGATTAGTTGCTCGAAAAAGATGAAAAAATTCTATCTGTACGCAAAAATTATCCCACTTATTTTCTTTTACAAACGGCAATCACTTATAGTCAAAAACCGAATATTATCCATCTTCTTGGTTGGGACAGACCACATTTAAAACAATCGACCTGCCAGCTAGCAGGCTGTGCTTCTGAATCAAATGACTATATGTTTGGGGCATCCTAAAATAATCCCAATGTAATGCAGTCTTCTAACTGTATGTGGTTTAACTTTTTCTCTAACAATAATTTTTTTGTTATAAATATATTCACGAATCAGAAAAAAAATGCCTTGTCAGACTATGTCTCCTAACAATGTGTGTGGTCACCACTGAGAGGCCAAGCAGAGCTTGTTTTGCTCTCTCTGCGGTTTCCTTCCCATTCTCTCTTTAATACACACATTTACCTCCTTTGTTCCTTACCTCAGTGACTGGTATCACCATGCATAAGCTCCTTCACCTCTTTCCCTACTTCTTCCCACTCACATTCTTTCTCTTTGAATACAAACCTCCTCACCCTCACACTCTTACATATTTTCTCATCAACTGCTGATCCTTTACCTTAAAATTCCCCCCTCTCCCACACTCCTTCACTCTCACTTTCATCTTCCCTTGTGCCCCTCAGACCTCTCACCTCTCCTTTCATCCACTCCAATAACTCCTGCCCCTGGCTGGACCTAGTTTAAGGAAAGGCTGCTGGTCTGGAAATCTGTCGAAGTGGCTGAGAGGATAATTGGGGCAGGGGTGTGGATGTATGGATGCTGGACATGAGGAGGCCAGGTGGCCAGCCCAGTTTCCCAGGCCTCTGTGGCAGGAGGGGGTAGCCTGAGCTAAAGGATGGGCTGGCTGAAGCAGGGGACGAGGCCATGTCCTGCTGCTCGACAGCCGGAGTGCACACACGCAAGCCACCCGGACATGCTCTGGGGCCTGGAAGGGGTCTGAGAGTTGCCTGTTGGACAAACCCTAGACAACTAATTAGGGTCTGCTCAAGGTCTGCTGCATAGAACATACTGTCTTTTAATTAGGCTAAATCCCCTGTTAAGAGTTGATGATTTTTCTCCCCTTAAATTTCCCGGATTTACAGGATTAGAAGAAAAACTAGATAAAAAAAAAAATAAGGATACTGAAAATCTGACACACACTGAACATTAGACTTCATGTTTTTTTATTCACTTTTGGAAACAAACCAGGTATTTGATGAACACTGAGGGACCTAGTAGGTATGCTTGATGAGGATTTGTACTGGGAAGGAATTTAAGATCAAGGTCAGGAGTGATTAATATGCATGCAGGAAGTCATCAACATTCAAACACAGCAATATGAATCTTATTAAATCTTCAATGGCTTCCTAATGCCTGAAGGAATTAGTGGTATCCTAATGATTAAAGCAACAACATTAAAGTAGAAAACAAAATTAGAAAATTAATCTGACCCCTATAAAAGAAGCTACCACAAAGTACCATTCCACTTAAACTGACTCTAAGACTGTCCTTAGCACCTGAGATTTTTCTTTAATGTAAAAAAATGTCGCCTTGTCTCCTGAGTTAGAAGGCTCTGCTGAAAAGTGACAGGGGATGGAGACCAAGGGCTTTTCTTTTTTAAATCTAGGTAATTGATAATCTTCAACAAGCTTCACAACTGGCAATCACGCTGCTATCTAGCTCTTTGCCGTCTCCCACTTACCCACCGCATCACCAAAGAACATCACCTCCTCCCACCGGCACAATCCTGTTGCACCTTCTCTCTATTGTGTTGCTCATACTTTTCTGATTGCAGAACCACTTCACTCAGCAAAGGAGCCCTGGTCGTACAGTGGTTAAACTGCTTGGCTGCTAACCAAAATGTCAGAGGTTCGAAGCCAGCCTCTCACAAGAAAGCTATGGCAGTCTCCTTCTATAAAGATTAAAAAATTACAGCCTTGGAAACCCTACGGGGCAGTTCTACTCTGTCACAATGAGTAGGAGTCTACTCAATGCAATGGGTTTGTCTTTTTTTTTTTTGGTTTGCACTTCGCATTGCACTGACCGGCTGCTATTCACAGAGCAGAAAGGTAGGGAAGAAATAACAGAAGACAAGACAAAGGAGTGATCTTTGAAATACCAATTTCCAGAGGGGCTGGTTTTCAGCAGCACCAGCTAGTTTGCGGAGAGTGAGGCGAGGGTGTTCTTTTCTCTCCTGACCTACTTCTATTTGATCTTATAGGAAAATTATAATCTTACTGATGACAGAGGCAGGGTGTGTGATGCCCCAAATTCAGAATCACCACAATGCTGAATAGAAGGGAAAACAAGGGTGTAACACAAAGACTCAGGATGAGAAAAAAGGGAATTCAAAAATTAATTTTCCTAAGTTAATTCAGTAAGTAATAAACTTTCTCCAATGAATGTTGTACAAATCTTTTAAAATTATGGTTTCCCCTCCTTGGGGGGAGGGAAACATCATTTTAGAAATGTCTACTCTTTCTATCAAAATGGAAGGTTTGGGAGGCAGAGCCAAGATGGCGGACTAGGCAGACGCTACCTCGGATCCCTCTTACAACAAAGACTCAGAAAAACAAGTGAATCAATCACATACATAACAATCTACGAACCCTGAACAACAAACACAGATTTAGAGACGGAGAATGAACTAATACGGGGAAGCAGCGATTGTTTCCAGAGCCTGGAGCCAGCGTACCAGTCAGGTATGGCACAAGCACAGAGACCTGCTCCACCCCCCTGAACTAACCCCGGGAGGGGGACCAGCCAGTTCCACGGGCGGCGTGGGACGCAGCCGGTAGGAGAAGTCCCCGGGAGGCAGTGACTGGTCTTGGAGCAGAAAGAGCAGCGTCCGAGCCGGGGAACCGTCCTGCAGGGATTTGGACTGGACGCAGGTACGGCATAAACACGGAGAGTTGCTCCACCCCCCTGAACTAACCCCGGGAAGGGGCCCAGCCGGGTCGCGCGGGCGGCGTGGGACGCAGCCGGTAGGAGAAGTCCCCGGGAGGCAGCGACTGGTATTGGAGCGGGGAGAACAGCGTCCCAGCCGGGACACTTGGTCACGGCACAAGCACGGGGAGCTGCTCCACCCATCTGAACTAACCCCGGGAGGAGGCCCAACTGGTTCTCGGGGGCGGCACGGCCACGTGGCTGGAGGGACGAGAAGTCCCCGGGAGGCAGCGACTGATTTTGGAGTCGAGAGTGCATGGTCCCAGTAGGGGAGCCTTGACGCTGGGCGTGGGGCTGGAAGCGGAGGATCTGACCATGACTCCAGCGGGCCAGACCCCCTGGGGGCAATCTCCACACAGCCAGCACACATAGGCGAGGCGCCCGCGGGAATCTCAGATATAATAGTCATTACAAGCAAAACAAGCAACTCTGGCTATATTCTGAGGTGCTACTCTCCTATCTCTCTGTTCCCTCCCCCACCCTCCCCAGGCGGCTTCATTAACATCTGAATAGCCTGAGCCAGAGGGAGAACTCTGATAGGCATCTGACTGCATTTTTTTTTTAGCGGATTTTCTGGAAAAACTAGTTTCCCAGTGATGGCTCGGAGACAACAATCCATATCAAACCACTTAAAGAAGCAGACCATGACAGCTTCTCCAACCCCCCAAACAAAAGAATCAAAATCTTCCCCAAATGAAGATACAATCCTGGAATTATCAGATACAGAATATAAAAAACTAATTTACAGAATGCTTAATAATATCACAAATGAAATTAGGATAACTGCAGAAAAAGCCAAGGAACACACTGATAAAACTGTTGAAGAACTCAAAAAGATTATTCAAGAACATAGTGGAAAAATTAATAAGTTGCAAGAATCCATAGAGAGACAACATGTAGAAATCCAAAAGATTAACAATAAAATAACAGAATTAGACAACGCACTAGGAAGTCAAAGGAGCAGACTCGAGCAATTAGAATGCAGACTGGGACATCTGGAGGACCAGGGAATCAACACCAACATAGCTGAAAAAAAATCAGATAAAAGAATTAAAAAAAATGAAGAAACCCTAAGAATTATGTGGGACTCTATCGAGAAGGATAACCTGCGGGTGATTGGAGTCCCAGAACAGGGAGGGGGGACAGAAAACACAGAGAAAATAGTTGAAGAACTCCTGACAGAAAACTTCCCTGACATCATGAAAGATGAAAGGATATCTATCCAAGATGCTCATCGAACCCCATTTAAGATTGATCCAAAAAGAAAAACACCAAGACATATTATCATCAAACTCACCAAAACCAAAGATAAACAGAAAATTTTAAAAGCAGCCAGGGAGAAAAGAAAGGTTTCCTTCAAGGGAGAATCAATAAGAATATGTTCTGACTACTCAGCAGAAACCATGCAGGCAAGAAGGGAATGGGACGACATATACAGAACACTGAAGGAGAAAAACTGCCAGCCAAGGATCATATATCCAGCAAAACTCTCTCTGAAATATGAAGGCGAAATTAAGATATTTACAGACAAACACAAGTTTAGAGAATTTGCAAAAACCAAACCAAAGCTACAAGAAATACTAAAGGATATTGTTTGGTCAGAGAACCAATAATATCAGATATCAGCACAACACAAGGTCACAAAACAGAACGTCCTGATATCAACTCAAATAGGGAAATCACAAAAACAAACAAATTAAGATTAATTAAAAAAATAAATAAATACACATAACAGGGAATCATGGAAGTCAATAGGTAAAAGATCACAATAATCAAAAAGAGGGACTAAATACAGAAGGCATTGAACTGCCATATGGAGAGTGATACAAGGCGATATAGAACAATACAAGTTAGGTTTTTACTTAGAAAAATAGGGGTAAATAATAAGGTAACCACAAAAAGGTATAACAACTCTATAACTCAAGAAAAACGTAACGACTCAACTAACATAAAGTCAAGCACTATGAAAATGAGGATCTCACAATTTATTAAGAAAAACGCCTCAGCACAAAATGGAAGGTTTGTGGGTAATTTTTACTTTCTTTTTTTACACATTTCTATAATATTTTACTGTTATGGCTACTAACCAAAAGGTTGGATGGAGGTTTGAGTCCACTCAGAGGTGCCTCGGAAGAAAGGTCTGGTGATCTATTTCCAAAACATCAGCCACTGAAAACCCTATAGAGCACAGTTCTACTCTGACACACATAGGGACACCATGAGTTGGGGGGCCGATTCAAAACCTGCTAACAACAATAACACCAACCAACCAAACCCATTGCCATCGAGTTGATTCCAACTCATAGCAACCCTATGAGACGGGGTAGAACTGCCCCATAGGGCTTCTAAGGAGTGGCTGGTGGATTCGAACTGCCAATCTTTTGGTTAGCAGCCAAGCTCTTAACCACTGCACCACCAGGGCTTCAACAACAATAATGTTGTTGCTGTTGTTAGGTGCCATCGAGTTGGTTCTGACACATAGCAACCCTATGCACAACAGAACAAAACACTGCCCGGTCCTGCGCCATCCTTACAATTGTTGTTATGCTTGAGCTCATTGTTGCAGCCACTGTGTCAATCCACCTTGTTGAGGGCCTTCTTCTTTTCTGCTGACCCTGTACTCTGCCAAGCATGATGTCCTTCTCCAGGGACTGATCCCTCCTGACATGTCCAAAGTATGTAAGACATAGTCTCGCCATCCTTGCCTCTAAGGAGCATTCTGGCTGCACTTCTTCCAAGACAGATTTGTTCGTTCTTTTGGCAGTCCATGGTATATTCAATATTCTTCGCCAACACCACAATTCAAAGGTGTCAACTCTTCTTCGGTCTTCCTTATTCATTGTCCAGCTTTCACATGCATATGATGGGATTGAAAATACCATCGCTTGGGTCAGGTTGACATCTTTGCCCTTCAACAGCAGATTTGCCCAATGCAATGTGTCTTTTGATTTCTTGACTGCTGCTTCCATGGTTGTTGATTGTGGATCCAAACAAAATGAAATCCTTGACAACTTCAATCTTTTCTCCGTTTATCATGATGTTACTCATTGGTCCAGTTGTGAGGATTTTTGTTTTCTTTATGTTGAGGTGTAATCCATACTGAAGGCTGTGGTCTTTGATCTTCATTAGTAAGTGCTTCAAGACCTCTTCACTTTCAGCAAGCAGGGTTGTGTCATCTGCATAATGCAGGTTGCATCATCCATGAAGAAAGCAAGAGGTCACTGAAAAGACAGGAAAGAAAGAAAAGACCAAGATGGATGTCAGAGGAAAATCTGAAACTTGCTCTTGAGGGTCGAGCAGCTAAAGCAAAAGGAAGAATTGATGAAGTAAAAGAACTGAACAGAAGATTTCAAAGGGCCTCTCGAGAAGACAAAGTAAAGTATTATAATGACATGTGCAAAGAGCTGGAGATGGAAAACCAAAAGGGAAGAACACGCTTGGCGTCTCTCAAGCTGAAGGAACTGAAGAAAATTTCAACCCTCGAGTTGCAATAGTGAAAGATTCTATGGGGAAAATATTAAACGACGCAGGAAGCATCAAAAGGAGATGCAAGGAATACACAGAGTCATTATACCAAAAATAATTAGTCGATATTCAACCATTTCAAGAGGTGGCATATGATCAAGAAGCGATGGTACTGAAGGAAGAAGTCCAATCTGCTCTGAAGGCATTGGCGAAAAACAAGGCTCCAGGAATTGACGGAATATCAACTGAGATGTTTCAACAAACAGATGCAGCGCTGGAGGTGCTTACTCGTCTATGCCAAGAAATATGGAAGACAGCTTCCTGGCCAACTGACTGGAAGAGATCCATATTTATGCCTATTCCCAAGAAAGGTGATCCAACCGGATGTGGAAATTATAGAACAATATCATTAATACCACGCGCAAGCAAAATTTTGCTGAAGATCATTCAAAAATGGCTGCAGCAGTATATTGACAGGGAATTGCCAGAAATTCAGGCCAGTTTCAGAAGAGGACGTGGAACCGGGGATATCATTGCTGATGTCAGATGGATCCTGGCTAAAAGCAGAGGACACCAGAAGGATGTTTACCTGTGTTTCACTGACTATGCAAAGGCATTCGACTATGTGGATCGTAACAAACCATAGATAACACTGCGAAGAATGGGAATTCCAGAACACTTAATTGTGCTCATGAGGAACCTTTACATAGATCAAGAGGCAGTTGTTCGGACAGAGCAAGGGGATACTGACTAGTTTAAAGTCAGGAAAGGTGTGCGTCAGGGTTGTATTCTTTCACCATACCTACTTAATCCGTATGCTGAACAAATAATACAAGAAGCTGGACTATATGAAGAAGAACAGGGCATTAGGATTGCAGGAAGACTCATTAACAACCTGCATTATGCAGATGACACAACAACAATAATAGTTAACGTTAATTAAAAGCTTATGTGTCATGTGTCAAGTATCATGTTAAGCTTTGTTGTGGCAGCCAGGCTTCAAGATGGTCCCCAGTGATCCCCACCTCCTGGTACTCATACCCTTGTGTAGTCCCCTGCCACACTGTACCAGGGTTGATCTACATAACCAACAGCATATGGCAGAAGTGATAATACGTTATTCTGAAATCAGGTTATAAAAGACTGCGGCTTCCTTCTTGGGCACTCTGGTTCTCTCTTGGACCACTAGTTCTGGAGGAAGCAGGCTGCCATGTTGTGAGCAGCCCTATGGAGAAGCCCACATGGCCAGGATCTGAAGTCTCGAGCCCATGAGGAACTGAAGTCTGCCAACTGCCACATGACTGATCTTGGTAGTGAGTCTTTCAGCCTCAGTCAAGTCTTGGGAAAACTGCAGCTCCAGGCAACAGCTCAAATGTAGCCTCATGAGAAATCCTGAGCCAGAGGCACCCAGCTAAGCCACTCCTGTATTTATGGCCCCATAAAAAATATCATAATAGGTGTTTGTTGTTTGAATGTTCATTTGTAACACAGCAATAGATAACTAATACAGCTATACATGCATTATTTCTTTCAATCCTCAAAACAGCTCAGTAAGTGGACCAAAAGCAAAGAAGTTTCCTGGATAAACTGAGTGCTTCGAAGGTCAGCGGAGCGAGGGCGGGGGTTTGGGGACTATGACTTCAGGGGACATATAAGTCAATTGGCAAAATAAATTCTATTAAGGAAACATTCTGCAGCCCACTTTGAAGTGTGGCGTCTGGGGTCTTAAATGCTAACAAGTGGCCATCTAAGATGCATCAATTGGTCTCAACCCACCTGGATCAAAGGAGAATAAAGAACACCAAGGTCACAAGATAATTATGAGCCCAAGAGACAGAAAGGGCCACATGAACTAGAGACATCATCCTGAGACCAGAAGAACTAGATGGTGCCCGGCCACAACCGATGACTGCCCTGACAGGGAGCACAACAGAGATCCCCTGAGGGAGCAGGAGAACAGTGGGATGCAGACCTCAAATTCTCATAAAAAGACCAGACTTAATGGTCTGACCGAGACTAGAAGAATCCCAGTGGTCATGGTCCCCAAACCTTCTGTTGGCCCAGGATAGGAACTATTCCCGAAGACAACTCATCAGACATGGAATGGACTGGACAATGAGTTGGAGAGAGATGCTGATGAGGAGTGAGCTACTTGTATCAGGTGGACACTTGAGACTGTGTTGGCATCTCCTGTCTGGAGGGGAGATGGGAGGGTAGAGAGGGTAGGTAACTGGCAAAACAGTCACGAACGGAGAGACTGGAAGGAGGGAGTGGGCTGACTCATTAGGGGGAGAGTAAATGGGAGTACGTAGTAAGCTGTATATAATTTTATATGTGAGAGACTGACTTGATTTGTAAACTTTCACTTAAAGCACAATAAAATTAAAAAAAAAATAGCTCAGTAAGGTAGGTACTCTTCTCACTCCATTTTACAAATAAGGAAACTAAAGCTTAGAGAGGTTAACTAATGCATCCAAGGTTCCACAGCTAGTAAGCGGCAGAAAGTAAGCGGCAGGGTCAGGATTAAAACCTAAGCAGCCTTAGCCACTGGAGAACCCATATTCTTAGCCACTGTTACACAGCCTTCCTCATATTACTTTTATAATCAGAAAATGTAATTAAAAGGTATTTTTATGCCTAGAAAAAGAAATTCCCACTCTTCTTTCACTCCTGTCTCAGAGGTAGAGGCCCCCTCCCTACTTCCGAGGGAATTTTCCCCCTTTCTTCCTGTTCCCTTCCATCTCTCTCAGGAAGCCCCTGATCCCTAGAATCTCTGGGGACCCTTCTTCCTTACCGATTTCCCTCCTTCCCTCTGACTATAAATGTATCCAGGGCCTCCTCTATTTAAAAAACAAAAAATATGTTCCCACAAAAACTTGTACACAAATATTGGTAACAGCATTATTCATAATAGCCAAAAAAGTAGAAATAACCCAAATGTCCATCAACTGATAAATGGATAAACAAAATGTCATATATCTATATAACGATATATTATTTGCCAGTAAAAAGGACTGAAGTACTGCTACATGTTACCACATGTATGAACCTTGAAAACATCACGCTAAGAAAAAGCAGCAATGAAAGATACAAACTGTATTATTCCGTTTATATGAAATGTCCAGAATAAGCAAATCCACAGAGTCAGAAAGTAGATTCATGGTTGCCCAGGGCTGGAGGAGCGAGGGGGATTGGAGACAGATCGCTAACTGGTATGAAGTTTTATTCTGAGGTGATGAAAATGTTCTAAGCTTGATGGTGATTACTGCACAACTCTGTGAGTATACTAAAAACCACTGAATTGTACAGTTTAAAAAGGTGAATTTACTTCAATAAAGTTTAAAAAAGAAAACCTTCACACTTCTCTGTCATAACTATTACCTTTCATTCTTCCTTCCACTGCTAAAATTTTAGTCTAAGTCACTATGACCTCCTAGTGGCCAAATTCACCTACCTTTTCTGAGTCATCCTGAAACTTCTCGCTGAGACTTTTCCTGACTAGGCTCCCCTCTTCTGCCAGCTACTTCTCTTCTGCTTTGATGGTTCCTTTCCTTCCTTGCATCCTCTTTCCCACAAGTTACCAGGTCCTGATGACTTCTCCTCTGTACCATTTCTCTAACATCCATCTCTCCCTTTCTGGCCCCCAGTCACTGCCCTAGTTCAGGCCCTTCTCACTTTATTTCCACCACTATCTCCTAACTGACTGCAATGGCTTTCGCCTTCCAATACAGCCAGAACCTTACCAGCAGCCGAATAAAATGGAGACATCTTCTCAGCTGTTAAAAACCTTCAGCAGTTACAACTGGACTAAACCAAAAGCAAAGAAGTTTCCTGAATAAACTGAATGCTTCAAAGGTCAGTGAAGCAGAGGCAGGGGTTTGGGGACCATGGTTTCAGGGGACATCTAAGTCATTTGGCAAAATAAAATCTATTAAGAAAACATTCTGCATCCTACTTTGAAGTGTGGCGTCTGGGGTCTTAAACGCTAGGAAGCGGCCATCTAAGATGCATCAATGAATCTCAACCCACCTGGATCAAAGGAGAATGAAGAACACCAAGGACACAAGGTAATTATGAGCCCAAGAGGCAGAAAGGGCTACATGAACTACAGATTACATCATCCTGAGACCAGAAGAACTAGATGATGCCCGGCCACAACCGATGACTGCCCTGACAGAGGACCACTGAGTGAGCAGGAGAACAGTGGGATGCAGACCCCGAATTCTTATAAAAAGACCAGACTTAATGGTCTGACTAAGACTAGAAGGACCCCAGCAGTCAGGGTCCCCAAACCTTCTGTAGGTTCAGGACAGGAAACATTCCCGGAGCCAACTCGTCAGACATGGATTGGACTGGACAATGGGTTGGAGAGAGATGCTGATGAGGAGTGAGCTACTTGCATCAGGTGGACACCTGAGACTACGTTGACATCTCCTGTCTGGAGGGGAGATGGGAGGGTAGAGGGGGTTAGAAGCTGGCAAAATGGTCACGAAAAGAGAGACTGGAAGGAGGGAGCGGGCTGTCTCATTAGGGGGAAAGTAATTGGGAGTATGAGTTTTTCAGTTTTTTTTTCGAGTAAGGTGTATTTAAGTTTATATGTGAGAGACTGACTTGATTTGTAAACTTTCACTTAAAGCACAATAAAAATTAAAAAACAAAAAACCTTCAGCAGTTTCTGCTGCCTATAAAACAAATCCTAGACAGCGGGACTGTACTTAACAAATAAATTTCAAGGAAAAAAGAGGAAAAGTGAACGTATAGATTTTTTTTAATATACAAGTTTCCCCCTGCTATCCAAAAGTAGAGTGTTCCTATGAAACATTCCATAAGCCAAAACAGTGTAAAGCAAAGAAGCAATTACCATTAATTTATACGAGAAAAATTTTTGAGTGTTTCCAGACCCAAAAAATAACCTACTAAATCATACCAAGTAACACATAAAATCTAAAATAACACTAACATATAGTAGAGCAGGAATGATATGAGAAATACACAACCTATATAAAGTAAAAATAATGTCACTGTTCTGGGTGTGCACTGCCTCCTTAATGGCTCACTGCAAAACAAACGCTGAACGCTATTTCACCTTTTTTTTGTAAACGCGAGAATCCTCTTTAGATTTCTTTCAGTGAGCGAAAACAGGTACTCATGTAGTTCTTTCACAAAAGTGAAGTGGTGTAAAGCAAACTTTGAATAGTGGGGGATACCTATACTTCCTCTTCCAGCTATGTTGGTGTAACTGGTATTGGAATTCGCTCCTGTCTTAAACAATTACAAAACTAGATAAAATATGTGAGTCAACTGTGTTTTGGCACTGGGCATTGGACAGGACATGACGGGGGATCTTGAAAGAAAAAGAAAAATACACAGGGTGAGCCCCACACTGTCCTCAGGTTTCTGCCTGGTGAACCTTCCCAACTACAGCATTGGGAGGTGGAGCCGTGTAAAAATGACATCGTATCAGACCTCTTCGTCTAACTTCAGGAGGGGAAAGGAGGATCAAGGTCAGCATCAGCCTAAAGCTGAATGCCATAAGATGGAGGTCAAACATACCTCCTCTCTCCAACCTTTTTACCAATTCTGGCATCAGCCACCCTCCCACAGCACTCTCTACTTCTCTTCTGGGCTTGATAATTCATTGTAGTAGCCACACAGAACTCACAGACCACAGTCACTATTATGGGGTTTATTAGGAAAGTAACAGGTTACAATCCAGGGTTAGGATCAACTTGGAAGTAACAGGAATGACTCAGGATACAGCTATTTAATCAGGACAGCTTCTTCTGGGCCATGCCCCCAGGCAGGCATCTCTCTCTCAATCTCTTGGCCCTCGGTCCCGCTTGGGAAAGCATTATAAAGCTCTTCAGCTCCTCTAATAAGTTCCAGGAGGCACCACACTCTGCCAGGAAGCCTCTAGTCCGAAGGTGCTCAGCTCTCTCACTCCCTGAATCCGCAAGCCTAGCCTGCCAGTCTCTGCTGTTGCCATCTTGTGATATCCCCAGTGTTACAGCTCTGTTTCCTGGGACTAGAAGGTTCTCAGCACAGTGACCCTGGGTCCAAAGGATGCACTCTACTCCTGGCTCTTCTTCTTGATGGTAGAGAGGTCCCCCTCCAACCTCTAGGATTTGCTCCCTTTAAGCCTAGTGAGATGACAAAACTGACTAATCCCCTACAAGGGTTCTGTGTACCTTATTTTCATTAGCAAAACTGTCCAAACCCCTTGGTTGGTCACAAGCAACTTATTTACATAGTCCCACTCAATCATTTTGTGGGAGCCACAAGACCATGGCTAGTAGGGCCATGTTAAAGCAGTTCACTGAACTACAAGCCCAAGCAGGGCACAGGCCCTTGTTGCTTAACTCTGGCTGCTGAAGCAGCTGGAATTTGTGGGGCAGGGTGCAGAGGAATTTGAGTCTTGGGTGACACTGTTTAAATTCTACTGATGAAGAGTTGCTGCAGGCTGAGAGCTGAATAGATTCCAGAGGTTGCAGTGCTAGAAGTTCCAGCCCAGGCAGAGTGGAGAGACCTGAGTCCCTCGGGCATTCAACTGAGTCCTCAGAAAGACTATGACTTAAGAGTAACAACTAGCAGAGCAGGGGTGGGCAAATTAAGGCTTGTGCACCAAATCTAGCTTACTGCCTGTTTTGTAAATAAAGTTTTATTGGAACATAGCCACGCTCATTTGTTTATATACTGTGTATGCTGTTTTTGTTCTACATTGACAGAGAACATATGGGCCACAAAAGCCAAAAATATATACTATTTAGTCCTTTACAGAAAAAGCTTGCCAACCTCTACAACAGAGTAAGGTCCGTACCCTAGGACTAAGGACAAAACACAAATATATCTACCCTAACAAAGAATAAAACCAAAGATGGCTGCATCAAAAGATGTGCCAGTAATTTCATTGCCTGCCAGAACAAAACTCATTTTAAAGGAAAAAAAAATAATCTCCATAAGATATCATCCATTATGGCATGCATATAAGTAAATATTGTATGACATGCGAAGCAAGAAAATTTGACCCACAATGAAGAAGAAGAAGAAAAAAAAGCAGTCAATAAAGCAGAAACAGACTGTGAGATAACCCAGATGATAGAATTAACACACGAGGACTTTAAAACAGCTATTATAAATATGTATGTTCATGCTGAATAGGCAAATATTTCAATACATATATTTTTTACACAATAACTCAAACAAAAATATATACATTAAAGTACTTAAAGAAAAAGATGGACATAATGAGTGAACAGGTAAGAATCTCAAAAGAGAAATGAAAACTACAAAAAAAATGGAAATTCTAGAACTGATAAGTGCAATACATAGAAAAAAAAGCTCTCAGTCTTTTAAAGATGCATAATGAAAAATTTACAGATAAAATGATATGATATCTGTGATATGTTTCAGAACAACCCAGCTCAGGCGAGGGTGGCAGGGGTATAGATGAAGCAAGAGTGGCTACAAATTGATGACTATTGTAATTAGATGATGGCCATATGGGAGTTCATTGTACTGTTCTCTCTACTTCTATGTATGCTTGACATTCTCCACATTAAAAAGCTGAAAAAGGAAAAAAAAAAAAAAAGTCCAACCTCTACAAGAGCAAGCGATTTTAACTGTATAACAAGATGTTGAAATGAAGTTCTGCATAAATATTACTCCTCTCCTATATTCATCAAATTCCCTACGATATGTAGTACCCACTCTGTGATGAATTTTCACAGATTTCACAGAGGGGCAGTTCACAAAAACTGTGAACATTTGGGTGAATGTCATTCTCTCTTTCTCTCTAGGTATCTATGTCTATACACTCAGACACACACATACACACAGATATGGATATTTGATTTTACAAAAAGGGATTATTATACTAAAGTATTCTATAGTTTGCTTTTTACAAACAATATATGTTGTGAACATTATTTCACGTCAACAAATACAGGTAACATCACCTTTTTTAATAGCTGCATAGCATTCATTATTGAGGGTCTACATGCCCTGTACATTCACTGAACTTTCATAACTTCAATGGGAGACATGAGTTATCTGTGTTATACAAAGTTGTTTCAAGCTGAAGAGCATTAGAGTATATATAGTTTTAGGGACACACATCACTTTAGGGACTTTAGGGCCATGATTTGATTCTAAGTCTGTCTTAATCTACCGTAGAAACAAGCCATATTATAATAGAGTTTGAATGTATTTTTTAAATGTATCATACAGCAAAAACCCATTTCCATCCTCTGGCTATCAACATGAATAGAATTTAACTAGGTCAGGGGAATCTCCTCAAAACTAAGGCTACATTTTCCTACAGAAGCTATGCAAGACAGTGAAGATCTCGGACCAGTTGACAAGTCTAAATTCATGATGTACAACAGCCCCTCCTCTACCTGGAGGTTATTTTTAAATAACCATTATCATAAGAGAATTCCCAGTGGAAGAATCGAAGACCTTAAGCAAGGGTCACAAGTGAACAAAAGCCCTTAGAAATACTTTTTTTATATTTGTTAAAATAAAATTATAAAAATAAGTAGACAAAATATTAGCAGCATTATATACATCTTAAATTATAGTAATGAGCATATATAAGTAAATTCCACTTATCCTTCTTTGATCATGAATCTTAAAGATGTTTCTTTCCCATGTTATCAATTACACAGATAGTTTACTTTGTTGCAGAAAATATGCATAGTAAAAGACATTTTCCCTCAGGTCTGGCCCTATCCAAACATTCAAGGCCTTTTGTACTTCACTTTTTTAACTTTTTTTTTTTCTGCCTTGGATAATAAAAATCATACCTGCTCAGTGTATAAAATTCAAATATATCAAGTACAAAGAAAGTAAAAATCAGTGCAATGCCACCATCTAGAAATAACAGCTATGAACAATTGAGTGAATATACCAGATACCTCTTTATGTATATACACATATAAGAAGACATAATGATATAATTACATAAATAAGATCATATTATGCCATCCTATATGCTGCCTTTTTCTCTCAATATATGTCAATAACTATAAACAGAACATCTACATCATCTTTTTTTAATGGTTACGTATTATTCCATTGCATGGAATTATTGGTGAGCCATAATTTATTTAACCATTCTTTTAAAACCTACTGGCATTTCAGATATTTCCCAGTTACTGTCATTATACAATTACATTCTTGTTCACACATCTTTGCACACTCAGCCTATTATTTTCTTAGGATAAATTCTTAGAAGCAGAATTGTTAGATAAAAGGTATGCATATTTTACACCTTGATACATATTGCTACACAGTCTTCTGGAAAAGCCAGGCTATTTTACACTCCCACCAACTGTACGTTTCTGCTTGGATGTCCTACTGGACTTGCCCCCATCTGCCCTTCCCTCCTCTCACAGGCTTCAGCTCCCTCAGTATGGATTGTAGAAAGATAGCAGGACTGTGCTCAAGTCCAAGGGTTTACTTTCATCAGCTCCCTTCATTTCTCCCATGGCTACACTGCCTAAATCTTGAGAATTTCTTTTAGATTTCTTCCCTTGCCCATTCCCAACCTCTTTTTTCTAATTATTTCCAATAAATGTGACTCGCAACTCGGGTTATCTGGAATGAATTTCTCACCACTGCCATAAAGGTACACAGAAGTAAATTGTCTTAAATTATTCTTGGAAGGAGATGGAATACAAGAAAGAAAGGAGTAGTAAAGTCCCTTAGCCTGTCACATGAAGAAAGATGACATTTAAGGACAAATTACTCTTTAGGCCTATCACATAACTTTTGTGCACACTATTGCTATAGGAAACTGCATTTTGAAGGCCTTTCATTCAGTTATGAAACTGAGTACCTACTATGTGCAGGCCCTGTGCTCCAGGCCCTGGGGAGACAGAGATGAAGAAGACAAGTTCCTTGCCTGTAAGCTCACATTCTAGCTGCGGAGATGTGTAAACAAATACTTTTGAGATAAGTGTACATATTTTATTACAGGGCAGTAAGTATTGTGATAAAGGTATGTTCTAAGTTCTATGTAAGTACAGTGGGTTAGTTCAGCCTGGGCAGAGACAAAGAAAACTTCAATGGAGAGATAGTATTTAAGTGTGGCCTTAAAGGATAAGTGGTTTGCCAGGTAAAAAGGGCTACTGCAGGCAGAGCAACACCCCGAGCAAAATTATGGAGTCCCACAAATGGTGCACCCTTGCAGAGGTATGAGGAAGAGGAACTGGCAGGAGACAAGGCTGAAAAGGTAAACTGAGGCCAGATTAGAAACAAGTTATTCTTCCATGCTATGAGGTTCAGACTTTATCTCAGCAATGAGGAGTTACTGGAGGCTTTTCAGCAGAGAAGCATCATAATCAGATCAGAATTTCAGAAAGACAGCTCTGGTTGCAGGGCAAAGGATGGATTAAAATAGAGACCAGTTACAAGGCCCCTGTCTAGGCAAGAGATGGTGAAGATTTATATTCAGGCCATGCAGAAAAACAGAGGGATCCAAGAAATGGAATTTACTGACCCACTAGACACAGAAGCTGAAGGAAATGGTGAGGTGCAAGAGAACTCAAATCCTTTCGCTTGGATACTGACTGGATGGCAATACCATCAATGGAGATACGGTACATCAGCAGAGCAGCAGCAGATGTGGAGGAAAAGAATCATTTCCACACTGAACATGATAAGTTTGAGGGGCCTGTGGGACATGTGGGAAGTCCCTGGGTAATCCAAATAATTAAGAACTCAACTACTAACTGAAAGGTTGGCAGTTCAAACCCACCCAGAAAAGGCGCCTCAGAAAACAGACCTGGAGATCTGCTTCCAGGTCACAGCCTTGAAAACACTATGGGATGCATTTCTACTCTGCAACACATGGGGTCACCATGAATCAGATGCAATAGCATTGGTTTTTTTTTTTTTTTGGTGGGACATACAGGAAAAGATGCCTAGCAGAAAGCTGCACTGGCATTGGCATCTCAGTTCTGGTGGATACACTATTGATTTTTAAAAATCATATAGAGTAGACATTCATTGAGGCAGATAAGTTGGCTTGGTAAACAAATAGATTAAGTAAGGAAGAGGGCTTAGGATAGAATCCTGGGGAACACTAATGTTTAGAAGCCTGGAAAATGAACTAAGTCTAGGAAAATCAGACAGGAGGTAAGCCAGGAGAGACTGGCTCATAAAAGATAAGGGATAAGAGTGTAAAGGAGACAATATGCCCCCTTCTCACCCGCCCCATCCCTTCCCCGGGCAAAGGATCTTGGGTAGTAGCTTCAGGAGCTAGAACAGGGATTCCGGTAAGGTGGGGGTTACCAGTGAGAGACTAAGCAAGGAGAGTTCCTAAGCCCAGTGGCAGAGATTCTGCACTGAGTGTAGGATTTCCTGCCAGTGCTAATAGCTGGGAATACTTTAGTCCTTAAGACTCTTGTTACCTTCTCTCTGGTTCCAAGAGACTGACCTGACTCTTCCCCTTTTCCACCATCACTACTCACAGTTTCTATCTATGCCTTAGCCTATGATGGAAAAGAATAAGTCTTAACAGTTTCTCAATTCAATAGGTTCCCATTAAATCTGAGCCATATTTATAAAAATAGATCTGTCTACAAAATAAATACATAAGACATGGTTCCTGTTCAACAAAAATTTACAATCTAGCTAGAGATGGGGATGGTGAGAAGAGGTAGGTAACTTCCATCTGTAGGGTATACTATGCTTAAAGCTACAAGCTGAAGAGTCATGAGAGAAACCTCATTGCCCTTTTTAAGAGGTTAAAAAAAAAAAAGTCTTCTTATATTCTAGGAGGGAAAGGTACACAAAGATGCTGATGATGAGTCCTGGTATACAAAGACCTGCAGTGGTTTGATTTATATCAATCTAGACGGGTGATGTCATGGATTGAATTATGTTCCCCCAAAAATACGTGTATCAACTTGGTTAAGCCATGATTTCCAGTACTGTGTGGTTGTCCTCCATTTTGTGATTGTAATTTTATGTTGACAGGATTAGGGTGGGATTGTAACACCACCCTTACTCAGGTCAACTTCCTGATCCAATGTAAAGGGAGTTTCCCTGGCATGTGGCCTGCACCACCTTTTATCTCTCAAGAGGTGAAAGGGAAGCAAGCAGAGAGTTGAGGACCTCATACCACCAATAAAGCAGCACCAGGAGCAGAGTGCATCCTTTGGACCCAGGGTCCCTGCGCCTAAGAAGCTCCTCAACCAAGGGAAGATTGAGGACAAGGATCTTCCTGCAGAGCCAACAAAGAGAGAAAGCCTTCCCCTGGAGCTGACACCCTGAATTTGGACTTGTAAGCTACTAAACTGTGAGAGAATAAATTTTATAGCAGCACTAGATAACTAACACACAGGTGGTAAGGGGGAAGAGTGAGGAAAGAGAAGCCTTCATGAACTTACCCTTCATTTCAGGCCTAGGGGCTAGGGAGCAGCTGGTACAGTGAAATGTCTTTGGTTTAAAACTAGCTGTGGATAGTCCATAAAGGGGGCTTTCCCTCATCCATCAAGACTTTTTGTTGATAACACATTTTTACTTCTTCTTATCAGAAGATCTGCCTCTTTGTTGCAGCACCACAGGATACAGCAGGATGAGTTATAGGAACCACTAACCTGGCCTGGCTTCTGGTGGTAGCTTTTCCCAAGACTGTCTGAAACACTATTTGTCAAAATCATAAGTGATTAAAAAAAAAAAAAAAGATTAGTATGTTATATTATTTTTATAATCTACAAAGAGATTATTCATATATGTATATTTTTCTCCTCCTTTCCCTTGTTTCCCCAGATCTTCCATACCATTACCTGTAGCACACAAAGACAAAGTCTAAATGCCATTATTTCTTGTCAAAAGAGGAAACAGAAAAGTAACTTGATTAATGAATAGAGTTGGAACTGGAGCCCAGATCTCAAGAGATGTAAATTTGCATCCTTTTCACAAGGCTGCCCTCTCATGTCTGCTTCTACTTTTCCATCCAATCAGTCCAAAATGCTCCCTTCATCACTTTCCCCTTATACCTCTCTCACCACAAATATTCCTGTGGCTCTTTACTCATCTCCACTAACACTGAAATACTGAGTTATATCCACCTATCAACCTCTTTGAAAATATATTCTTTACTTCTCACACAGACTCACCATACCTGCCCTAACCTGAACGTTGCACATTGATTTCTTTGGAGAGACCATGCCATGCAGTGTTACGTTCAAATACAGATTTTACATCTTATTAGTTATGTGACTTTAGCCATCCTACTTAACCTTTCTAGCCTCACTTTGTCTGCAAAGTGGGAATAATGCTAGCATATGTTAGGTGCTTAACACAGTACCAAGCACTCAAAAGGCACTTAATAAACAGTAGTTATTTAATAGTAAAATACTATTTACCTCACAGGATTGTTGTCCTACATGCCTGACATCTAAGTAGCCTGTCAAGAGTGTTAGTTCCCCTCTTCCCGCTGTCTTTAAAGCAACTTCCTAGTTCTTTCCAGCAAAGATTCAGAACCAACAAAGATTTCTCTATTCAGCTGCAGCAGTTGTACATTTACTAGAATCTTACCACTCACACATAATAAAACCTATTTAGAGCTATACAGACATCATTTCTCCTCTCCTTAACTTTAAAATTCTGGAAGAGAATAATCACACTTCGTATCTTCCCAAAAGACAAATTGTACCACGTCAAAAGAAGAGTTGTAAAGAAAGCAACTGGTGGGTGTCCAGGCGCATTTCAGGGTTACCTTAGGTTTCACTGCTCCGCAGCTGTAATAAGTAAGTTTGCTATACTAATCACACAATTGAAGGAGGGGGTGAAAACCCACTTCAGACAATATCCCGTAATTCAATTTCCCTGGATTCAGTTGAAAGGTAAAATCTGGTTCAAAGGTGTGACTGCAAGTAGGTAGCACGCAGTGACGTGGTCCAGGCGAGTGAGGCGTGAATAAATATGAGTCTGTGTTCCTGCGGCGTGTAAATATGTCATCGTATGTCTGCGCGTCCATAGCACTGAATGTACCTTTGTGTGCAACGGTGTGTCTGAGCGCGGTGTGCACTCTCTTGAGCCCCGATGCGTAGGGAGTGAGCAACCGTGCGGACCCCCACGGGCCTGCCCTCAAGGTGCTTACCTCTGCTGAGGAGCAGGTGGATGCCGCTGGGCGCCGCCATGTTGTCGCCGGTCACGTGGTTACGAGCTTTCGCTCTCCACCCCGCCCCGCCCCGGCCTCAGGAGCAGTCCAGTCGTAGCCCCGCGGAAAACCCGAGGCGCCGAGGCAGCCCGAGGGAAGTGCGCGTGCGCGCGGCGGGCTGCCTGCGGGTGCCCTGGCGGGGGAGCGGCTCCGGCACTGGGGCCAGCCGCGGAGCCTGGGGCCGGCCGAGCCCGCTCCGGCCGCGAGAGGCGGGCTCCAGCCGCGGCTTGCGCGCGCGCTCCGAGCTCCTGCGTCCAGGTGGGATGGAAAAAGCCTGTCAGGTAAGCGTGGTATCCAGTATTTATACCATCAACATTTTGGTGCATGGAAACGTGAAGTTGGGAGGAAAACATAAAGCACAATCTAGCGTTCAACATAGTACTCTGCGTCTGCCACTTTGTTGCAAATTATTTCCCTGGATTCAGTTGAAAGGTAAAATCTGGTTCAAAGTCACCAGCTGCCCCCTGGCTGCCCCAGAATCTACATTACTCAGCAGAGACTCCAGACAAGACAGGATCTGTGCGCGGCTGCATAATCTATTCTAGGTACCCCAGAGACTTTTCTTTCTCCAGGGACACCTGCCGCTCGGCGGTGTTGACTGGAGTCGTGATCCTAAATTTGACGTTTCAGAATGAGAGGATAACACCTGTCAATTGCGCTGCCAAGAGATGAAGCCTACAGAAGGCCAATTATGAGTCAAGTGAGGGAGCCGAGGTATCCCTAGTGATGACGGTGCCCATATTTACCAGTCCCACTGATCTTACCTGCGTTGTGGGGTAGATTCCCATCCTGTCACGGGCCAGGTGTTATTCATCTTAGTAGCCTCGGTGCCCAGCACAGAACCTGGAGCCGGAGAAATGTTTGGTGAAGGAACTGAACTCTCCATGGACCCAGTCAAACCAAGAAAGTAAAGTTTCCTGGACTTTAAATGCCTTAGGGTCACTATGAGTCAGAATCAACTCCATGGCAACTACCAACAAAGATTGATAAGGAGTCTCGTGAATGTGTGTGATGTCTCCTAATTAATTTTAAAAATTAATTTAACTACATACTCTGTGAAAAATCCAGACAATTCAGAAATGAATAAAGGAAAAAGAGCAAGTCCCCTTCCTCACTGTCTCTACATATCACAATTCCACTCCCCCGTTAACCACTGTGTGCATCATTCCAGACCTTTACCTTTTACAGGCAAGCATTTGTAAATACACATATTTAAAAAATTGAATCATACACCTATTATAACTTCCTTTTCACACTCATTGTGAATGTCAAATCTTAGAACACTTAGCTCAAGCTCATTCTTTTCAATGACCACATAGTCTCTTAAGAATGATTTTGCCAATTCATTAGCAGTCACATGCTGTACTTCTTGGAGACCCAGTTTTATATACTTTTGGAATGCCTTGAAAGATACATAATGTTCTCCACTGAGATAAATAAGATGTACAGGTTTGAGAATGAAGTGTATTCCTACTGGCTACTTCAAGCCCCACCTTTTTAAAATTCAGATCAATGCCAGGGAGAGGGCTTTTGAATGATGGCAAATCTGTCTTCTGTATAACTGAAGACAGCAATCCGAGTGCAGCAAAGGAGCCAGAGAGTTAGCTAGGCACAGAGTCTCAGGAAGTGTGTGTGTGTGTGTGTGTGTGTGTGTGGTGGGAACCTAGAAGTCCCTAGAGAAATGTCACAAGGCATAAGCCCAATTTCAAACACGTCTAAAATAGAACACGCATTCATGTGACTCAGCTCAGCAGTCTAGAAGGAAAAAGAAAAGGAAAAGGGAACACTTCGATGACTCAGGGGGCACCGGCATAGTGAAACCCAGTGAGGAAATCACTGACAAGTTCAGTACAGAATGTGGATGTCTAGGCTGAGCTAGAAATGAAGCAGGTGTGAATTTGCACAGGTGATAGCTCATTTGGCGAGCCTTGATTTGGCTTATCTCCTCCCATATCCTTCTGATGCTAGAAGGATCAAAAGTTGCCAGCTTTGGTTCTCCAGAATCATCACTTTATGAGATATATGCGTACTAACCAACAGGCTAGACCACTGACATCTAAGATCCCTACGATTCTCACATTCTGTGATCCTGGGCATTCAGAACATGAGAATGCTTTTATTTAGATGAGTAACCACTAATGAGTCACTTCGTCTCTATTTCATTTCTGCCCATCTTTCCACCTGTGAAATTAAGGTTAATTATGCTATGGTACTTCACTGATTCAAATCTCACCATTATTCAGATTTGGAATTTGGATTTGGAATTCTTGAATAAAAAGTTGAATACTTTTTTCCAAAACCAGGGTTCAAGTAATAAAGGATCATTTCCTAATACTTCAGTTTCCGTGTCCAACAATTCAGTCTTGAATGTTAAACTACTTTTATTGTTATATTATTTTATATGTCTTTTGCCTTGATTCTTAAAAGATAATGTGCTCATTAGCATTTAAAAATACTTTTATCTTTGTTTACAAAAGAAATAAATCAGGAATTCCGATGTTCATATTTTCAAAGGCAATTTTCCCTTCCTCCTTCTTCTACTTAATGGTATTTTATTATAGGCATAAATCATATAAGTTTTTCAAAAGTTGTGTTTTATTATATAGGTTTCTATCATGCATGTATTGTGTTTTAATTCAATATTCATGTTTTTAAGATGCCATAAGGGATTATGTGACATGAAGTAAATCCCTTTGAAAATAAATTGTGTTTTGTAATGCATCATCCTGTAATTCGTTCCACAAGTTTAGAATTTTATATATTTATTAGGCGTGCCTATAATGAAACATACTTTAAAAGTAGGGTATAAAATAAAAACTAAGATGCTTAAATGTCTATAGAAAAAAATTGTTATATGTGAACACGTTGAGCTCGCTGGGGAAACTGGTGCCCTGGGACCTGCACAGCTTTAGCGCGCTTGCCGTCTCTTTTTTATGTGTTTTTTAGTGAAGGTGTACAAGGCAAAACAGGTTCCCATTCAACAATTTCTACACATAATGTTCAGGAACATTGATTACCTTCTTCATATTGTGTCGACATTCTCATTATCTCCGTTTTAGTTTCTCCACTTCCATTAATTTAGTCTTACTGCCCCCAAACTTCTCATCTGTGCTTTAGAGTAACTGTTATCCATTTGGTTTCATATGGATAAGTTTTAAAAGAGCCCAGTTCTCAAGGGTAAAATTCTTTACTTTTTGAGCTAACCTGCTATTTAGTTAAAAGGTGTTTTCGGGGGATAGTTTCTGTTCAAGCTTTAAAGAATATCTCAGGGTTTAATAGTCCTGGGAATTCTTTCACTGTCAATGGGTCCAGTAAGTCTAGAAGGCTCGTCATCTTGACTGAGGTGCCTTCTTTCCCCCTTCCTGACCCTGCTTCTTGATTTTGCTATCTAAATCAGAAAAATTAGTCTTTCGATTTGATTTCAGGATCATTTCTTAGCATTTTACCCTGTGGCTTGAGAAGAATATTCTCAGTCTTGTCCTCTAATTTGTCCAGTTTTATTGTAAGGAGATACTTTTATTTATTTACAGTTTTTTAAGTCAAATGAACATTCTTTCCATGAGCTAGGAGTCTTGCATAAATGTAATTTGCACATAAAACAAGGACCTGTCTTGGTAACTGATTGTTAAAGTTAGGGTCCAGCTTCAAATGATTATATGTTTAGGCAGAGAGTTTCCAGGATGCTGTCTTAGCCAACTTGCTTGCAGAATGTCATGTTTCCTGTACCAATCATTTGAGACAATCATGGACGTGTTACTAGATAATTTAGGGGTACTTGCAGAGAAAATGTGTAAATACCCCACGTTTGGTCGGGAAAAGTAATGCCATATATGACATAGTTCGTGAAAAATCATTGTTTTTTTTTTTTGCTGCCCTGACCCGTTTCCTTGATCTATAGCAGTGGCAATGCCAAAAGGGAGTGGGGGGGGGGGAGGGTGGCTCCATTCACAGAAGGGCAGAAAGGCAAAAAGTTTCCAAGGGAATTTAGCAATCAACCAGCTAATCAATAAATATGTAAGTGCCAACTTTAGTTGTGGTTGTCTGTCCTGTGTCTCCCATTTTTGATCGGTCTAATAACATTTTCTCAGTCATATAATTCCAAAGCAAATGAGACTTTCAGTCACACCTCTACTCCAACCAGATTACCCTACCTGAGCTCCTACATTGAAATTTGGAAGATTGCAGGGATCTATGGCCGTTTGTAGTCATAACCCAAATAGGCTCAGCAAATAGCATGTTGCACCCTCCTGGGCAGGTTATCAGGAAAAGGAGAGCAGAATGGGACCAGGCAAGGCTAACTTAGTTGTAGGGTAAGACCAAAACATTGGTTGTTCCAAGGGAGATGCTGGTCTCAGGCCCAATCTAGCCAACATCCATTTTGAGCTGGTTCAGCCTTTTGCTCAAGATATTGTGGGAACCTGGGATGGAAAGGGAAAGTGTCCTGTCACATTGTGGGGCTTGCAACTGATGTCAAAATTAAAAAAAAAAAAAGATATTGTGGGAGATTTTAAGCAGTGGCAATGCTTCAGAATAATAGCATATCCACTTTCAGAGCAGTGGCTAACCTGGAATGGCGTTGGGGTAGTGGGGTGGAGGTGGTGTGGGGAAGAGCAGGAGGGTGTCCCACACCCCACTTGCTGGTGCATCAGAGCTCTCTGATGTGCTGCTTGCTTTGGTCAGAGTTGGCTTTGGAACCATAAAAGGTTGAGGGACGAGGCTTCTCTGACCTCATCTCTTGGCACTGGTTCTGAGGGAAGCTAGCTTAAAGCAGAAGTGTGCATTTGCCCCCCTGGAATCTAAATGGAATTTGTACTATTAGAGGCTGCTATCTATTCCCAAATCTGTAAGCCCTGGAAAAGGAGCACCTGCTTATATGCTTCTGGAGAGTGAAGAAGCCCATTCACAGAAGGGCAGAAAGGCAAAAAGTTTCCAAGAGAATTCAGAGATCAACCAGCTAATCAATGCGTATGTAAAAGCCAACTTTGTGCTTCTAGGAGGTAGGATATTTTCTTTGTTCTTAAGAAACAAACTGGAAAGCTGAGATTTACATGCTTGGAAAATTGTCCCTGAAGATGGACTAAACTATACCCTTGAGACAATAAGGCTAACCTTAGGAGCAACGCCAGGTGTAAGCGGTCAGATTCTGGCCATTCCTGGCTGCCGAGAACTGAGGAAAATAATGAACTTGAATTATGTAAATTCCCAGGAAATTGTACTTGTTGAATCTCCTCTACATTCTGCAAATATGAAGATAAGAGAAAGGGAAATAATGCATCGCTAATCCACTCTTGTAAGAGAAAGGAAAATGCTCTCTTGATCTTATTGGAATTAAGAAAAAAAAATCTGTCTTTGGTTTTTATTTTCTGTTTATACGTGTAAACACATGTGTACATATTCTTCTTTGAAGAATATTCCAAAAATGCAGAAATGTATGATAGCGAGAGTGGAAGTCTCCCCAGAAAAACTCCCCCCAGCTAGCCCGTTGGCAAGTTGATGTATATTTATCCAGATTGTTTTTTCCTTTGCATATACATGTGCTGGACTTTCTAAGGTAAAGCACCAATTTTTACCATGACTGGTCACACATCTATACAGAATAAAAGACAGCAGACCAGACAGATCCCATGAAAAAGGACAATAAGCCCAATATTACCTATGTCTTTATTGCAGTCTGCTCTGCATTCTCTTTTCCTTTTTTACCTTCACTCTCACTTGTTTCCCTCTTTAATCTTTTCCACTCTTCAATAAGTTACTTATTTTACCATTTTTTTCCTTTCCTGAAGTGATAGTATATTCCTGATTATTTTCTCATCTTTTTTCTATCTTTGCAAATTTTTTTGCTAGATTTATGATTCTGTTTGCTGCTTAATTCTTAGTGTGTTTGACTGAAAGTATATAGTCCTGTAGGATTGTGTGAGGCCAGTCCATATGGAGAGTGGTTGGATCATTAATATCAGAGGTTGGAAAATTTTGTGATTTTTGATATTTCCTACCTATAAGGATGAAACAGTACTTGTTGGTCAGTTAACAGTTTTACAAAATAGACTGCAGTGAGAATCTCCAAAGTGGAGATTATGAAATAAGAAGGGATTTAATAATAGAAAAAATGAGTTGTTCCTCCCTTTCTCCCCTCCCACTCTCCGCCTCCACTCCCCAGACTGGCTGACAAACTAAGCAGTAGTGCGTTTCTTAACTTCTTCTCCTCTCTCACTCAACAAATTCTATATTCAAGACTGAGACTGTTGGAACAAACAAGAGGGCAGATGCTGCCACAACCTCTCTTTTCATTGCGCTGAGCTCCTCTGTGCTCACCCTAGTCCACTTTAACCCAGAGAATAACCTATCTGGAGAGCATTCTCCTCATCTGAAGCACGCACAAACATCACTGCATTTCTTTTGCTTGATAAAGGATAAAAGAAAAAAAGCTGCAGCTGCTCTGGGAGCAGACAGCAAACAAGCCTCACTCGGGTCACCCCCACGGCCTTCACAAAGAGGGATTCAGAAAGCCGGGCAAACAAATATGTACAGCCCAAGACTTCTGCACAAACTCACCTGCCAAAATTATTAATTAAACCTTTAAAGAGCTTGTTGGGTGAACTGCGAGTCTAACCAAAGCACATTTCCCAACGGGTCTTTTATTAAGAAGGTAGAGAGAGAATAGAGTTGAAGAACTGGAAAGGGCTTCAAAGATCACCTGATTCAACTCTGACCCTACTGTTAGAGACTGAATTGTGTCGCTCCCTCCAAAATATGTATTGTAAATCCTAACCTATGCCTGTGGTTATAATCTCGTGTGGGAATAGGTTGTCTTTGTTATGTTAATGAGTCAGGATTAGTGTAGGGTGTGTTTTGAGTGAATCTCTTTTGAGATATAAAAGAGATTAAAACAGGCAAGCCAGAGAAGCAGAGATAAAAAAAAGATAGGGGAGAGAAATGCCAAGCCACATGAAGATTGCCTAGGAGCAGAAGCTCGAAGAGACAAAGACCCTGCTCTGCAGCCAAGAGAAAGAAAGCCTTTGCCTAGAGGTGGCACCCTGAATTTGGAATTCTAGCCTCCTAAACTGTGAGAAAATAAATTTCTTTGTTAAACCACCCATTTATGGTATTTCTGTTACAGCAGCACTAGATAACTAAGACACCTACCCCTCCCAATTTTAAGATTAAGACAGTAAGGCCCAGAAAGGCTGTAGGAGGAAAGATTCACCCCTTTTCAACCTTATATAATGCTGGAGGTTTTAAAATATATTTTTTACAAGACATTTATAAGGCACTGCTTGTAGCATCTTACACAGAATAGCTGTTTAGATATTCATAAGGGATGGCATTACACTTTTATTGCATTATGTTTTTCCCCAGGGTTAATGGAAAGCTTGAAAAATTATGACATGTAAATTTTCAAAGCTCTGGTTGTACATTTAGTGTCTGTTGATTCATAGAATGGGGCGGGGAGGGGTGGGGGGAGAGGGTTGGTCAAAGATGGAGACAATGTACTTTTGGTAGCAGATTTTCCCCAAATTTGTCATTTGCCAAATAAGGTGCACATTAACCTGTGAGTCCTTTGAGAATCAGTTTCTAAATAAAAGGATTGAGTATTGCTCTCTTTTTGCCATTGGTGTAAAGAAAACCTGTTCACTCCCTTTTCTTTCTGCTTTGTTTGTGGAAGTCAAGCTGAGCATTCTGTTTAAAGGTGCCACTTGTCTGCTTCAGGTAAACTTCTATTTTAAAAGTTTCCTTGCTGTACAGTTGTATTTTATTTGACAATTATATAGAACATCAGTTGTCGAACAATAGAGTAATATTATTTAAACAAAATTTTATATCAAAGTAATATGCATATAGTTAAAAAATGCAACTATAACAAGGCTTACAATGAAAAACAATAGTCTCCTATCTACCCTTTCCCAGTCCGATTCCATATGCAACCACTTTGAAATGTTTTTGTTTTTAGTTACTACTCAAAGTCACACCAGCTATAGTTTATTATATCTGGATTCTTTCTTGTACAGACTTTTTTTCTGGAGCTCATGATTGCCTTTTCTAATTTGGACAAATTACTTTCTTAGACATGTTATTCAGTGGCCATCCTGAGATTCCTTTTTATTGGACTCAGATTAGTTTTACTATTTCCTGTACTCTGAACCTTCATGCTTTTGAATTTCATCTTCATGTTATTAAAATAAATCTGTAAGTATCTTCATCAGAAAGTGTACAAGGTTTAAGTTTTCTTGTTTCTTAGGTTTCTAAAACCACCTATTTTGCACTCACACTTGATTGAGAGTTTGGATATAAGATTCTAGATTCAAAATAATTTTAGCATCAGAACTTTGAAGATATTCTTCCACTGCAGTATGGCTGATAATCTAATGCTATTCTAATCCACCCCTGCTACCTGCGGGTTCCCTGTATTAGGATCTTTATTTTATCCTCAATGTTCTGGAATTTTTTTTAGTTTAGCCTAGGAGTGGTTCTTTTTCAGGTAAATGATATGGTGGGCAAGAATCCAAGAGACTCATAACTGCCTGTGTTAAAACCCTTAGTCTGCCACTTGACTAGCTACATGATCTTGGGTAGGATAACCTCCCTAGGCCTCACTTGAGGAAAGTACCATCTGTCTACCTTGTAGGGTTGTTATGAGAATTGAGTTAACTGATATAACTACCTAGAAGAGAGTAGGTGCTCAATAAATGTTAGTGATGATAATTTCATCTTGCTCAGCTTTCAGTGAGGTCTTTTTTTTTTTTCCCAAATTTATTTATTTATTAACTTTTATTGAGCTTCAAGTGAACATTTACAAATCAAGTCAGACTGTCACATATAAGTTTATATACACCTTACTCCGTACTCCCACTTGGTCTCCCCCTAATGAGTCAGCCGTTCCAGTCTCTCCTTCAGTGACAATTTTGCCAGCTTCCCTCTCTCTCTATCCTCCCATCTCCCCTCCAGACAGGAGATGCCAACACAGTCTCAAGTGTCCACCGATATAATTAGCTCACTGTTCATCAGCATCTCTCTCCCACCCACTGTCCAGTCCCTTTCATGTCTGATGAGTTGTCTTCGGGAATGGTTCCTGTCCTGGGCCAACAGAAGGTTTGGGGACCCTGACCGCCGGGATTCCTCTAGTCTCAGTCAGACCATTAAGTATGGTCTTTTTGTAAGAATTTGGGGTCTGCATCCCACTGATCTCCTGCTCCCTCAGGGGTCCTCTGTTGTGCTCCCTGTCAGGGCAGTCATCGATTGTGGCCGGGCACCAACCAGTTCTTCTGGTCTCAGGATGATGTAGGCTTCTGGTTCATGTGGCCCTTTCTGCAGTGAGGCCTTTTAATCTGCAGATTAATTTCTTCAACTGAGAAATTATCCTCCCTTTCTGTGATAAGGTACTTCTGTTTGCTTTTCCTCTCTGAAACAAAAACTAGTTGGCTATAGGATTGCCCATGTTGATCCTGTATCTTTCATCTTTTCTCTTTTTGATGTTCTAGGAAGTTCTTAAACTTTATATCCTGGTCTTTCTATTACATTAATTAGATCAATCATTTAAAACTTCTAAGAGCCTTTTCTTATTCACTGATAGTTCCTTTTTCTCATAGTACTGTTTTTGTTTTATATATGCAATATCTTTTCCCAATTTTTATTTTGAAAAATTAAAAACATACAGAAAAGTTGTCATATAATGACACCTGTATATAACTTCCTAGACTCAACAACTATAAAAATCTTGTCACATTTGCTTTATTTCTGTGTGTGTGGATATGTGTGCATTTATCCCCACCCACACGTTCTTTTTTTCCTGAATCATTTGAATAAGCAGTAGACGTCAAGACTCTGCTTCTAAATAGTTCAAAAAGAGAAAGACATTCTCTTACACAGTCACAATACCATTATCACACTATAAAAATTAACAAAATTTCATACTATCTATTGAGTCTAGTCAAATTTCCCTATTGTCTCAAATGTGTGCAAAATGGCAAGCTTTACCAAAATGTAAAATGTTCATACCCTTTCACTTAGCAGTTCTATCACTATTTATCCTTCATACACGCCCCCACATGTACAAAATGGCATTTACAAAAGGATATTTACTGCAGCATTGCTTGTAATAGCAAAAGATAGGAAACCACCTAAATGTTGATTAGTATGGGATTGAGTTAAACACATTGAAACTAAACGATGAACTATTATACAGCTGTTTAGAATTAAGGTATTCTAATTTTTTTTTAATATGTATTAGTCAAGATATGTGTTAGTCAAGATATGTGTTAAATTTAATTGAAAAAGGTAAGATTCAGAGTATTGCATATGATATATAACCATTTGTGTTTTAAACACAAATTATGCATATTTGCAGACTGATAATCAACTCTGAGGGATATAAGAGAAACTGGTAAAAGTTAATTGCCTTTGGAGAGAGAGGTGAACTAGGTGCCTGGACAGAAGGACAGAGCAATTTATCAAATAGTCTTTTATTCATTTTGAATAAACTGTATGTTGTCGTCATCGTTAGGTGCCGTCGAGTCAGTTCCAATTTGTAGCCACCCTGTGTTCAGAAGGAAACACCGCCTGCTCCTGCGCCATCCTCACAATGGTAATGTTTGAGCCCATTGTTGCAGCCACTGTGTCAGTTCATCTCATTGAGGGTCTTCCCCTTTTTTGCTGACCCTCTCCTCCACCAAGCATGATGTCCTTCTCCAGGGATTGGTCCCTCATGATAACATGTCCAAAGTACATGAGACGAAGTCTTGCCATCCTTATTTCTAAGGAGCATTCTGGCTGTACTTCTTCCAAGACAGATTTGTTTTTCATCAATATTCTTTGCCAACACCATCATTCAAAGGCATCAGTTCTTCTTCAATCTCCACTACTCATTGTCCAGCTTTCACATGCATATGAGGCGATTAAAAATACCATGGCTTGGGTTAGGTGCACCTTAGTCCTTAAAGTGACATCTTTGCTTTTTAACACTTTGTAAGAGTTAAAATGACGTTACATAATAAAAATCAGTAAAATAGTCCCTGCTTGAAGTGGATGGATATTCAATCTCATAGAACAGTGTTTCTTAACCAAGGGTGATTTAGCCCGCAGGGGCCATGTAGAAATGTCTGGAGACAACGTTTGGTTGTCACAACTGAGGTGGTTGCTGCTAGCATCTTGTGGGTAGAGGCCAGGGATGCTGTTCAACATTCTACAATACACAGGACAGCCACACACAACAAAGCATTATTTGGCTCAAAATATCAATAGCTGAGATTGTGAAACCCTGCTGTAGAGCAATTCTCATGGATGCTAAGGTTCGAGAAGCGCTAAACAAGACTAAAAGAATAAAAAAGAAAGTCATAAGCATATGCCTAGGCAGTGAAATCATTGTGCCTTTAAGATAATTCAAATTTCTATCTGGGAAAGGAGATGGGTGAAGTACATTATGCTTCTCTTGGCCTACAGAGGTTATTTAAATATTACTAAGCTTCTTTAGCCATAGTTCATGTTAATAATTTTAAATGGTTTGCCCTTGGCTACCAAGGAGTTGGTGGTTAAAACCCACCCCAGCAGCGCAGCTGAAGGCCTGGCCATCTGCTTCCATAAAGACTAAAGCCAAGAAAACTCTGTGGAGCTGTTTATACTCTGTAGCACGCTGGGGAGCCATAAGCAGGAACTGACTCAATAGCAATAGGTTTGGTTTAGTTTGAATAATGTAGTCACTATAAGAATGAAGTTAGACTACAATTAGTGATTTCTAGGCTTTAATCTATAGGTGTACTTCTAAATGTATTTATAGCACATTACACTGTTTGTAATGGAAATATTGGAAACAACCTAAATAATGGGGGACTGGAAACCCTGGTGGCGTAGTGGTTAAGAGCTACGGCTGCTAACCAAAAGGTCGGCAGTTCAAATCCACCAGGTGCTCCTTGGAAACTCTATGGGGCAGTTCTAGTTTGTCCTATAGGGTCGCTATGAGTCAGAATCGACTCGACAGCAAAGGGTTTGATTTTGCTAATAGGGGACTGGTTGAATAACTTATGGTGCACCCATATAATGGAATACCACAAAGCCATTAAACAAAACAAGGTAGCTCTAATGACCTCCAAGATATATTAGGTAAAAAAAAGAGAACATTATGTGTAGTATGTTACCATATATATACATAAAAATGATATATACATTTATGTTCATATATGCACATATGAAGATACACAAGATATCAGTAACAGCAGTTGTTTCTGGAGGATTGTAGCAAGGAACTTTTCACTGTATACCCCTTCACATCTTTGTTTGATGTGCCTATTGAAAATACCCGTATATACATAAAGACAGCTCTTCCCAGTGCAAAGAGTAAATTAAATGTACTATATAATTCTACTGTACTTAATACAAGGTGAATGATGTATGTATTACAAGAGATGTAGAGGAATATGGGAACACAGAAAAGTTGTAATTAAATGTTAACAGGAAGTATGTAACTTCAATGTATACTTCAAGAGGCACTAGTACTTTCAGTTATTGCTTTCAAATATTCTTTTTCCTAATACCTACTCCTCTAAGGCTACAAAAACAAGAGGGCAGCTGGGTATTTGTCTGGTAACTAGGGCAAATATGCAAGTGAAGCATTTTCCAGGTGGTGAGGAGAAAAAAGCCTCCCTTAGGAAGAGCCAAAGGTCTTCAGGCGGTACAAACAGTTCATACTTCTCTAATCTAAAGGTTGGCTGTCCAAACCCACCCCACGGTGCCACAGAAGAAAGCCTTGGTGATCTGCATCCATAAAGGTTTGTCAAGAAAACTTTATGGGGTAGGTCAACTCTGTAACACATGGGATCACCATGAGCTGGAATTGACTTGATAGCAACGGGTTTGACTTTTTGTTTTAGGTAGAGCCTAGTGGGCTAGCATATTTAAGACTTGGTTGGTATGGTGGTGGAAAATTTGGCAACTGATATTGGTGATAGCTGCACATGATTGATGTCATTAAATTGTACATGTGAAAACATTAAATTGGCAAGCACATTAAAAGGAATAAAGAAATTCATGTGTTGTATATGCATTTTTACAATTAAAAAAAAACAAAAACAAAACTTGGTTGGCCTGCTTGATGAAAGGGGAGGAGATGGAGGAATGGAGAACAGGAGTCTAATAGTGTATAGTCCTGACTTTGCCACTAACTCATAGTGTGCTGTTAAGGAAGTTACTTAACTTCTGGACTTGTTATTCATCTATAAGTTTAAAGTGTAAATCCCCAAAGAGAAATGCCCCCGCCTTGTAAAAAAAAAAAAAAAAAAATCAAACAGGTAATTCATGTCAGGGAGAAATTTTTTCACAAAAACACGGGAAAATATCCAGCCTTTCCAATTGGAAAAATGAATATAAATTGGAGATTTTACAGCTATAAAAACAAGTCAATATCCTGTGCCACTGACATTCTATTAAAATCAGTATACACATATCTAGCAGTATTTTACCAATCAGTCTGAAAAAGCAACATGAAACGTTTACGTACTGAGCCATAAAGATATTCCTAACACTCTGACTCAGTGATTGCATCTCCTAGGAATTTATCTTAACAAAATTATTTAACAGATGCAAAAATATATATACACAAAGATAATAATTCATTTGAATATCATCTGTAATAGTAAAAAACCAAAACATCCTAGGTAAATAGTTTAATATGGGCTCACCAACATGAAATATTACACATCTATGATGAGAATCATTTTGAACACTAGAAATATTAAGAAGAAAATGATACAACTATGTGCAATGTATATACATAGGGATAATATACAAACGTAAAAATAATTTTATTTAGAAGAATTACAGGTACCTTTTAAATCAGTACTTAATAGTTAATCTGGCTTTGTAATTCCAAGAAAAAAGAATTTATGATTTTAAGGAATTAAATCAAGTGACCTCTAAGGCCTGATTCTAATTACCCCTGATGTTCCTGGGTGCTCTGTTGCCAGCTCCTCCCTAGCAGGCAAGGACTGCAGTGGATCAGATAAATCTTCAAAATAGACTAAGCTTTGGTGTAGCGAATGGGGGCCTCTGCAATTGGGAGACAATCAAGAAACATAACTGCATTTTTCTCTCTCACACACATAAACTTACATATAAGCTATGAATTTTCTTGTGTGACGGGTATGTTTTATTTTAGACATTTACATGCACACCTGAGTATAAAAGCACAAGGGTGAGGAGAAGTGAAAAGGATAAGCATGGATCTTAGAACAGGGAAGGAGCCTAGAGATCATTCTAGCACAACCTCATTTTACAGATGAAAAAACTGATGCTCAGAAAGAAAACATATTAATAGTTGTAGAAAAAATGCAATTTAGAGAGGAGGATAAGGAAAAAGTAATGGTGGCAGAGCGAGGAAGGGCAGTGAAAAAGATCATAAAGGCAAAAGTAAATACAATGGATGTGTATATGGATGATAGCTTGGGTGAAGGCTAAGACTAGGGGTGATAAGTGACCACTAGGTAGGCTTTAGAGAGTGGATGTCTTGGGTTTCATACACAGTCCTGTATAGCCTTTCTGGTATTTAATTACCCACGTAAGGTGCAGGTCTAAATATCAGACTTTTACTTTCTAACCTCTTTCAAGTCATGAAAATTAATGCTAAACCGTATCTTTTATCTATGAATTGAACTTAAGAACACTTGCTAAAAAAAGGTATGAAAGCTGGTATTACATAGGCCTTTTCTGGGTTTTACATAAAGTTCCTTGAAAGAAAATTTGTTTAGATTTGTTTGTTTTTGTTCCTTAGAGCTTATGTTTAGCTTTCAATTGTGAATCTTCAGTAAAAAATTAAAAAATTAGCTAATTCAGATGGAAAAAAATTCGCTTTCATATAGTTTGAGAAAGAATTTTAACTGAAGTAGTTCATTCTATCTCTAACAAATTATGTGTCTGTATACATACACATACAAGATCTCTCAGTAATCAACAAGTTTTATCTATACTCAAGCTTCTGAGATAAGATGGTTTGAAGTTTTTACAGCGCCCTCATTTCAGGAGGACAGCTCAGTCAGTGTGCTGCCGGTCACAGTTGCTTTGTGTTCAAAGGCTACCAGTTACTTGGCTTCTGCTATGTTTCACGTGTTTTACTGATGGAGAATTAGTCTAAGGATAAGACAGTGCTTGTCCAAGCTGGGATTTTGCCCTCAGCATTGAACAAGTCAAATTTCTAAAAGTAAAGTTCAACTTACATCCAGTTTTAGATGTTATCTAATACCTGGCTTACACATCGTGAACATCAAGCTTTTAATGATTCCTTATCAAGCAATTAATTTGACACTCTACATTAAAATAAGACTATATTAAGCAGCTGAGCATTATTCTTATTTTTCCTTGGACTTCAATACATTATAGCAAATCATAATAAAAATGCATCTCATTGTACACAAGATGTATTTCCATAATGGTATATAAACTGGATTTTTATGAACTGATTTCTATCTTATTATATTATTTATAAAATGTTTATACCAAATTCTAGATTTATCTTCCATTAGTATCTGATCCAAACCTTTAGGTTTTAGGTTGTATCAAGTTTCTGAAAAATCCTGCAGGAAAAACAAGGTTGGTTACCAGGTAACTCCTTAAATGTGTTTTAAAGGTGCCAGAATACCGAAGGAAAGTATGGGAGGAATAACGAAAGCTTAAAACCTAAGATTTTTAACAACTGGAAAAGGTTATCATCAGTATTTAAGAATCATATCATCAGACATTAACATATCACAACTAAGCATTTATTATACTGTTTAATATGGGAAGCAATTACAGTGGTATTTCAGAACCTATATATTTTTTTAAATGCAATATATGCTCATAGACTCTAAACAGTATTTTAAAATATACAATCTCTCCAAAAGAAAATATTCAACTAAAGATAGATAACTTTTAATGTAAGTAAAATGTTACAAGATATTAAAGTCATCACAGGATTTTTCACAGCGCAATGTACAGAAATCTGCAAACTTCCTGTACATAGTAGTAGAATCTTTACTCTTGAGCAAGTCGTTCAATGACGCGTCTGTAATCTTCCACAAGTTCCTGAAAGCTTTCTTCCAGTTGTTCATGTTGCATGCTTATTTCTATTTGGTTCATCTGATTGGTCAGTTCTTCTGGTCTGAGACATTTTCTCATCTTAGCCAGATCTCTCTGTTTTTTCTAAGCAACAAGCACAATTATTTGTTAGACTCAGAAAGCAGAGATACTTCTTTGTATTCTTATAATTTCATGTCTACAATGTTAAAAAAAAAAGCAGCAGGGATATGCCCAAATTTGTCTCATACAGTTTTATTCTTAAAGAAGCCTGAACTTAAGGTTAACCAGGAATTGAAAGCCCTTTAAAAGTTGTTAACCAAAAGACCTGATATTTTCATCAACTGATGGTAAATATAGTAGGTGACCAGCAGCCTGCTCCAAAGCATAATAAAGGAACCCTGGCCAGTATAGACGCTCAAACATTTCTTTAACAAATAAAATAAATTAACTGAAGAAAGGCAACTGAGATTAAGTGCTATTATTTAATCATTTTTTGAACTACCAGTATGCTCACTTCCAGGTTCCCTTACCCAGTATATTTGTGGACCACATTAAACATACTAATTTTAACATAAACTGGTAGAAAAGCTTCAGAAAGATAAACGAAAAAACTGTCATACTTTTTGGATTTACTGTTCTAGACTGTATCAATTTTCTCTCTTATTAACCCACTGCCGTCGATGAGCTGACTTTATATAGAGATTAGAAATCACATATATAAACTCATGTTAACATAATTTTCTCCAATTTACAGATGAAGAAAAAAATGGATACAGGAGTTAAATAACTTGCCCACAGTTAGAGAGCAGAAAGCTGAGGAGCCAGGATTCAAACCTAACAGTTCAGCTGGGAGTCTGTATTCTTAGTCTCTATGTCCACCTACCTCACAAAAGGCAATTCAAATAAAGCACAACCCTAAAAACAATACTTTAAACCACTCCTAAACACTAACTAATGTCCCTTTAAAAAACCTGCTGCCGTCAAGTCAACTCCAACTCATAGCAACCCTAAGGACAGAGGAGAACCGCCCCACAGGGTTTCCAAGGAGCGCCTGGTGGATTCAAAAGGCTGACCTTCTAGTTAGCAGCCATAGCTCTAACTACTGTGCCACCAGGGTTTCCTTAAAAGGGACCCTAATTGTTTTGGAACACTAGGCAAATAAGTTATGATTACTACTTAAAAAGCTCAAAATTAAGCTACAGTCACACAAACATTTCTAAAACAAGGTTCACAACTAACAAAGTACTAGACTTAAGTCTACTCAAATAAGTTATGACACTACAAAAAAAATTATGTTGATCCTGCCTGGGTCTAAACTGGAGGGCTAAGTAAATTAGGCTTCTACTACTGTCATCGGAGAGGAAAAATTAACTTCATTAGTGAAAGCCCTTCTACAGCAATGCTTCTCAAACTTGAGTGTACATACAGGTCACTTGGGAACCTTATTAGAAGGCGGACAGACTCTGATTCTATAGGTCTGGTGTATGGCCTGAGATTCTGCACTTCTAACAAGCTCTGAGGTGATGCTCATGTTGACGATCTACCACACTCTGAGTATTAGTTCTTGGAAAATTCAGGTGGACTGATTTTAAGGAGGACAGTATATTTCTTACTGTGTATGATAATGATTTATGTTGTAGAAGTTGTTTTTCTGCCAAGAGTAATGATTGCCCTATATAAAAAGACCTAACTCAAGGAAGCAGTTCAAGAACTAAAGGATTAATTAATTCATCAGAAAACTGTGGTGTATGATAGGAATATAAGCTATTTTTCTAAATTGCTGATCAGTTATAACATTTATTAAATAATCTATCCCCATACTGCTTAAAGATGCCTCTAATCATATTAAATTCTTAATATTTTTACACTATCAATTCTGTTCTAAATGAATGAATCATGTACCAGTAACATACTGTTTTAATTATGCTGTTTTTAAATTTCTCTCTAAGGGAGCTCAGTTTTCCAATTTCTCCCTCCCCTCCTTAGCATCTTCAATTTCTTCACTATCAAATTTTTTTAGATGTCAGAATTAATCATATTGTAATTTTTATTGGCGTGGCAATAAATATACAGATTAAATTTAAGAGCTCTTAGTACCTAGGAATAAGAAATACATGTAACAGCTGTATGGAAAAAAATTAAAACTATAAAGTTTCTCATAAGCATTTAAGATATGACTCAGTTAAGAATGACTAATTTGAAGCATTTTTTTTAACCTTTAATCGTCCTTAAACTGTACACATTGCTTTGCATATGTATATTAAAAATTTTTTAAAAGAAGAACTGGGGAAAAACTGATTTGAGGAACACCTCTATCCAGTAAAGTGACATACACTGGGAGTATAAATGAAATACTGAAAGATAATGGCTGGGGACCACAGTGAACTTTCTAAAGACATTCTATAGAATATGTCTCTTCCACAGAAACAAAAACTTAATTCTTTCATAGATTAGGGCTGTTAATATTACGCAATTAATATAGTCAAATTAAAGATGGTATTAATGTCAATACAATTGTTTATTAATATCTGACTCAAATGTGAATTTATGTACAGAAGACCTTTCTTCTTGCCTACTTTTCACAGGTCCAAGAGAGCTTATAAACATAATCTCAAAAATGCCAGCACCTCTAAGGTCTCCTTGATTTCCATCTGCTGAACAAGTCTCTCTTGTGAAGTGCAGAGATAAGATTCTTTTTAATATGAATTTAAGAAGAATAATAGTGTTAAGGCATATGAATTCCAAAGACTTCTCAAAAGACATCTTTAAAACCATGCACAATGTAATATACTTTCTTTCTGTTCAGTTCCTTGGCTACTATGGAGGCAAAGTGAGAGGAAAAAAGCACGGGCTCTGCAAACTCCAGAAGACCTGGAGGTTTGAAGCAGGCTAACTTATGAGAGAGTTTTTCCTCATAGTAATTCCTACTTCATAGGACAATTGTATGGATCAAATAAAATATATAAAGTACTTAGAAAATAGCAAGTTTCAATATTATTACAATCAGCTTGTATTCAGGAAGAAAGATTATACAACATATTGTGGTTTACAAAAGGATTATCTGATTCTCATATACAGCCTGTGAGATAAACGTACTATCATTTCCATTTTATAAAGAGAAACCTTATACTCAGATGTGAATACATTTTCCATGGTCACACAATTTGTAAAAGGTAGAACTAGACCTCAAAACTGAGTTTCCTGTTTCCAAATCCAGCATTATAGAACTGATTTCTAAATTTTATACTTGTAAACCAATTATGAATTTAAATGTACCTGTGAAGCAATACAAATGCTTTAATGCTGCATCAACTTTTCTTTTTTTTTTTAGCCAAACTGTTGAAATTTACCTTTTCTTGAACACCTGAAAATTACTTCTGTGCTAGATATGATGTCTCTTTTTGTGCTTCATTTTTATGATTCTCTTTAATACAGGCTATTTTCTCCCTTCTTGGCGCTGATAAAAATGAACTGCCAGTTTTTAAAGAACTTTTAAGTAAGGTAGAAGTGCTTAAAGAAGTACTAAGAAACCAAGGTAGTTTCTTAGAGAGAAAGTGCATTTGTTTCAGCTGATATATAAACCTGATCCCTCAAATCAAGGCAGTACAAAATTGGTGGACTTTGATAACAATAATTAGCTCATACCTCAGTAATAATTCACTAATGATCAAAATTCTAGAGTTTCTTTTCATAAAATGTGTTAAATTTTTTTATATTCCAACTGTTCACCATTAAGCATACATTTTAAAGACCTAAAGAGCATTCAAACCATGCTTTATTATTAAGAAATGTTACTTTATTCTTATTTAATTTCACATTTGAGAATGTTGTGATAATACAACAAAGCATATGAATGTCAGCTTAAAATGACAAATTGGAGATAATCATTTGCTTATATTCAATGAGGAAATCTTACTGCTTCTTCCATTCCTATAAAAACCAAAAACCAAACCCACTGCTGTCGAGTCAATTCCGACTCATTGCGACCCTATAGGACAGAGTAGAACTGCCCGATAAGAGTTTCCAAGGACCACCTGGCAGATTCGAACTGCAGACCTCTTGGTTAGCAGCCACAGCACTTAACTACTACGTCACCAGGGTTTCCTCCATTCCTATAGGACTTGTTTTATTTAACTCAGGGGAGGGTATTTAATAACAACATAAAAAATGATTATCATTTAAAATATGTGAGAGCCGTACTTCAATAGTCATTTCACTTTCTTAAAACAGTTTTAATACACCTACTCATCACTCATCAACTATCTTGTTAGATGATATTTCACATTTAATGACAATAGTAAAAAAAATGTACTATCTTGGCATTAACAACATATATGTGGCAGTAACAAATGCTGACAGTGCAAGGCAAGAATATCTCTGGCTGTGATGGTTAAGGTTCTGTGTTAAGTTGCCTGCGCCACGATTCTCAGTGGTTTGGCAGTTATGTAATGATGTAGTTGTCCTCCATTTTGTGATCTCATGTGGTCTTACTCCACTTTCACATAATGCTGATTTTTGCATAACCACCTGATCTTTGGAGCCTAACCGTGTCAATAAGTGAGGAGTGAGTATACTCAAATGCTGTCATGGTGAGATCTATTTACATTGTTCCACTCTATGGGGCAGTTCTATTCTGTCCTGTAGGGTCGCTATGAGTTGGAATTGACTCGACGGCAGTGGGCTATATGTTTGAATTCAGAAATTTTCTTGCTAACAGAGTAAATATTAAAGATTTAAAATCTTCAGAAAGGAACACTGTTACCTATTTTCTGATGTTTTTGAATTGATAAACATCAAAGAATAAAATGTGACTTTGGACAATTTTTGAGGAGACCATAGTAATTTATACAACCTGTTATATGCAGATGGTGGTTCATAAGAGAGAAAATAAACTCATTGAATTGCTTACTGAAATGATAGTATGAAGAACTATGTGTACACATGATTTAAGATGAAATGTTTTACAGTCATAGGAAAACTATTATTTTTATATTCAGAATGTGACATTTTTGAATGACAAATTAGGAAATACACCTTCACTGCAAAGTAGTAAGATGTTATTTAAAAAAATGTTATTAAAAAAAAAAGGAGTAGTGTGACCCAAGTAAACCACTTACATTGAAAGGATTGGCTCTATAAAAGGAAAATCCATGGCAAATAAAACCTGAGTTTTCTTTAACGTTATGTGGGAAAATCAGAACCATGTGTACTTGATATATTAATTACTTGTTATTTCCTTTATTTTCACCTTAAATTTTAAGACAGAGTTGCCTTGGCCATTTATGTTCCTAGCTATTCTACTGTGTAAGCCTACAGGTACAGTGTTCATAAATGTAGAAACCATATACACCAAAAAACCAAACCCACTGCCGCTGAGTTAGTTCCAACTCATAGCCACCCTACAGGACAGAGAAGAACTGCCCCATAGGGCTTCCAAGGCTGTACATCTTTATGGAAGCAGACTGGCACATCTTTCTCCCATGGAGTGGCTGGTGGGTTCGAACTGCCCACCTTTCAGTTAGCAGCCAAATGCTTAACCACTGCACCACCAGGTCTCCTCTAACAACAACCATATAAACCAAAACCAAACCCACTGCCATTGAGTCGATTCCGACTCATAGTGACCCTATAGGACAGAGTAGAACTGCCCCATAAGGGTTTCCAAGGAGCGCCTGGCAGATTCAAACTGCTGACCTTTGGTTAGCAGCCGTAGCACTTAACCAATACACCACCAGGGTTTCCAACAACCATATAGCAGGTGCTTAATAATTGTGTTGTATAAATTAAATATTCTCTACAATCACCTCACTCCCTAGCTACAACTAGCATAGTAACTCCTCATTCACACAAGTTGGCATGGATAATATCCATTCTAACAACGGCCAAACGATGGTGAGGCCAAACCTGAGCTAGTAGGGAAACTGTTGAGGTAAAAGAAAAAGAAGAAAATATGGGAAATGAAAAAGGGAAAGAAGAATGCTTAAAGAGAATAAGGTAAAGAATAGTAAGCTGAAATCTTAGCTGTGGTATAGAGGTTACAAAGGACAACCAAGGCCATATCTAGGAAAGAGACAACTAAGGCAAAGAGAGAATAAATATGAAAAATGGGAAGAGGAGAGACTTGGGGAAAAAGAAACAAGATGAATTGTTGGAGGAAAAGCCTGGGCATTCAGATTTTTAAAAGATACATACAAGTGAAAGAAAAAACTAACCATGGGTAGACTATCCTTGGGACTAGCATTTATACAAATGAAAAGCAGATTTATAGCTTAAGTTGTAAAATATGACAGTGAGAATTCCTACTAACCAACTGGAAGAGTATTTTCACTTTTATAAAAGTTAATATAGGAAAATGATTTGAACTGTCCCATACACTAGTATTTCCCAGCTTTTCTTCCCATTTTAAACACTGACAAGAATACAACGGTTAAGACTCTTGAAAGTCCTACCTTATATGGGCTAATTAGTCTTCTTTTAATATCCAGCCTATAGCTTCTGTATTGTTCAGCATCACTCATGTCAGTTACCAGTAGTCGAAGAATTTCATAAACCCGTCTAGCATGTTGCTAATAAAAAAAAAGAAAAAAGTGAAAAATTTCAAATTAAGTAATAGCGACACTTTTTCAAAAGAATATAAAACATACTGAATATCTGTATCTGTATATATGCCAGAGACTATCCTAGGTACCAGAAGAAAAGCAATAAAGGACAGACATTGTCCTCAAGGAGTTAGTAGTGTAGTGGGTAATACAAATTATTAAGGTATGGTCAATTTAATGACATAAATATTCATTGGGTATTATGGTAGCAAAGCCCGGGAATGGGGGTGATATTAGGAGAGGATTCCCAGGAGAATAAGACCTGAGTTGGACTTAAAGGGAAGGGAGTGTTCTATTCCAGAAAGAGGAGAGGGCAGTTGTGTGTGTGTGTGTGTGTGTGTGTGTGTGTATGAGTGAGTGAGTGAGTTTGGCAATGCTAGAGCACAAAATTAGAAGCAAGCGGTAGGAGGAGAATGAAGATGGAGCCAAATAACAGAGAGCCTTATATACTGAAGTTAAAGAGCTGGACTTGTATCTAGTAGGTCATACATTTTAAATGGGGAAGTGAGTGACATACACAAATCCGAGTTTTAAGCATTCGTGCACTTACATGGAAAAGGGAAGAGAAAAAGGGGGAAGAAAACCAGTTAAGGACCTGAGGTACTAAATCAGGAAAAAATGATGAAAGCATGAACTGAGGTAACCCAAGTAAGAATACTGAGGGGACAAGGATTCTAGAAATACCTAAGAGGAAAGACTGCCTGTGAAGGAAGAGTATGAAATGACAGTGAGAACATAAATCTGAAGCAAGTTGGGAAGATAATATTTAAACATCCTGGAAGGAACACTTGAGCTAATAAAAAAAAAAAAAAAGAGTCCTATTTGGTCTGGTGAAGATGGGGGAATGGGCAAAGGCAATAGTACATATAAAGGTACACAAAAGGAAGAAAGATTATGGCATAGTTGGAAAATAGCAAGCAACTCAGTAAAACCACGGCACTTAGGTAAGTGGTAGGAAGCTGTGGCTAGTGAGGTAGGCAGGGTCCAGATTATGATGCGCCCTGTGTGTCATATTAAGAAGTTTGGGTTCCTTAAATAACAAAACAGCATGATTTAAAAAAATATGTTCCTTTTCATGTTCTCTTTTAAAATCTGAGTTATTAAATAAATTCTCAATAAAAATAGGTTTAATACAGTCTAGAGATGTAAAATGCTTCTTAAGTATGTAGATTTTTACCTAACAGTCAAGAAATCCTTAAATTGTTTTAATGCAGAAGATGAAAAGTTGAGTAGTTCGCTGAAGGTGACGAGCAAACTTTTAGATATATAGATTTGGAGCTCAGGAAAGTTACATGGATTGGAGATTTAAACCAGAGCTTTGGCCAGTTCATTCAGTTCTAACCGCTGCTGACAATTTGCATTTCCACCCCAGATATACTGAATCAGAACCTATAGTTTTAACAAGATCCCCAGGTGATTCTTATGTATAACAAATTGGTCCCTAACCAGCGGCATTAGTGTTACCAGGGAATTTGTTAGAACTGGTTCAAAGCCCTGATTTAAATGAGACCCCCAGAGTAAGAATGAGACAAAATGAAAAATAAAGAACCTTTGGGAGGAGCTACATTTAAGAGGCATATGTAAGAGTAGAAACCAGTGAAAGAATCCTGAGACAGATCAGAGTGGTAGACAGAAAACCAGGGAATACAGTGTCTTAGAAGTTAAGCAAGTGGTGGTCAACAGTATCAAATGCTTGTCCTTGTTATTGGAATACCCTTCAATCCACATACCTTCACAATCCAAATCCTACCCATTTTTCATGGCTTAGATCAAATGCCATCCCTCACATGAAATACTCTGGGCTCCCATGCTTACATAAATGTAATATAAACTCCCTCCTCTAAACACCCATATTACTTTTTCTGTACCTAGCTTAATACATTTACCACACATATATATATGTGTGTGTGTGTATTTAAAAAAATATATAAAGGCACATATTAAGTGAAAGTTAGGTATTTTACTCCAACCCCCCTCCCACCAATACTTCTCCAGTGGTATAACCAGTTAACCAGGTTAGATACATTAAAAAAAAAAGCAAATATAAGATTTTACTATGTCTCTGTTCTGCTTGTTACACTTAATATATCCATGCAATCTATTATTTTTCCACTCTATAGAAGAAGAAACTGAGACACAGAGAGTAAACAAAATTGCACTAAGTCACAAAATAAGTGGTGCAGTCACATTTGAACCCAGGCAATCTGGCTTCAGAGCCTGTACTCCTAACCACTACTGCCTCCCACAAATGTATTCTTAGTGTACTTACAATATCTTAGTTACGTACTTAAAAAACAAACAAAAAACTTAAAATTTAAATCTGTTTTCCTCCTACAGAATAAAAATACCTTATTGATTTTGAACTTCTTTTGTGCCTCTATTGCCATATCTTCATTGAATCCTTGCATTAACTTTTCCCGAGAGAAACAAGGCAAATCTTGACAAAGCTTCACAAGCACAAAGTCTCTTAATTTCACATAGCTTTTTGATGGATCTTCCGCTAAAGAAAAAAAGCCAGAATAACATTTCCCTTACTCAATCTAATTTGCAATCTAAACATACACACTAGGAGGCTGCTGCTTCGAGTTGATTCCGACTCATAGCAACCCTATAGGACAGAGTAGAATTGCCCCATACAGTTTCCAAGGAGTGCCTGGTGGATTCGAGCTGCCAACCTCTTGGTTAGCAGCCATAGCACTTAAGCACTACGCCACCAGCGTTTCCCATACCTGGAGAGAAAGGTAAATATTCTTTAAAAAAAAAAGAAATATTCTTAAAAGTTAAAATATGAAAAAGTTATTTTTTAAAATAATAGATTATCTTTGTCAATATTGTAGGTGTAAACCTTTTACAAATACATTTAATATTACATGTGACACCAGAGCTGAGCTTTTCAAATGTAAACTTTTTGACTAGTATATTATCACATGCATCTTAGTTTTAATTTCAATTAGAGTAGCTATATAAATGAGAGAGAGAACCAAGTTTTGATGAGTAATTCCAGAAGCAAGTATTTTCTGATAGCTAAGGGCTAAGAAGAGAGACCAAAACAAATGAGATACATATAAAAAAATGGCGGACATAATTTCAACCACAGCAATGCTTATATCAAGTGTAAAGGTATTAAAGTTTCCAATCAAAAGGCAGAGATTGTCAGACAGGATTAAAAAACAAGATCCAACTACATAATCTTCATAAGGTAAATATTTTAGATTAACAGGTTCCAAGTCAAAAATTGAAAAAGATACACTATTTGAATAGTACAAGGGCTGGAGTGGCTACACACACCAGGCACAAGAGAAAAAAGGACACATTTTCTAATGACAAAAAGGTTAACTTACCAGGAAGATATTAAAATTATAAACATACACAACTAACAACAGAGCTCTAAAATACAAGGAGCGGACATTGACAGAAATGAAAGGAGACACAGGCAATTCAGCAAAAATAGTTGGGAATTTCAATATTGCACTCTCAATAATGAATAGAACTAGAAAGAAAGAAAACCAGCAAAGATACAGAAGACTTGAATACTATCGACCAACTTGACCTGATTTATAGAACATTCCATCTGACAATGGGAGAATATACACATTTTCAAGTACACATAGACCATTCTCCAGGACAGACCTTATGCTAGGCCAAGGGGCAACAAACTATAGCCCATGGGCAAAATCTGGCCCATGGCCTGTTTTTGTATGGCCTTTGAACTAAGAATGGCTTTTACATTTTAAAAGAGTGATAAAAGGAAAAAAATAACAAAACACTAAGAATATACAGCTGGGATTATATGTGGACTGAAAAGCGTAAAATATTTACTATCTAGCCCTTTGAAGAAAAAGATTTCTGGCCTCTAACCTAGACCATAAAACAAAACTCACTAAGTGAAAAAGGTCTGAAATCATACAAAGTATGTTCTCTAACAGTGGGATTAAATTAGAAATGAATCAGAAAGGACTGCTACAAACAGGCAAGAGGGATCTTTATAGGGTGATGGCCTGTGGTAGTGATGGCTGTAAAATTCTGCAGATTTACTAAAAATCACTGAATTGTACACCTAAAATAGGTGAATTATATGGCCTGTAAATTATATCTCAATAAAGCTGTTTTAATAAAAACTCTACTAAATGACAAACTCTTAAGCAAGAAATCTTCTTGAAAAATCCTTTTGTAAGTCCTAATGGATAAAGCTCAGTTTATCTGGCATTAGTTTTCCAGTCTACCACCTCTTTCTAGTTTAGAAAAAAGGGCTGCACTGCTAACATTGATTTAAAATACAATTTAGTATGAGTAAAAGCTTAAGTAACTTAAACGTCCTCAGAGGAGTTAAAAAAAAAAATATATAAAAATTACAGTTGACAAAATCTAAAAACCCATGTCATATTCTTCTCTGAAATTCTCGCATGTATCAAAACACCATGCCAAAAAATTCTGTTTAGTTTTAACTCAGCCATTATAGACTGATAATATTTTATTTGCAACTTCATATAAGGGGCCAAGTCACCCCTCAATCTCGTAGCTCTTCAATTAGGAATAAAAGTGTCAGTCTGAAAATGAACTTACAATGACACCCAATAATTTGTGACATCCTTCTATTCCTTTGTTTCCATATTACAAAAATCATATAAATGTGCCTGAATATAAATCTATAGTGATATGCAAGGTCAAAAATGGAGTTTTTTTCCAAGTTAAACACATCATCTAACAACGTGAGTGCTCTTCTATCATTTTAAAAAAGCCTCTCCATATTAATGGGCTATATTAGAGATAGAAAAATAATACTCTGAAGAAGGGAAATGAGATGATAGCACAAATCACCTAAACATAAGAAATTTAATATTCTAAAAAGCTATATAACGTATTCCAGAACAATAAGGGGCATTTAAAAAACAAACATAATTAGCTCTGACAGATTAATAATACTGATATATATATCCTAGCTCAAGATCAATTTCTATTTGCAAATACAACTTTCTTCACAGTTTTGGAGGAAACGAATTGTTGATTCTATTTATAAAGTCACAGAACTCAGGTGCATTTAAATATATCTATCTTAAAAGGCTGACATCCTCAAAAGGAAGATGTACGTAATATAAACAACCATCTTTCAGTATTCCACTTTTCAAATTGAGCGTTAAAAAAAGAAAATGAGTGACAATTACACCACAAACATCTATCCATCAGTAGTATGATATCACCTAGGTCATCAATAGTAAGTTTTAATTATTACTATATCTGGTTATATGTCAAGTAAACAAAAGGTCATCTGAACATAAAGAATATCCTGGATTGTAAAAGAGAGATCCAGAGCCTACTGAAGATCTGTGAAGTTAAAAAAAAAAAACAACAACAACAAGCTTAGAGAATAGACAACCAGAGTGGAAAATTCTGTATTTTTTTTAATAAGGACTGGGTATCAAAATCTAGAATATCTTAAGGAAAACAGTTTCTAAGACATTCTGAGTGTTTTATAAAGCTGAGAAATGTTAATACTAGAAATAAAGGCCAACACCCCCTTGTCAAAATTTTTTTTTTTACCCCCTTGTCAAATTCAGAAGTACTTTAGCATGTTTAGCCTTTTCTCCTTAAAGACTTCAGCTTGCAATGAATAAAGACTACCATTATTGATGACTCTTCACTGAGATTTAAGAAATAAAATTCTTTATCTGTTAATTGGTGCTAAGTATCAAGGACTTTACTGGCTGGGGTAGACAGAAGAAAGTAGTTAAGAGGCTTCATAGAAGCAACCGCTGCTGACACGTTAGCCACTAGAAAAGACAGACTACTGATATGAACTCTAAATCTCCAGATTAAAATCACCAAAAAGTCCCTTCATGTAGCACCAAATCCAAGCTCTAAAAATAAACAGAAGCTAAACAATTTTCAGCTCTAATAAAGGAAGTAATGTAGTTTGTGCTATGTTTCTATAATTTTACAAGTCACCAAGCTGGTGAAGGTGTCACTTCAACAATTTATAACTTTTGATACAATCAAACTTTACTAACACTTCTTTGTCTTCCAAGTTTAAAACCCACTTAACAGTAGCAAGAAAGTCAGATGAAAAGACAATTCAACTCTATAAATGTGGAACTCCTTTATAAAAACAGCATGCTTTTTCCCCAGCTTATCGGTCTACAGGAATAATTTAAAAATCTTTTTTTGGAGCAACTTATTTTAACCTGGACACACAAAACCACTATATGAAAAAAGGAAAATGCTGATAATGTAATTACTAACCTATTTATGGAGCCCTGGTGGCACAGTGGTTAAGAGCTAGGGTTGCTAACCAAAAGGTAGGCTGTTTGAATCTGAAAGCGGCTCCTTGGAAACGCTATGGAGCAGCTCTACTCTGTCCTATAAGGGTCGCTGTGAGTCAGAATTGACTCGACTGCAACACATTTGGTTTTTTACCTATTTATATTCTTTGCTAGTCCCACATCTAGCATTTTTTTTTTGTACGTGTTTTTAAACAAATTAAACAAAATAGCATTTTAAAATTAAAATTGTAGTGGATGTTAAATATTGTAGTTTTAAAAACAAAGGTGTATTCAAACACTTATAGAATTAAAGTTTAATACCTATTTGGATGTGAATAGCTGGTATTTTTCATGAAAAAAAAAAAAGGTGGTTCAACAGCTTTACGAGTAACAAATTTGAAACTGTTACTTAGGGGGTAAGAAAAAAATTTCAACATAAATGTTTCTTGGGCAACTTTGTCCTTTGGTGGTTCACATACTAACATACTATCACTTGTAACTCCATTTTATGATGGCTTCTCCTCTTAAAGAGCAGGGCCTCTTCTCCTAAGCATCCTGTACATAATACTACTTCTATGGCTAATCTATACTGAAAGCCATTTTCAAAACAAACGGGCCTACATTTCACCTATACTACTGCTGTCAAAGCACACATTTAGAGAGTATAAATGTGTACTCAGGAACTATTTACCTTGATTTTTTTTCTCAGGGGAATTTAGAATATTTTGGTCCTCTTTAAGAAAGACTACATGAAAATTAGAGCCCAGGCAGCCTCTGAATACTGTAACAGTTTGTCAAATAAACTGAAAAAATAAAAGTTGTATCAGAGTTTCAATGTACTTATGCCTGACCAAGATTTTTCCGGTATATATTCAGTTCATCATCTTCAATTTGTTCAATTAAACACTTTAGAGTTAGAAATGCAATCCAATCCCCCACAAAGATTTATGGTGTAAAATGTTAACCTTAAGCCATCTTTAGATAGCTCCAAGAAGATACCAGGAGATTGCAGCTGGCTAAAATAGTTATTTCTGATAAGAATAATATTAGCCAGGAAAGAAGACATTTTTAAGACTTTTTTCAGCATCAAATCAAGTTTTACATACCTGTAATATCAAGAACTGAAGGAAAGTCAATGTAGTATCTATGAACTGTTTCAAGAAGTTGAGCGCCATGGCCTTGACCTTGAAATGGAGTCAGTATCAGCATCTGACTATAGTAAAAAATTATTTTAAAATTAAAATATCAAAACATAAGTTTAAAAAGTACAAATTCCTAACATACTATGAACAATTTTAAAGTTGTGATTTTTTTTAATCAATCTTTAAGAAATTCAAATATTATGAACTCAAAATTGGTTTAATCTTCCACACTTTTTCCAAGGGAACAATGAAATAAATCAGTACATAGCCAGTAAATAATGGTAATTTTTTTTAAACAAATCAACAGTACTATAACAAGTATTGGAAACTTCAACAGTTCTTCTGAAATAAAAGACAAGGCACGTGTTATACTGCCAATTACCTTACACGTGGCCGGGTTTTGTCTGGGTACACATAGTAATTATAGACTGTCATGTAGCCTACGGTTGCAAAGAGCGTAGCTCCATCCTTATTATACTTCTCAAATCTGCAGATAAAACAGAAAGCCAAGCAGGTCAATTACAGTCGCGCTCCCATGCAGTGTCCATTTTCTTTTCCATTCTCTGACTGAATTTTCAGTGTCAGCAAGCTACTCTGTGAGGGCCCAATGGGTACACCTGCTATGTTCTGAATGTACAATTCACTTAATTGGTGTGCAGCAACTTGGATAAATCAGACCTCTTTACATCACTTCAGTGCACTTGCCTATTATAAAGATGAATAGGTGGCAAGTAAAAGAAAACACAGGCAAAGCTCATTTTACTGTTTAAGCCTACATTCAGGGTCCTAACGGACAACAGCATTTAATTCAGCTCTATTCTCAAGGTCTCCCAAAGCATAATGAAGGAAAACTCATGCCTCATAAACAATAGTTTTTCTTTCCTGGGAAAAATATCATTATACTGTCCCAATAATTGGGCTGCCACAATTAAAATGCTGGCTTTGTGGAGGTAATAAGGTCTACTGTTGCTTTAGAACTGTACTTACACTAGAAAGTAGTGCCATCTTTCATCATCCACGTCAATAAAGCTAGCAGTTTCAATAAACCACATCAAAAAGGTCTGGAGCCTTTCATGATATTCTCGAAAGCCTCTACATGTCATCTCAGCCTAGGGAAAAAGCCAGGAAAAGTCAGGTGAAACTCATCACAGAGGTAAGTGAAAGTCTGCAAAACATAAAACTATCCTAAGGGAAAATGTTTAGAAGTCTCAGATTAAGATGTGTACACACACACACACACACACACACACACACACACAGAAAATAGATCCCTGTTTTCAGTGCTGATAAAAACTCACTTCCTGAAGTTGAACAAATCACTGAAAATAACAAAACAGCATACAGTTTCAGGCAAATGGAATAACTTTACCCAAGAAATATTTACTCTTATATTTACCTTGTAAATCTGAAAGGTAAAGTTTTCTCCTCCTGTTGGACTGGGAACAGAGTAGGTATGGAGTAAGGTACCGAATGGTTTGAAATCAACTTCCTTTTCCAGCAAAGAAAGAAAATCATTTGTGTTTGTGCAAAATCCAGGTGGAATGATCTGTCTAATTTTACCCTCGACATCATCCGCCTAAGGAATGGAGGTTTAAAAGACATAAGGTTAATAGCAAATCTGACTTCTAGTTGAATATGCTCAACTTCTTTGAAACAGACAAAATCACAAAACTCCAGTTAACAAACTAAAGAATTAAACACATAGTGAACAGGGAAAGGATAAGTGACGTGCTTAAACTACACTGCCACACAAATTTGAGATGAGCTAAAAAATAAATAAGAGGCAAGTAGCCTGATATCAAGTATAAGAATAAAGGCACAACACTGCTGAAATTCATGTCATACAGAAAATGCTGACTATCTCCCTCACAACAATTTGAACTGGCCAAAACAAAAGGCTGCTTGTTATTTTATATGTGTCAAAGAGATCATATTATCCCAGACATGAAAAGATCACCAGCAGTAGTGAGGTGGGGCTAGAGTCTGGGCAAATGAATAGCAATCCCCCAATGAACAAGCAGACAGGTCACAACTCCTTTACATGTCAAATTCAAAACTAGGAAGATAGTTTTTATAATATACCCACTTAGGAAATACATAAATTATATGAATGGCTACATTATCCACTCGTTCCTATAATGTGGCACAGTTTTTATAGAGTTGGACTTGTGAAGGTAAAGAGAGACATGTCTGGACAACAAAATTAAACTTAGAGATTAAAATTACCCTTGTTAAACAACCTTGATGAATGTTAAAACTATCAGCTGAGCAGACTTCATAATCCTTTTCAAAACCCCAAAAGACCACTTGATTGAATACATTTACTACTTCTCTTTAACCATGAATATTTGATGAAGTCTTACAATAAAGTATTACTGCTTCTCACCAGGCAATAAAACTTAATGAATTGGTCTCAACTTAACAAAACCTTATCCCTCAATACAGTCCCCTAAAAGCCTGACATTACATTCAACAAAATGAGCTTGCATTCTATTCAAACTTTTCCCTGAACAATGAGGCCAGGTTTTTACTTAATGGAGTTTGCCGTGAGTTCAGCTGTAATGTTTGTATTGTATCTATTTCCACAAGGACTGACACAAGAACACTTTGTGTTAACTTACTAAGCAGCTCTTTCATACCGTTTACATGCATGATGGGTATTAGTTCTAAACCAAGACCCTTACTACTTAGCATTCAAAACAGGGAAATTAAGATGCTTAGGACAAAATACACTACAAAAGGCTAATACAACATGCTACTAATTCCTGTCCTTTCAACCATCTTTTAACTAAGTAGAAGCAATGCACCTGCAGATGAATAGCACTTCATTATCATTCAGTTACATTTTAGGATACAGAACCAGGGATGGAATTTATTACAAACAAGTTTTATTCCCAATGTTCTGGTACCACCAACATTTATATATAACTTGTTTATAGCTATAAAAAAGAGCTTTTATTTAAAATATAGCTCTTCAACATTTTGCTCAACAGCTTATTTCTAAAACATTCACCACGTCCTTGCAATCCATTCAACCCAAAGATCAAATAAACTGGATTTGATAGGACTATCTTTGCTTCTTTTAAAAGTACTATTTGATAAATATTTTTTCTTGAAACTGCTATCTAATGTGAAGAGACCATCTTAAGCATATTTTACAGAATTAGTATAATTTCAATAACTATAAAAGAAAATTATAATAGGGAGGGATAGTTTAAAAATAGGCCTGTTATGTGGTAATTAAGATCCAAACTACTGATGAATAAAGTAGTATAATTTAGGTCAGTTTTAAAAAAGTTAAGAAAAACTATACTTAAATAAACAGGTTTATAATTTATCAGTTTAAAAAAATCACTTCAAGACACTTACAGCACCTATAATTTTAACTTCTGAAAACTTTCCCTATGTCCTGTCTTCTCAACAAGGCACTGTAAAACATGATCAAATCACTTTACATTTCTTCCATCAATCTACTTCACATATTTCTCAGAAACTAAGCTTCAACTGGCAGTTTTAGTGGAAGACAGAACAACCCAAAGGTTTGAGCTAAACAAAGTTGAAGGAGAGTTAATGTTTAACTTTCAGCCTTAAAAGGATACCTAGTATTTATTATAATAAATATCTTCAAATATTTTGCTTTTGCAAAGTTTACATATTAAGAACTGTTTTACAGGGGGACGAAAAGGAGGAATCTGTTATATATGCATAGATTAGAAAAAATGTGTATCTATCTGATTTACTTACATAATAAAACACATTAACTTAAGACCAAATATCTCCTCAAATCCAGAATTCAGGACTTTGCTTTTCTAAGGAAAAATGTCTGCATTTCTCTATTAAATGGATTTGCTTAAAACAAAACAAAACCCTATAACCACCATGTTTTAGAGATCTGTACTCTTTTCTTAAAATAAATTTAAAATACTTATTTGCAAATTAGGTAATTGGCCAGGTATAAAATCATCATTAGAAAAAAAAAATCCATCTAATAAATCAATTTTTAATTGAATGTAGTTAAAGTTCAACTCAAACTTTCTCATTTCAATGCTTGTAGCTTAAAGTCTTTTTTTTTAAATAATTTTTATTGTGCTTTAAGTGAAAGTTTACAAATCAAGTAGCTTAAAGTCTTTAAATTCTACTTTCTGAAGATCACTGAAAAATTCCCTATCTTTAAGAATGTCACTCAAAGCTTAAATTAAGATTATATAAAAATATAAAAAGGATAAAAAATTAAGCTGACTAAATCAAGAATCCAGAATGCAACCTGATATATTCAGCTAATAAAGACATCCTGTACAAATGTTTTCCTAATATGTGGCTATTTCTTTAAAAAATAAAATAACTATTCTAGTTAAGTCTTATGTTAGGTAGGTCATGATTAAATGTTTTGAACTGTGTACTTTCTCAATATGGTCATTTCAAGTTTCAGCGTTCTCTACTTTGTTACATATGAAGATGTTCGTAAGAAATAATTTTTGTTTTTCCTCCTTACTGCATAAAAAGGTGCCTAAGAAAAACTTGTAATCTGTTATAATATAAATACATTATACCTATCTGTATTTACACACATCTAAAAACCCAGTGACATCAGTCTTTAATTTCTTATCCTAAATAGCACCATTTGTCTGTGGTGAGTTATTTCTGAGGTAGCAATCAAAGCCATGTTAGGCAGGTGGTACATGTTGTCCTTTACCTGGTTAAAGTGGCACATGGACTTAACATTATAATTTAAAGAATGACTAAGATATGCTACAAAAACAAGCCAAAAAAAAAAAAATCTGCATCTATTTACTTTGTTCAATCTCATATTCGCTGACAATATTTAAGCTTCAACTGTAGAAATTGAGAGTACTGTTAGAAAACAAAATGTTTTTTAAGTGCAAACTTTTTTCACCACTGGTAAAACATAAGGCTATGTTATATTTATTTACACTGTATTGGAGCCCTGGTGGTGCAGTGGTTAAGTGTTCAGCTGCTAACCAAAAGGTCAGCAGGGTGAATTCATCAGCTGCTCCTTGGAAACCCTATAGGGCAGTTCTACTCTGTTCTACAGGGTCACTATGAGTTGACTCATATGAGTAGACTCGAAAGGTAACTGACAACAGTAACAAGTGTTTTGCTCTGAACACGCAAACCAAATTCCAAGATAAAAATTTAAATAATTATTTTAAAGCTTTGATATTTCATAAAAAGTATTACCTATAAAGAAAACTATCACAAGTACCATAAAGCGTATAGTGAAACATTAGTAGTCTACCAATTATTTTTTCATTTCTTCAAGATTAAACGTTTCTAAGTGTACAGAATTTTGGTATAAAGAGGCTGAAGAATCTAGAAATTTTTAAAAATCTGCTCTAATCTACTCTGAAACTCAATCTCCTTAATGAGACAAGGATACAACAGATAATTGAAATTCACAGCTAACACCAGACCTTATCTACGTATTTCAACATTCTCTACCAAACATTTCCCAGAAATGCCAGCAACTACCAAGATTAAACAATCTTAGTTACACACACTTTCACTGAAAAGCAATTAAATTACCTCAAGGGAAGACAAGAGGTATTAATAAAAGCAAATGTCAGGGACAAACATAAGATGGGTCATCAATGTTTAAATAATCAAAAGTTTATTGTACTGTAAAATTCAAAATAATTATGTTGCCTTTAAAGATGGTGGCAAGTGGATAGATTTTACAAACATCTTAATTGTGTCTCAAGAATTTTGGTGCAACTGGAGAACTTGGCCTGGAAAGGACAAAGAACGCATGATGGCAAGGATTAATTTAATGGCAAAATTCTAACAAGAAAATCAACCTCTAAGCAGATTTGCTATGGCTTCTGACCACCTAAATGAGCATATTTTTCATCCTCAAAAATAATACTACATGATGTGGTCTGTCAAAACTCAAATATGGTGTTATATAATAGTCAAACTTAACATATCCAAACAAAATTCTTTTTTAAAAAAAATTTTACTGTTGAGAATATACTCAAAACATACACCAACTGAACAATTTCTACATGTACAGTTCAGTGACATTGATTACATTCTTCAAGTCGAGCAACCATTCTCATTCTCCTTTTCCAAATTCCTGTTGTCCATCTGATCTCATATAGACAGATCTTAAAAGAGCATAATGTTCAAGGCAGACATTCTTTACTAGTTAAGCTAAGGTACTGTTTGATTTTAAGAAGACTTCAGGGGATATTTTTGGCTTATGCTTTAAAGGTTATCTCAGGGAAATAGTTTCAGCGATTCATTCAGCCTCCATGGCTCCGTAAAGTCTGGATTCCATGAGAATTTGAAATTCTGTTTAACAGTTCCACCTTCTGATCAGGATTCTTCAATAATGGTAGCCAGGCATTATCCAGTTCTTCTGGTCTCATGACAAAGGAGGCAGTTGTTCATGGAGGCAACTGGCCACACATTCTACTTCCTTCTCCTATTCCTGACTCCTTCTTCCTGTTACTCTAGGTAATAGAGACCAACTGTTGTGCCTTGGATGGCCACTTGCAAGCTGTTAGGACCCCAGGCACTGCGCAAGGAACTAGGAGGTAGAACAGGTGCACTAAATGTGTTATTAGGCCAATTAATTGGAATGTCCCATGAAACCATGACCCTAAACTTCCAAACACCAGAATCAAATCCCATGAGGTGTTTGGCTGTACATTAAGCAGGCTCAGCAGCTACTCTTTTTTTGTCCTTGTTATAAATATGTCTATCACACGACTTTTGCCAATTCTACCTTTTACAGGTGTACAATTTACTGACTGCATTAATCAGCTTGTAACCCTTCCCTTTATCAATGCAATTTTCCAAATAAAATTCTTGATTTTTCCCACTTAACCTACTTCTCCAATCTTTCCTATCTCAGTTAGTAGTACCACTATTGCTTATGCAATGAGGTCCTTGTTCATCTTGCCCTCATCCATCACATCTAACTCAATAGCAAATCCTACTTGCTCTACCTCTAAAATATATTCTCAGTCTGACAACTGAATCCAATGTCTCCTATACTACTGCAATGTTCTGGTCTCCATTCTTTAACTTTTGCCACCTATAGTGTGTTCTCTTCATAGCAGCCAGAATTATCTTTTTAAAATGTAAATCACATCCTGTGACCTCCCCTCCCCCCACGTGCTTGGAACCTCTAAAGGCTGCCAGCTATTCTTATCTTTCCCAAACACCTTATTATGGCTTACAAGACCCTATATGGTCTAGCTTTGCCAACTCCTTCAACCATCTCCTATCTCTCTTTCCACCACCACAATAACTTTTAATCACAGTGACGCTTCTGCACTACAAAAATGTCAAGGGTGTTCTTATTTCAGGGTCTTTGCATCTGCTGGTCCTTCTGCTTAGTAAACTCAACTCCCTCCCCCACCCCCACCCCAATTATTACGTGTCTGGCTCTTTATCATTAAGGAATCAGCAAAAACATGAATTCCTCAAAGTGACCTTCCATGATTACTCTGTCTGAAGTAAGTCCCTTACCCCACTCTATTAACCTAAGATGTTTCTTCATAGCATTTAATACTATCTGAATTTAACTTGCTATTTCTTTATTGACTTTTTCTCATGGCTAGAAAGTAAGCTCCATGAGAGCAGTGGCTGTTCTGTTTGCGCTGTATCATCAGCATCAAGAACACAGTAGGCATTGTGGAATGAACACTCACACTTTCGCCCCACGTCTACTACCTATTCTTTTTTATATAAAGGAAAAAAAGTCGCTACTTGAACATGTAATAAAAATTATCTTTGACCATGAAGCAAATAATTAATCCTACAAAAAGATAGTATAAAATATTGATCCCTGAGACTCCTAACACAGTATTTCTAACATGGTAAAACCTGGCTTTCAAGAGTAGAACAATTTGAGAAGTCAATGCAAATACATTGCTATTTTCACTGCATACAGCATTTGAAAGATTTATCAATAATAAGTCAATAGTTCCTTTGGAAGAAATCAACTCAGTTCTATAGGCCTCAGCTAAAAAACAAAATAAAAAAGCCTCAAACAACAGTGAATTTGTACAATACAACGGAAAATACCACCTGCACTTTTAATAAGAACACCTAGCTAGGTTTCAGTCTGAAGAATTTAACAATCTAATAAATATTCAATTAAGGAAAAATTCCATTTTAATAAATCTATGTTAAATGCTCGTTTATCTAAGATTAAATCTTCTCAAACATCAAATCGCCACAACTACAGTGTCGCTCAGAATCACTTTTGTAATTTCAAAAATTTCCAAAGGATACAAACAACTGAATAAAATAAATATTAAGTGCAGTTACATATTTATTTCACAAACTTAGCCATCTCAAACACAGCTGAGAACTGGGAGCAAAAAACAAACTAGGTACTGAAAATATTTCTGACAATAAAGTGGAATAACAGACAAAAGACCATTCATGCTGTACACAATTTGTTATACGTGATTCCACTAAGCTTAGTGATTTTTTTTTTTTTTTTTTTAACACTTAAGACATACGGAGATTTTTTGCAAGAGGGAAATTTCTCATGACAGCAGTAAACTGGAAGCTAATAGCATATTAGCATACCCAAACCAAACCAGAACCACTACACCACCAGGGTTTCCATATCTAGTACAATCTCAATTACTTACAAGTTGTGTGACTTTGGGCAAGTCCTTTGCCATAAAACAGAGCCAAAAATATTAGATAATAGAGAGTAAAACACACCAGAAAAACCTGGCCTGTTACAACCAAGCTCTAAGCTTAACTGAAATTTCTGATAGTCAAGACAGAAAGGTAAAACGTGAGGGATTACAGAGTTTCCTTCTAATAAAAAGTAAGCCAGGTTATATGTTTAAAATAAAAAAAAACCTTCCCTTCGTATTAAATTATGAAAAGTATATTACGTGGATCTTCTATGCAAATCACATTAACTACCATCTAGCCCTTTTGGTAGATTCAAATATAATTAGTTCCAGTTCCAAATACTATAATGGGCACTTTTATACACTGTATGCTGTCTCATTTACTCCTCATAATGTCCTATGCGTATTATCCTCTGATGAGACAGATTTAAGAGATTATGTGCTATCGCCCAAATTCACCCAGTTAAACAAGATATGCAGCCAAAATTGTAACCTAGTTCTCTGAAATCCAAGGCCTCCTGCCTCCTTGTTTCTTGATTCATCTGCTTCATACTGGAGTTTCATTAACAGTTTACTATGAAAATGAAAGACCCCAACTGCAGTCTTGCTCAAATGGAAGGCTATCACATCTTTGCAAAAAATGTGCAAGAATACATATAAGCATGGTAAAGATTCTTCTCAAAGAGTGGCTCAAATATTTGAATACAAAATCAATTAAAGACCCTAAATTCCACCCATATATCATGGAAAACACAAGTTTAGGCTTGAAAGATTCTGTGTGCAGGAATTACCAAGTGGTGCCTTGCCACTACCAAAATAAGAAGACTGTGTGTGGACTATTTATTTCCAAGTAGAACTGCCCTCTCAAATAACTAAATGAGTTGACAATCGCTAAGGGTATTTCAGGCAGTCCGCGAGCTTTTCTGTTGTATTGTGCAATTTACAATAGCCCACACTGTTAGGAGAGTATCAGAAGGTAGGACATGGGGGTCCACAAGTCCCCCTCCCCATAATTTAAAAAAAACCTAGCAGAAACAATGCAGTTACCTGAAATACAACAGTCAACACTAAGACATCAAGTTTCTTTGCTTTGGGTTGGAGTTAATAATCTAAATGAAACATTATGTAGATTTTTACTGTCTCTCTTTCTTCTATTACTCATTCTACAAATCCAATTGAGTTTGTACCATTCTCTACTTTTACTGGCACTCTTGCTTTAACTATTGCAGTAGCCTCTTTTATTTTTCTCTTTCTCCCCTCAATTCAACCACCGCCCCACCAGGGCTCTGTTCCCAGATAAGATGTCTAAAAAAAAGTCAGTTCAAATAATGAGAGAAAGTTTTAAAAAACAAAACGATTAGAAAAAGATGTAAAGTCAAAAGTCTAAAGTCAGTTTCAAGTCTTGAAAAAGTTGGCCTCTTTGGAAAAACTGCTACTTCTACAGAGAAAGAAAATTATGACATACAGTATGTAGTAATATATAATATCTAATCTTCATTTTTGGTATTTTAATTCTATGCCCAGTTGTGGTGTGTATCACAGTACTTTCAATAATATGACATATCTGATTTGATAGAACCTGCCAAATTCATAAATCTACGGGACAAGAGATTTTACTAAAAAAATGCAATTGCCAACTTGGCAGTTTTACAAATTCAACAACAAAAATGGCATTTTGTTTAAAAGAAATCAACTCTGTGAAGCAATTCTTTATAAAAAGTTTCAATAATTTTAAATGATGAATACCAGGAATAAAACAAGTCTAAAATATATAATTTTCTTAAGGCCTCCAAAGAGTCACATTGATCCCACATGAAACCCCATCCTAACATCCCCAAAATTCTCAACTCATTACAGCAGTAACTCAACCCCAAATCTCATCTAATTATCATTAGCTCAAAATTCACAAATCTCATCATCTAAATCAGGTATGAGTATTACTGAATGATTCATCCTGGGGCAAAATACCTTTCCACCTGTGGACCTGTGAAACTTGAAAACAAATCGGTGTTGTTAGCTGCCGCCGAGTCAGCTCCGACTCATCGTGACCCTATGCAAAACAGAATGAAACACTGCATGGTCCTGCGCCATCCTTACAATCGTTGTTATGCTTGAGCCCATTGTTGCAGCCACTGTGTCAATCCACCTCATTGAGGGTCTTCCTCTTTTCCACTGACCCTGTACTTTGCCAAGCATGATGTCCTCCTCCAGAGACTGATCCCTCCTGACGACATGTCCGAAGTATGTAAGATACAGTCTCGTCATCCTTGCTTCTAAGGAGCAATCTGCTTGTACTTCTTCCAAGACAGATTTATTCGTTCTTCTAGCAGTCCATGGTATATTCAATATTCTTCGCCAACACCACAATTCAAAGATGTCAATTCTTCTTTGGTCTTCCTTATCCACTGTCTAGCTTTCACTGCATATGATGTGATTGAAAATACCATGGCTTGGGTCAGACGCACCTTAGTCTTCAACACTTGAAAGAGGTCCTCTGCAGCAGATTTACCCAATGCAGTGCATCTTTTGATTTCTTGATTGCTGCTTCCATGGCTGTTGATTGTGGATCCAAGTAAAATGAAGTCCTTGACAACTTCAGTCTTTTCTCCGTTTATCATGATGTTGCTTATTGGTCCAGTTGTGAGGATTTTTGTTCTCTTTATGTTGAGGTGCAATCCATACTGAAGGCTGTGATCTTTGATCTTCATTAGTAAGTGCTTCAAGTCCTCTTCACTTTCAGCAAGAAGGGTTGTGTCATCTGCATAACACAGGTTGTTCATGAGTCTTCCTCCAGTCCTGATGCCCCATTCTTCTTCACATACTCCAGCTTCTTGGATTATTTGCTCAGCATACAGACTTGAGTAGGTATGGTGAAAGAATACAACCCTGGCACACACCTTTCCTGACTTTGAACCAACCAGTATCCCCTTATTCTGTCTGACTTTGAACCAACCAGTATCCCCTTATTCTGTCTAAACAACTGCCTCTTGATCTATGTAAAGGTTCCTCATGAGCACAATTAGGTGTTCTGGAATTCTCATTCTTCGCAATGTTATCCATAATTTGTTATGATCCACAGAGTTGAATGCCTTTGCATAGTCAATAAAACACAGGTAAACATCCTTCTGGTATTCTCTGCTTTCAGCTAGGATCCACCTGACATCAGCAATGATATCCCTGGTTCCATGTCCTCTTCTGAAACAGGCCTGAATTTCTGGCAGCTCCCTGTCGATATACTGCTGCAGCCATTTTTGAATGATCTTCAGCCAAAGTTTGCTTGCATGTGATATTAATGATATTGTTCCGTAAGTTCCACTTTCGGTTGGATCACGTTTCTTGGGAATAGGCATAAATATGGATCTCTTCTAGTCAGTTGGACAGGAAGCTGTCTTCCAAATTTCTTGGCATAAACGAGTGAGCACCTGCAGTACTGCATCTGTTTGTTGAAACATCTCAATTGATATTCCACCAATTCCTGGAGCCTTGTTTTTCGCCAATGCCTTCAGAGCAGCTTGGACTTCTTCCTTCAGTACCATCGGTTCCTGATCATATGCTACTTCTTGAAATGGTTGAACATCGACTAATTCTTTTTGGTATAATGACTCTGTGTATTCCTTCCATCTTCTTCTGATGCTTCCTGCGTCGTTTAATATTTTCCCCATAGAATCTTTCACTATTGCAACTCGAGGCTTCAATGTTTTCTTCAATTTTTTCAGCTTGAGAAACACCGAGCGTGTTCTTCCCTTTTGGTTTTCCATCTCCAGCTGTTTGCACGTGTCATTATAATACTTTACTTTGTCTTCTCAAGTCACCCTTTGAAATCTTTTGTTCAGTTCTTTTACTTCAATTCATCCTTTTGCTTTAGCTGCTCTACGTTAGAGAGCAAATTTCAGAGTCTCTTCTGACATCCATCTCTGTCTTTCCTTTCTTTCCTGTCTTTTCAATGACCCCTTGCTTTCTTCATGTATGATGTCCTTGATGTCATTCCACAACTCGTCCAGTCTTCGGTCACCAGTGTTCAATGCGTCAAATCTATCCTTCAGGTGGTCTCTAAATTCAGGTGGGATATACTCAAGTTCATATTTTAGCTCTGATGGACTTGCTCTGATTTTCTTCAGTTTCAGCTTGTACTTGCATATAAGCAATTGATGGTCTGTTCCACAGTCGGCCCTGGCCTTGTTCTGACTGATGACATTGAGCTTTTCCATTGCCTGTTTCCAAAGATGTATTCGAATTGATTTCTGTGTGCTCCATCTGGCGAGGTCCATGTGTATAGTCACCGTTTATGTTGGTGAAAGAAGGTATTTGCAACGAAGGAGTCGTTGGTCTTGCAAAATTCTATCATTCGATCTCTGGCATTGTTTCTATCACCAAGGCCATATTTTCCAACTACTGATCCTTCTTCTTTGTTTCCAACTTCCGCATTCCAATCGCCAGTAATTATCAATGCATCTTGATTGCATGTTCGATCAATTTCAGACTGCAGCAGCTGATAAAAATCTTCTATTTCTTCATCTTTGGCCCTAGTAGTTGGTGCATATATTTGAATAACAGTCGTATTACCTGGTCTTCCTCGTACACGTATGGATGTTATCCTATCACCGATAGCACTGTACTTCAGGATAGGTCTTGAAACATTCTTTTTGACGATGAATGCAACACCATTCCTCTTAGATTTGTCATTTCCAGCATAGTAGACTGTATGATTGTCTGATTTGAAATGGCCAATACCAGTCCATTTCAATTCACTAAGCCTAGGATATCAATGTTTATGTGTTCCATTTCATTTTTGACAATTTCTAATTTTCCTAGACGAAAACAAATTACTGCTTCCAGAATACAAGGGTGGGGCAGGAATAGGATAACAGTTACAGACATTCTCATTCCAAAAAGGAGAAAATGGAAGGAAGAAAGGAGTCACTGGTCCCAAGCAACTTCAAAATGCAGCAGGGCAAACTCTGTTAGGTTTCAAGGCCTGGGAATAATCCTCTGTGGCCTGAGCTCCATCCTCTGGGCCCAAGGCTCCGCCCTCTTTTTTGAAAGGTAAGACATGTTTGAAGCTGAGTTTCATGAGCCTGTTTCCTGTCTACAGAGTTTTGGGAGTCTGACGGTATCCTTTCATTTTTTCCTATCCCTGTCAGTCCAAGCTGGCAGTGTTTCTCCTGATGTAACATTCTCAAAACCCTTGTGGGTCTCCTGTGTATATCACTGGGATTCACACCATTAGACAAGAGGGTCCTCCACAGATCTTTCCTGAATCTGTATTTCATCTCTACCCCTGCCTTTTGCTGAAAGGATTAAAAGAATCCGTGAGTCACACATCTAATCTCTTCAGCACGACCAAAAGGTTGTCCAGGCACATCCTTGGCTTTCTCTCCAGAACGCTTTCCTGAAGGTAAATCTCATAATATTCACATCTTTTACAATCTGGATAGGCTGGGAATTTCTCAAATCATTAAGCCTTTTTTGCTTAAGAGTTCTCCCCTCAATTTAACTCATTCCTCTCAGATTTTACTATAAGCAGCAAGAAAAAAACCAGGCTGTACTTTCAACACATTGCTTGGAAATTCTCTCAGCTAAATATCCAAATTCATCATTTACAAGCTCTGCTTTCCATATAACTAACTGCTGGATATAGTAGCTTTCTACCACTATATAACAGGATCACCTTTCTTCTGGTTATTCTAACATCATGTTCCTCATTCCTTCTAGGCCCTTCCCAGCAGTATCTTCAACATTCATGTTTCTACCAACATTCTGTTTACGATGATATATGTAATCTCTGAAACGACATAGGGTTTCTCTCCCATGCTCCGCACTTTGTTCTAGGCTCTCACCACCAGTGCCTTTAATGTCCATATTTCTACCACTATTCCAAGCAATGCAGACTTTTTCTATTGTGAGCCTCAAAATTCTTCTAGCATCTCTACCCATTTCCCAATTCCAAAGCCACTTCCACATTTTTAATTATTTGTTATAGCAGCATTCCACTTGCCGGTACCAAAATCTGTATTAGTTTCCTGTGGCTGCTTTAACAAATCACCACAAACTAAGTGGTTTAAAATAATAAAAATTATCTCACTGTTCTAGAGGCAAAGTCTGAAATCACTATCACTGAGCTAAAATCAAGACATCAGCAAGACTGCACTCCCTCTAGAGGCTCTTGGGAAGAATCTGTTCCTTGCCTCTTCCAGCTTCTGGTGGCTACCAGCATTCCTTGGCTTATGACCACATCACTCCCATCTCTGCCTCTGTGGTCACATTGCCTTCTCTTTCATCTGTTGTCAGGTCTCTTTCTGCCTCCATCTTATGACAATGCATATGATTGTACTCAAGGTCCACCCAGATAATCCAGGACAATCTTCCTTATCTCAAGATCCACAACTTAATAATATCTGCAAAGTCCTTTTTTACCATGTATGTTAACATTCACAGGTTCTAGGGCTTAGGATGTGAATATTTTTGGGGCCATTCTTTAGGCTACATATTCAGGTGCATACTCTTCAATCCCTCTCTTTGCTTTCACTCTCTTTGGTCCACTTCTTTCAGATACTTGCATAACCAGCTTAGTTATCCATGTTCACAAAGAATACACTACAAAATTTGTGGAATTTGAAGTACAGCAAGAAAAATTTAAATATGCAAATTCTGCATGAAATAAAAAATTTAAATATTTCCCTCCATCTTCTTCAACTTCTAGGAAAAGAAGTATTTTTCATATCCATAATAAAAAACGAAGTCAACAAACTGAATTTGAAAGAAAATACCATTTGGATCCCAAAAACAAAGGTTTTTATAGAGAAGGTCTACTCGGGAAACAGAACAGGCTATGGATCATGATCCCTGGGTTAAGTGAAATGACAGGAAGGCAATTGCCTACATAACTAAATATTGAACACACAATTTTACAAGCACTATATAACAGATTATCTCCTCCCTCAAATCTTTCCATTTTAAAACCTGTTTTAAACTCAACTGGGAAGTAGTTTAAAATAAATTTCTGTTCTTACCTCCACACAATCAAAGTTCTCATCAACTTTAGATGCATATTCAACACGGAACATTGTTGACAGGCTACCAGCAATATAGTATAAAAGAATCTTCAGACCCTTGTAACCAAAAGCAGTTTCACTAAAAAGCAAAAAACCAAAAAATGCATTTTTGCAAAGTCATTATAAAGTATTAACCCTCCATACAAATATAAATAATTTCAACTGAACAAGCAGTTTCAAGATTTTAAACTATAGTTATGAAAAAAAAAAAAAAAAAAGAAAGAAACAGGTATTTGTAATGAAACTGTGCCTGAGTTTTCCTCATTTTTAAAATGGAGCAATAACAGGACTTACCTTAGGGGTGCTGTTTGGGTTAAACGAGTAAGTTAAAAAAAATGTAAACCATGTACAACAAAGTTGTGTACAGTAGAAAAGAGTGGCAATGATACCAAGATCAAGACCAATATCATGTTTGGATCATGAAACACAATGTTGTCATGATTATGTGACTGCCAATTGCCTACCTTAGAAGAGTGATATGCAAGCTCAGCACTTTCAGTGTTATTATGCAAAACAGATCAATGTGCAAAGTGTCATTAAGAAGCGGCATCTGTAAGACTAGACCTTATCTGTGAAGATATTACCACGAGAAATTATTTTAAAAAGTAGTTAAGAGGAAGAGAATAAATGTCCCATTAGAGATCGAAATTCAAAGAGAAAATATTCTTATTTTTATAATAAAACCTGTTTAAAATATGAAAGGTTCAAATTTTTATATGAATCTATATAAAACAAACATTTTAAATGTTAACTGTTCCTTGGGAAAATGGTTGATTCCAGAACTAGTAGTACAAGATGAATCTGGAGTATTTTATTACGCCAGAAATTGAAGTATCCCCCACATGATGCAGACATATCAAAACGACTCAGAAGTTAGTCTGAAAGGGTAGCCACTTGCACAATCTGGCTTAATTGACAAGGGTGCCAAGTCCATTCGATGAGAAAAGAACAGTCTCTTCAATAAATGGTTTTGAGACAACAGGATCTCCACATGCAAAAGAATGAAGTTGGGCCCATATTTCATACCATATATAAAAATTAACTCAAGATGGATCAGTGACTTAAATATAAAAAGTAGAATCATAAAACTCTTAGAAGAAAACACAGAGATAAAGCTTTGGGTCTAGTTTTTGACAATGAATTCTTAGCTATGACACCAAAAGCACTAGCAACAAAAGACAAAACAGGTAAGTTGGATTTCATCAAAATTAAAAACTTCCATGCATCAAAGGACTTTATCAATAAAGTGAAGAGCCAACCTACAGAATAGGAAAAAATATATGGTAGCCCCAATCTAATAAGAGTTTACTATCCAGAATATACAACTCAAGAATAAAAAGACAAACAACTCAATTAAAAAATGGGCAAAGGACTTGTACAGGTATTTCTAAGAAGATACACAAATGGACAACAAGCACATGAACAGATGCTAAACAGTCATTAGTCACTAGAGAAATGAAAATTAAAATCACAATGAGACACCACTTTCCACCAAGGGGATGGCTATTATCAGAAAAACAAAAGACAAGTGTTAGGGAGGATGTGAAGAAATTGGAACCCCTGTGCACTGCTGGTGGAAATGTAAAATGATGCAACCTCTGTGGAAAATAGTTTGGTGGTCCTCAAAAAGTTAATGACCCACGAATTCCATGCCTAGGCATATATCCAAAAGAACTGAAAGCGGGGACTCAGAGATTCTTGTATATCAGTGTTCACTGCAGCAATGTTCACAGTAGCCATTAGGTGGAAACAACTCAAGTGTCCACCAACAGATGAACGAATAAACAAAATGTGGTGTATCTATACCAAAACCCAAAACTAAACCCATTGCTGTCAAGTCAAATTTTGACTCACAGCGACTGTACAGGACAGGGTAAAACTGCCTCATAGGGTTTCAAAGGCTGAAATCTTCACGGAGAGCAGACTGCCACATCTCTCTCTGCAGAGTAGCTGGTGGGTTTGAACCGCTGACCTTTCGGTTAGCAGCTGAGTGCTTAACCACTGAACTGCAGTGGAATATTTTTCAGTCACAAAGAGAAAGGAAGTTCTGGCACATGGATAAGCCTTGAAAACACTGTGCTGAGTGAAATAATCCAGACACAAAAGGACAAATATTGTAGGGTTCTACTTAAATATCTAGAAAAGACAAAAGTTTATCTGCAGTTACCAGCGGTTGGGGGAGGGGGAGTGAGGAGTTATTGCTTTAAAAAAAATAGGGGTACCAAATTTCTGTTTGGAGTAATGAAAATCATTTAGAAATGGATCGTCATGATGGCTGCACAACATGGTAAATGTAATCTGTGTCACTGAATTGTACACTAAAAAATGGTTAAAATGGCAAATGTTTTATTATATATATTTTACCACAATAAAATTTCAAGAAATTACTAACAACTGATTATAGCCCACTGAATTAAAAAGAAAATTCCTGAGTCCATTCTGATATAAACTAAGAAATAAATTAAGGGGGACGAGAAGACTTCCTTACAGAAGAATGCCAAGTAATAAATACAGAAGGAATAAGAGTTAGAAAATCACCATTTTACAATCACCATTGTAAAAAAATTGATCCAGGCAAGAATCACTAATAGATGCTAAAACTACTGAGTGAAAGTTTAATAGGAAACACTATCTTCAGTCTCAGAGTATCTCCCGACAGATGACTTATAAACTACAAAGGGAAACATGTGAACCTTAAAGTAGAGAAACCTGGAGGACATCTCTAAACTAAGTGATCCAAGTTAACCAACAATGGGACAAACTGACATGGACTTCCTGATGTGATACACTGAGAAGGACACAATATTACTTCTTTGGTGGTTCTGCAAAAAAAAAACAAAAACCATTTTACCTGAATTTAATCATGAAGACACAATCAGACAAATCCAAAACGAGGGTTCTACGAAACTAGCCTATACTCTACAAAAATGTCAATGTCATGAAAAACAAGAAAAGCTGAAGAACTGTTTCAGATTAAAAGAGACTGAAGAGATATGACAACTAAATACACTATGTGATTCTGGATTGAATTCCGGATGGGGCAAAATTGCTATAAAAGAAATTACTGGGACAACTGGCAAAATTTGAAATATGGACTATGTATTAGAAAACAATATAAGAATGTTAAGTTTCCTGAGTTCTGATACTTCCACTATGGTTATTGTCCTTGTTTTTAGGTGGCACACTGAAAAATTTAGGAGTAAGGGTATCAGGATATATCTGCAACCTCCTCTCAAATGCTTCAATAAAAGCAATATAATAATACATTTATATAAGAAGAGTGAATGATTAAAGCAAATATGGCTAAATGTTAACTGATAAATCTAGGTAATGGGGTTCACTGTACTAGTCTTGCAACTTGCTTGCAAATTTGAATTTTTTTTCAAAATAAATTAAAAAAAAAAAAAGGAAATAATATATGCTGTACCTGAAGAGGGAACCCTGGTGGCGTACTGGTTAAGTGCTATGGCTGCTAACCAAAAGGTCGGTAGTTCGACTCCACCAGGTGCTCCTTGGAAACTCTGACCTACAGGGTCTCTGTAAGTTGGAATCGACTCAATGACAATGGTTTTTTTTGGTACTTGAAATGGAGTCCCGTGGTGGCACAAATGGTTAGCTTGCAGCTACTAACCAAAAGGATGGCAGTTCAAACCCACCCACAGGCTCCTCGGAAGAAAGGCCTGATGATCTGTTCTGAAAGGTCAGGGCCATGAAAACCCTATGGAGAGCAGTTGTACTCTGCAACACATGAGTCAGAACTGACTCGTCAGCAACAGGTTTGGTTTTTGGTACTAGAAGCAGTATAGCAAAATAAAACCAAACCCGTTGCCCACTGCCGTTGAGTCAATTCTGACTCTCAGCAATCCCATAGCAAAATGGGAGGCAGAAAAAAGTAGTAGGAGTTATATAGGCTCTGGGATCAGACTGCCTGAATCTGAATGTCAACCATTCATACGTCCTTAGGCATTTATCCAATGCCACCAATCAATGTACAATGTAATGAATAATACCATCACACAGTAATGTGAAAATTGATAATCCATTTACAGCACTAAATGATGGGTATTCTGCATTAGATTTGGTGTCTTGATGTACAAAATGCAATTGCAATATATTTAAAATTAAACTACATGAAAAATACCAGGACAGAAAATTTGGTATCTAAATCTAAAGACTTTTTTTTTTTTTGCCATACTCATATGCAAACAATTTACTAAGTTACTTACTCATCCCCAAAGAGTTGGTGGGTATATTCAGGAAAGAAAGTTCTAATGTCATTCTCAAGATCCTCAGGAAAACGAACTGTTTAAAAGGAAAAAAAAAAAAAGTATAAGAAATACATAGATATTAAAGATATTAAGATGACAGATTTTCACTATAACTGATACAGCCAACATTTTTCTCACTTAAAATGTCACTTCTCTATTATATGATTTACACTTGAAACTAATGAATAATGCAAACTAGAATATCACTTTGAGTGTTTCAGTTTCAAAACCTCACTGAGTCTAAGAATCAGAAAACTAGGTATGATGAAGGCACAACCTGATTTAGTTTCTATTTTTCTATACTCAATGCAAAAAGGAAGAGAAGGCACTTTTTTTGCCTAAGAACAAGAATAACCTGAGTTTGATGAAACCTATATCATCACATGATTTTTTTTTGACTGCTAGATGATATTTGTTGTTCCTAGGTTTGCTATTAAAAATACTGCTGCAATGACATCTTTATATGCATGTTACTGTCAGCCCTAGTAGTGCAGAGGTTAAGAGACTGGCTGCTAACCAAAAGGCTGGCAGTTCAAATCCACCAGCGGCTCCTTGGAAACTCTACGGGGCAGTTCTACTCTGTCCTATAAAGTCAGTATGAGTTAGAATTGACTCGATGGCAATGTTTTTTTTTAACTGTTGTTTTATAAGCATATATATTTAGAATAAATATCTGGCAGTAGTTCTGATACTACTGGACATTTTCCAAATATAATTTATCTTATAAAGAAAAGCTTTATCAGCAAATCTTTAAATAACTGAAGATCGATAAGATAAGGTACAGACTAAAAATTTCTAACACTAACACTGTCCTCGTAGAGCAGGCCATTCACCGGGTGCCAAAACAGATTACTAATTTACGAAAGGAACAATATATCTCTTTACCATAGAGATCTGGCAGTCACCACCTTTCCAAGTGATCTAACTTAGCATCACTCATTGTAGGATAGCCCAACATGTTGTCGCCTGGTTCAATACATTATGAATGATACAGCATTACCTATTATGTTTTCTCACCAAAAATGTTTATCCTAAATTTAATCAAGCTTTAGACCTTCAAATTTATAGGAAATACAGAAGATGGAGGAATAAGTTAAGCAACATCAATAGGAAATAGACTATCTAGAATGTAGGTGTGTCTAATTATTCTATACAATGACTTTACTCTTCCAAGTAAATCCATGGGATAGGAAGAATAAAGTTGTGTGTGTGGGGGGAAATGTTTTGGATTAAAAGAGATTAAAGAAACTTAAAAAAAGGCAATACATGATCCTTGATTAGATTTTGGTTTAAAAAAAATTTTTTTTAAAAGCTATTAAAGAGTCTTGAGGGTAACCAGGGAAATCAGAAAATTATATGATATCAAAGAATTAGCATTAATATTCTTAGGTGGGATAACGGTATTGTGGTTATTTATGTGAGGGTTCACACATCAGGAGATATGCTAGAAGAGCGTGATGATACTCAGAAACCTACTTTCAAATAATTCAGCAAAAATAAACACACTAAAAAATTAGTCAGAGGCAAAAGGACAAATATTGTATAAGACCACTATTATAAGATCTTGTAAATAGTAAAAACTGAGAAGAACACATACTTTTGTGGTTACGAAGGCGGGAGGGAGGGAGGGAGGGAGGGAGAGGGTTTTTTATTGATTAATCAGATAAGAACTGCTTTAGGTGAAGGGAAAGACAACACTCAATACATGGAAGGTCAGCTCAATTGGACTGGAGTAAAATCAAAGAAGTTTCTGGGATAAAATGAATGCTTCAAAGGTCAGCGGAGCAAGGGCGGGGGTCTGGGGAACATGGTTTGAGGGGACTTCTAAGTCAATTGGCAAAATAATTCTATTATGAAGACATTCTGCATCCCACTTTGAAATGTGGCGTCTGGGGTCTTAAATGCTAACAAGTGGCCATCTAAGATGCATCAATTGGTCTCAACCCACCTGCAGCAAAGGAAAATGAAGAACACCAAGGTCACACGACAACTAAGAGCCCAAGAGACAGAAAGGGCCACATGAACCAGAGACCTACATCATCCTGAGACCAGAAGAACTAGTTGGTGCCCGGCCACAATCGATGACTGCCCTGACAGGGAACACAACAGAGAACCCCTGAGGGAACAGGAGATCAGTGGGATGCAGACCCCAAATTCTCATAAAAAGACCATACTTAATGGTCTGACTGAGACTAGAGGAATCCTGGCGGCCATGGTCCCCAGACCTTCTGTTGGCACAGGACAGGAACCATCCCCGAAGACAACTCACCAGACATGAAAGGGACTGGTCAGCGGGTGGGAGAGAGATGCTGATGAAGAGTGAGCTAATTATATCAGGTGGACACTTGAGATTGTGTTGGCAACTCTTGTCTGGAGGGGGGATGGGAGGATAGAGAGAGAGGGAAGCTGGCAAAATTGTCACGAAAGGAGAGACTGAAAGGGCTGACTCAATAGGGAGTCAGTGGGAGTACGGAGTAAGATGTATGTAAACTTATATGTGACAGACTGATTGGATTTGTAAACGTTCACTTGAAGCTTAATAAAAGTTTATAAAAAAAAATATATACACACTAAAGCAAATATTGTAAAATGTTAGCAACGGTTGAATCTAAGTGCTGAACATATAGATGGTTTCTGTTCTTTCAACTTTTCTGTATGTTTGAAAGTTTTCATAATAAAAATTGGAGGGGGAAAAAAAAGACCTGGGCAAACAGCAAAACGCCAAGATTTGAAAAAGCTGAGCGATGGGATCACAGATAGTCATTAGTTTGCTCTATATTTTTCCATGTCTATAATATTCCATAACTTAGAAAAATAAAGTAGTCCAACATGTCTAGCTTCATTAACCTAAAAATTCACATTTACTGCATCTTTAATGTTTGAAAATCTCTAGAAATTGTGAAAACAGGTAAATTTCAAACTACTACCTCTAATATAACATATACCATATTTTTACACAAATAGTGCCTTTGTTTGCCAACCACTCCCTCCCCCTACAAGGTATTTTTGTAAGTGCACTATGCTAATATCTTGCAGGGGGAGGGAGCAGTTGGCAAACAAACATAGAATGCACGTATTATTTGCATAAAAATATGGTATGTTATATAGCACTTTGGTAGCAATGGATAAAGAGATAGTACAGAGAAAAAGAAAAGCAATAAATAAGACAAGTATTTTAAGCCTATACAGGTAGTCCCTGGGTTATGCATGTCTGACTTAAGTACAACCCGTAGTTATGAACCAACCCCTGTAAAGCTATTATATTAAAAACTCAAGGTACATAAAATGGTTCATAATAACAGGCACTACTTTGTGATGCACATCAAAACATTATTATTATTATTACTACCGTATTGTTATGTTAAAGATGTTTCAGTGTACCTGGAAGTGTTTCTTTAATGTTTTTTATGCATAAAAAGGCACACTATATACTAAGACAAACATTTAACTAATTGATGTACCTAACTGTTCTAATTTATGTACAAATTCAACTTAAAGACAGACTTAGGAACAGAACTCATTTGAAATCCGGGGCTGCCTGTAACTTGGACTGGCCTGTTTTCCAATGCCCCTGTTATCCAAATTAGTAAAGTTTTACTATTTTAGCACAGAACTTGGTCCAAAGAAAATAGTAATTAAAAGAAAAAGAAAGCAATGAGTTTTAGTTGAAATGAATAGCTTAAGGCAAATGTGTAGTTTAATTAAATATTTAATGTTTGGATTTGATGAAATTGAGCCTGTAAATTCAAGAATCCAATAGAAACTCTTTAAACACAATGCTATGTATTTTATAAAGGATACAATGAATGTAATTTTTTATATTAGTCACTACATTATATGAAATTCATTGATCGCACAACCTTCAACCTAACTGCCCAGATTTCTAAAGAAGCTGCCAAAAAGCTCCTGGGATCAGAAGATATCAAGGGATGTATTTGATAGAGATTAGAATGACAGTTATCTCCTCAAAAAGAGTGTGGTTAGGGCAAAAAATTCTAGACCTAGACAAAAGGAACCAAAAACTTATGTTAGGGAAAGAAGGTTAGTCTTCTTATTAGATAAGGGACAAATGGTAGTCTTCTAGTTTCAAAGAAAAACTTTCGATACTTATATAAGTATAGTAATTATGACAAATGAAACAAAACCAGGTTTCTAAATTTGCCTATTCTGGACATTTCATATAAATGGAATCATGTAATATGTGGCCTTTTGTGTTCAGCTTCTTTCATTTAGCATAATGTTTTCACGGTCCATACCCATGTTGTAATGTATCAGTGCTTTTTTGTGGCGGAATAATACTCCATTTTTATGGCTATACCACATTTTGTGTGCACATTCATCAGTTAATGGACATTTGAGTTGTTCCCACTTTTTGGGCTACCCTAAGTAATGCTACTATGAAATTCATGTACAAGTTTTTGTGTGAACGCTGGGTGTACTTTTAAGCAACAGTCACACACAAAACAATGACATTATTAGTTGTCAATGGAATATTTACTGTGTGCCGGGCAATGTGCTATGGATTTTATAAACATTATTGCAGCTAATCCTCACAAAAGTCATTACAGGTAGGAACCATTGTTACCTCTCTTTATAGATAAAGAATGCAAAAAAGACTGACTTTCTCAAAGTACAAAGACTGAATCAATGTAATAGATATACATAAAAATATGCACAAAATGTGAACTCTCTCCTGGATATCATAAACCTTAAGTATTTTTAAGTCTTTCCAATGCAGTTATGCCAGCAAACAAGCGAACAATCCAAATGTCAAGCAATAGAATGATTAAATTATAGTAAATACAGGCAGTCCCCAGATCACAACCTAGTTTTGTTCTCAAATGTCTTTAAGTCAAATTTGTACTTAAGTCGGAAAGGTCAGGTATGCTTCGTATCTAACGTCTGTCAAACGCTTTAGCATAAAAACACTACAGAAACACTTCCAGATACACTAAAACATCTTTAACATAATACACTAATAATAATAATGTTTTGATGGCTCAAAGTAGCACCTGTTTATTATCATGAATCACTGTATATACCTTGAATTTTTAATATAATAGGCTTTACGAATTGTACATTTGTAATCCGGGGACTGCCTATATGTGAAATGCCCTATAAAATCATTAAAAATCATATCATTGAGAAATATTTGGTGACACAGGAAAATGTTCACAGTGCACTGTTAAGTGAACATAACATGACATTGTAAACCCAATTTTGTAAAAGAGAAATAGTATACATGCATATATAACAAAATAAATACTAGAAGGACGGGGCCCAGTGTGCTCCTGGCAAGACTCCCATCAGCACCACCAACTTGCAACATTAGAGGTCTCAACATTAAAAAATAATTTTGAGACCTTGAAACAATTGTTCTAATCTTTAAACCTTAAACCAACAATATCCCCTGAAGTCTTCTTAAAACCAAACCTAACTAGTAAAGAATGTCTGCCTTTAGCATTGTGCTCTTTTAAGATCTATCATTATGGGATCAAACTGACAACAACTAGGAAGGTTAAGAAAGGAAGCTTAAGGGGCAGTGAGTGAGTTTACACTCATTGAGGAAGAACAACTCAGAAAAGGAAGGTGAGAATGGCTGCACAACTTGAAGAATGTAATCAATTTCATTGAATTGCACATGTAGAAATTTTTGAATTGGTGTATGTTCTGCTGTGTATATCCTTGACAACAAAAATAAGTTATAAAAAACATACTTTGGAGACCATCATAATTAATCCTATCATACTCTTTATTCCAATTAACTTCAGTCAAGTTCCTAGGTTATCCCTTAACACCTGGAGTCTTATCCTACGTAACAACGTAAAACCATTAATTTGATGCCATCTCCTGCTCTTCTCCATTTCCCTGTAACCACTGTGAAATTCACAGGTCAATTATCAGCAAAATTCTCCATATCCCCAACTTCTTCTTGAATGTTCCCCTATGCCTTCTGGCTCCAACAGTTCACTGACAACAGAACTCTCCTCCAGGACACTGCTTTTCTTACAGCTCTCTTAAGTAGTGGCTGCTTTTCTCTTTATCCATGCCTTCATATTTGCTGGGACAATTGTTTCAGACTAATGTCTCTCTCTACATACCCTAAGAACATCCAGCTTGAAGCTCATGCCAGATATCTCATCATTCCTTGAAGAATTTAGCTACTGGTTCACTGTCACTGTTTCCAACATTACATTAGACTTAATTCTTAGTGACTTCAAAATTCATGAAAATTAATCTTCTAAACCAGCCCCTCTCAGTTCCTTGATTCCTCCTTTAAGAATCTTGTCTTCACTGTACTTTAGCTACTTATTCCCATGATATACCCTATCCTTTACTATCAATAACTATACCCTCTTGATCTCAATTTCAAACACTGTAAACTCTTTCAGTCTTAGCTTACTCTGATAGCCCTGTTCCAACAATTCAAACCCTCCTCCCCACAGAACTTACCACATATTGATTCCGTCACCCTTTCACTTCCCTCCCCTCTTTCATACCTTCATTTTCCTCCCTTTCCAGCACAGAATTTCATGGCCTGTCAATATTTCAATTCCCTCATACACATCCTCAATTCCTTTGCCCCAATCTTCGTCATATCAGTCTGGTAAAAGTCCAACTCTAGTTAAATCCGACTGTATGGCCCCTCCATGCTGACCTCACTTTATATTCATCATGAGTATTAACTTCAAGTGAACCCTTTGTGCTGCTTGACAATTATACCGTATTTTTCAAGTCCATTCACTCCTCTTACTTGTTTACGTGACTATTTCCTCAAACCTCCAACACCTTTCTTCTATAATCAAATTCTCTTCTGATGACCTTACCGACTCTTCATTTAGGAAATAGAAACATTCACAAGAGAATCTGCTCAGTCTGCTACCTCTATACCTAACTCATTGTAGCTATTTCCATATTGTCTGCTTTCCTCTTGTTATGGTAGAGAAATTCTCCATGCTCCTGAAGCTAATTCCTCTACTGGTGAATGAGATCTTTTTCTTGCTCATATTCTCAAGGATATCACACTTCACCAATACTCCCCTTTCTCTCCTGTACCATTTTTCCCCTTCTCTGATAGATCCTTGGCATTAATATATAAACATGATGTTATTTCTCCCATGTTTAAAAAACTCTCATTGCCATATTAATATCCAACAAAGTAGTCTTCAAGATAAGGAATATTACCAGAGGTAAAGATGGAACATTTCATAATGACTAAAGGGTCAATTCATCAAGAAGATACAAGTCTAACAAACCTGTATGCACTTAATATCAGAGCTTCAAAATATATAAAGAAAAAACTGACAACGGAAGACACAGAAACAAATTCACAGTTAGCTGGAGATTCCAACAGCCTCTCTCAATTATTCTAATTGATAGAAGTAGACAGAAAATCAGTAAAAATAGTGAAAACTTGAACAAAACTATTAACCCAATTTACACTTATAGAACACTATACAAAAAACTGTACAATACAAATTTGTTTCCCCAGTGTACCTGGGACATTCACCAAAACAGACCATATGTTGGGCTGTAAAACAAGTCTCAGTAAATTTAAAGAACTGAAATAAAAGTATGTTTTCTGACTTCGATAGAATTAAATCAGAAATCAGTACAACAGCATAGCTAGAAAAGTCCCAAATATTTGGAAAATTAATTAACACTTTTCTGTATAACCCATGGGTCAAGGAAGAAATCACAAGGGAAATTAGAAAATATTTTGAATTGAATGATAATAAAAATAACAACATATCAGAATTAGTGGGATGTAACAAAATAAGTATTTAGAGGTAAATTTATAATTTTAACGCTGGTATTAGAAATGTTTAAAATTAATGATATAAGCCTCTACATTAGGAAGAGATAAAGAAGAGCAAATTGAACCCAAAGAAGAATCATAAAGCTTAAACATGGGAAATAGGAAATAATTGAGAAATTACTGAAAAGATCGATAAGACTGATAAACTCACAGCCAGACTTATCATGGAAAAGAGAAAAAATGCAAGTTACCGATATCCATGAGAAGGGACTACAGATTCCACAGTTATTAAAAAGAGACTATGAACAACTTTCTGCCAAGAAAGTTACATGAAGTGATAAATTCCTTAAGACAAAAATGATCAAAACTGACACGAGAAGAAACAAAATCAGAATAGAACTCAATCTATTCATTAGAGATATAGTTAAAAGCTTTCCAACAGAGAAAATTCACTGCTGAGTTTTATCAAATATTTAAAGAAGGAATAAATCCAGTCTTTCATAAACTAAGAAAATACAAAAGAAACACTTCCCAACTCACTTTATGAGGCCAGCAAAATCCAGATACCAAGATCCAACAAAGATAACAAGAAAAAAACCCCACTATCGCTCATGAACATACTTGCAAACATCTTTAAAGAAATGTTATCAAATCAAATCCAGCAAGCAGAAAAGGGACAATATACTGGTATGCAAGATTGATTTTATATATATATATATATAAAATCTAACAATGTAATTCACTACATTAACATAACTAAAAAAGAAAAATCATATGATCATCTTAATAGATGAAGACAATCATTAGTCAAAATGCAATATTCATTCATGATAAAAACTCTTACCAAGCTAGGAATAGAAGGAAACTTTCTCAACTTGATAAAGGGCACACACGAAAAACCTACAGCTAACATCATACTTAGTGGTGAAAGGTTCAATGTGTTCCTATTTAGATTGGGAATAAGACAAGGATGTCTGTTCCCACACTTCCATTCAACATTATCCTAGAGGTTCTAGCCAGGACAATAAGGCAAGAAAATGAAATATAAGGCACAGACTGCAAAGGCAGAATTGAAAACGTCTTCAATAATAGGCAAAATGATTGTGTATGTAGGAAACCCTAAGTAATGTATAATTAAAAAAAAAAAAAACTTCTAGAACTAATAAGTGAATTTAGCAAGGCTGCAGGATACAAGACAATTGTACAACTGTGCACACACACACTCGCACACATTAGAAACAACTGGAAAAGGAAATGTAAAAACCATACCATTTTCAACAGCATCAGAAAACAAAATACTTAGATATATTAAGAGAGAAATTTAACAAAATACATCTAAGACTGAAAACTTAAAACACTTCTGGAAGACCTAAATAAATACAAAGATATGCCACGTTCATGGATTGGAAGACTCAATGTTATTAAAATAACAATTCTACCCATATTCATTTACAGATTCAATGTAATACAAATGAAAATCCCAGAGTTTTTAATAGAAACTGGAAACCTGACTCAAGAACGTATACAGAAATGAAAAAGTCAAGAACAGTCCAAACAATCTTGAGAAAAGAACAAAGGTGGAGCACTCACCCTAACCAGTTTCAAGACTCACTATAAAAGTCACAATAATCAAGACAGTATGATATTGGCAGGATAGACAGGTAACTCAACGGAACAGATTAGAGTCCAGAAATAGATCCACCCTTAAAAAGTCAATTTGTTTTTGTCAGAGGCACCAAAGCATTAACACAAATGGTACTGGAATAAATAGCTATCCATATCCATCTTGTATAAGAACATATCCATTTGGAATGGATATGGGGGGGGGACCTTCATCACCTTCCTCATACTATCTACATAATTTGAGATGGATCATAAACCTAATTGTAAAAAGCTAAAACTACAAAGCTTCCAGAAGAAAACATAGATCTTCATGTCCTTGGCCAGAAAGCATTAACGTAAATGAAAAAAATTAATAAACCAGGCTTCTTCAAAACAAAAAACTTTTGTCTATAAGATATTGATTACAATATGAATAAACAAGCCTGAGAGAAAATATGCACAAAACATTTATCTGGCACAAAGGACATATACCCAGAATGTATAAAGAATATCTACAACTTGATAACAAAAAGACAAATAACCCAACTAAAAAAATGGACAAAAGATCTCTGTCTTAGTCATCTAGTGCAGCTGTAACAGAAATACCACAAGTGGACGCCTTTAACAAAGAGAAGTTTATTCTCTTACAGTCCAGTAGGCTACAAGTCCAAATTCAGGGCATGAGCTCCAGGGAAAGGCTTTCTCTCTGTTGGTTCTGGATGAAGGTCCTTGTGATGCATCAGTCTTCCCTTGGTCTGGGAGCATCTCAGCGCAGGAACCTCAGGTCCAAAGGACACACTCTGCTCCCGGCACTGTTTTCTTGGTGGTATGAGGTCTCCAACTCTCTGCTTGCTTCCCTTTCCTTTTATCTCTTCAGAGATAAAAGGTGGTGCAGGCCACACCCCAGGGAAACTCCCTTTACATTGGATCGGGATGTGGCCTGGGCAGGGCTGTTACATCCCACCCTAATCCTCTTTAACCACAGGCAGAGATTATGATTCATAACACACAGGAAAATCACAAAATGAAGGACAACCATGTATGGCCTAACCAAGCTGACACATATTTTTTGGGGACACAATTCAATTCATTACAATCTGAATAGAAAGTTCACAAAAGGTATACGAGCGGCCAGTGTACACACGAAAAAAAAAAAAAAATGCTTAACAGCAGCAGCCATCAGAAAAAAGCAAATTAAAACCACAGTGAGATACCACTACATACCCACTATAATGCCTGGAATTGTAAAAATTGACAACAAATGTTGGTGAGGATATAGACCAACCAGAATTTTAACACATTGCTGGTGGAGTATAAAAGTACTTTGAAAATCAGTCTGGCAGGATCCCATAAAGCTTAACATACAATTACACTACGACCCAGCAAATCCACTTCTAGGAATTTATCCAAAATAAAAGCCTACGTTCACAAAAAAGACTTGTACAAGAACATTCTTAGCAGAGTTATTTACAGCAACCAAAATTAGAAACAACCTGAATGTCTATTAACTGGTGAAGAGTGATACAGTCATACTGTATTACATAACTTAAAAGAATCAGGTAGGTCTGTATGTAGGTACAGGAAACAATACTCAAGGTACTGTTAAGCAAAACAACTAACAACACATTTTGTACAACCGGATCCTGGTTTCAGAAAAACAAACTAATGTATGAATAAGAAAAAGAATCTTGATTAGTATCTTTGTCATGAGGGTTCAGGGGACTGCCACCTTCTTTTTATTTCTGTTATATCTGCATTGTTTTCAATAACAGCATCTAACACTTATTGAGCATTTTCTGTATGTTCAATTTATTTAGGCACTTTACTTGTATGTACCCTCATATTTAATCTTGACCACCACTATGAAGTATGCACTATTAACTCTATTTTACAGATGAGAAAACTAAGGCATGGCAAATGATGGAGCCAGAGTTCATGAGCATATATTATTTTTTTAAACAGCTTTATTGAGGTATAATTTACATATGATAAAATTCACTCAAGTGTACAATTCAATGGTTTTTTGGTAAATTTACAGTTTTGCAAATATTCCCACAATTTAATTTTAAAACATTTCCATCACCCCAAAAAGAAACTTCCTGCCCATCTGAAGTCACTCTCCATTCCCACCTCTAGCCCCATGTAACTATAATCTGCCTTCTGTCTCTATGGATTGCCTTTTCTGAACTTTTCATCAAAATGGAATCATACTATATGTGGTCTTTTATGTCTGGCTTCTTTCACTTAGCATAATATCTTTGAGGTCCATCCATGTTGTAGCATGTATCAGTACTCCATTCCTTTTTAATGTCAAATTATATTCTTTCATATGGGTAGGACACATTTTGTTTACCCACTCATCAACTGATGGATATCTGGATTGTTCCCATTTTTCAGCTATTATAAATAATACTGCTATGAACATTCATGTACACATTTTTGTGCAGAGATGTTTTCATTTCTCTGGGGTAGATACCTAGGGATAGAATTACTGGGCCATATGGTAAATTCATGTTTAACTTTTTAAGAAACTGTCGAATTGTTTTCCAAAGTAGCTGATCATTTTGCATTCCCACCAGTAATGTATGAATGTTCCAGTTTTGCATATCCTCATCAACACTTGTTATTGTTTCTTTCTTATAAGCATAAAGAGTCAAGGCAAATATTTATAAGAGGTTGAGACCAGATATATATACTTGTCTTTTTTTGCCACATTATATTTCCTGTATGTGAAACTCTGCCACGTCTCAAACATCTACCCACTCCATGATGTAAAGCAAGGCAGAATAAAATCTGAATGTGTTCAATAAGTGCAGAACTATAGTTAGGTAAACTGCTGTTACATAAAATCCTACTTCAAATTTAAAAAGAAAGATTATATGTACATACATAGCCAGTACATACCTAATTTTAGTTCAATTGCTGTGTTGGTGTTACATTTGTACTCTGCCAGTTTCTTCTCCACTGCACTCTTATATTCAACCAAAAATTTCTCCATAGCACCAAACCCTAGAAGAAAAGATTTTTAAAAGGTTTGGTTGGAAGTGCTTTAAACAGTGAAAACCACAAATAGGATTCTTTTTAGAAGAGGGATGAAGGTAAGATTTAAAACACGCTAAGCGGTCATAAAAGTACAGCCCATTCTCTACATAGTCCTAAATGAATGTACTGAGTATGACTGCCTCATAACAAAATGGAAAAAAAAACACTTTGAGATAGAAGCTTATGAACTTGGCCTGCTTTACGTAAATGAGTAAGCCTAAAAATTAACGTGACAGACTATTGACATTTCTGAACATTCGATAGTAATACAAATTACCTGCTAGCATTCATACCCAGAGAGTCTTTATCTTAAAGATACATAATGCTAAAGGATACCACTGCTACCACTACCAGGTGTAAGGAGCAAAGTGAGGAAGACCTTTGATAATTTTGGCAACATTTCATTTCTGCAACCTGTCAACAGATGATGCATGGATTATCTCTGGAAGAACATACAGGAAACTGGTTAACAGTGATTACCTCTGGGATAAGAGAAAGGGAATAGGGGTGGGGTAGCAAGGAAAATTCTTTTTGCTGTATTAATTTTTGTTTTACCATGTGTGCATAAAAGTCAGACATTGTAGGCTACTGGAATGACCAAACATCGGAAGACATCATTATCAACAGAAACTTTCAGGTGAATACAATTTCCTGACAAAATGAAAATTCAGCAAAAACAAACAAAAATCATAAGCAGCACAAAAAAGGGCTACAATGACAGGCCATGAACTTCAAAAAGTGGTTAAAACACACATACATAGAAAATGGGAAAGACCTGAGACAGGATAGAGTAATGGTTTGAAGTCTGAATTCCTGGATTTAAACCCAGGCTTAACAATTTACTTACAAGCTCTATGAACTTCAGCACATTATAAAACCTCTCTGATCCTTATTTATAAAACAGACAGGAGATAACAGAACTCGTCTTAAGAAATTTATGAACAACCTAAGCAACTAAATTTAACGTGCAAAATCATACATTAGTTTCTACAATTCTATAAAACATGCAAGTACTACCTGTATCAGTCCCATTTCCGATTTAAAAACTTAGGTTTAGAAAGAGGTTTAGTCACTTGTTCAAGAGCAACTACTAAGTGATGGAACTAAGATTCGAGTCTAGGTACAATTCTTAAAATATGTACAGCCTCTACGGCACATACGTTCCCGTTTTATGGTACCTGTGTACCCCAAGATCACAGTCTCTATCTGGTAGGACAGTACTTCCTTAAACATCTGTAAAGCTCAAGCTACGGCTTGTCTATTAAGCACATTCATAAAAACGGAATGTTTAAGGTACGTACAGTGAGACTATGAAGGCACTGGGAAAAGATGAAGCAGAAATAGAAATTACCCATCACTTCGAAAGATATACAATTGGAAAAAAGTATATACTCCCACCAAAACAGCCTTAATACGCTTACAAAGTCATAACAATTTTAAATGCTGCAAATTGAAGCGACTCAATAAAGGAGAGAGCAGAGTAGAATGAACACGATTACAGAATACGCTAAAAGTTTAGATGAAGTTAGAGGGCGGGAACAAACTCTTCTCCAAAGGAAATTTAAACGCGATAATAGGAGTAGTGAGCTGCGGGAGATGACGAAGACCATGACGAAGTCAGTCAAGACTCAAGTGAGAGCCCTGGTGCAGATCAAAACAGTAATGCGCTAGCTGAGAAGTTGACTGGAGTGGAAAGTGGAGGGAGACCCGGCAGAGAGGGATCAGAGCACTAAATCAGCTAGCGGGAGCAGGGTCAGTTGTGGTCTAACCGAGGCAGTGGGCAAAAGGAACGGGAAGAGAAAGAGGCCCCAAAGAGGCAAGGTCTGGAAGGCATCTGGCACCTTTCAAGCCCAGATTGTGACGCTTTCTCCAGTCCTCTTCAGCCTTTCGCAGGAGCTGGATTCCTCGCAGAAAGCTCAGAACCCTGAGCGGGTGGGGGTGGGGTGGGTGGGGGCGGGAGCGGGGGCGAGGAATGCGGCCAACAGGGTGCTGGGCTGAGAGTTCCGCGCTTCCTGGCCGAAGAAGGCCTTCTGGAACTAAAGCCAGAGCCCCGAGGTTCCAGGCGAGCGCTGCCACCACCGCCTCAGCGTCCCTTCCCAGCCGTGCCCGCCCCTCCCCTTGGTAAACTTTTCCCGGGAACTTACCCGCCATTTCCGAGCTGCGAGAACCCGCGGCTGAGGAAGGACGAATCAACCCGCGCGCTCCCTGGCCGGAAGTGAGCGCACTATCAAACGCGTTTCCCCCGCCCACCCTCGGAGTGACGGTAACCAGTGAGAGAAAAACGTTCAAGGCGCTCGTTAGCGGAAGTGCCTCAAGAGGCAAGCTGGCACAGTCGGGAATGCTCAGTCCGTCGCCTAGCAACTGCAACTGCAGTCGACCTCTTTCTGCAGGCCAGAGCCGGAGGAGACCTGGTGGTGCAGTGGTTAAGCGCTCGTCTGTTAACCTTGTCGCGGTGGTTAAACACCCAGATGTTAACCAAAAAGTCAGCAAGCAGCTTAATCCACCAGCCGCTCTGGGAGAGGAAGATGTGGTAGCCTGCTTCTGTAAAGATTACAGCTTGGGAACTCTATGGGGCAATTCTACTCCGCCCTGTGAGATCGCTATGAGGTCACAGGGACTGGACGGCAGTGGATTAGGAGGAGCAGGAGGAGGAGGCCGCCTTTGGAAACTTCCAAGTAGACAGGCTTGCAGGTCCGAGGAGAATTTCTTCGGGTTGATTTGACTAATACACTCTGTGGCCATTTACCTTCCCCCCGACCCCGGCATGGTTTGGGGACTTGTTCAAAAGCTTTCCTTTTGGCCTAGACAGTAGATTCAAAACGTGAGTCCTAGTTTTACCTAGATAAATTTTTGGAACTAAATTGCAGTTGAGGAAGAAATTTTCAGTTTTATTTTCCTTGTTTGTTTCTACTTTTGCCGTAAATATTTTTAAAGATCTTGTTCTTTTCTCTCATGTTTTTAACAATATTTGTTGTTAGATGTCATTAAGTTGGTTGTGACTCATAGTGACCCTACGGACAACAAAACGAAACACTGCTGGTCACAATCGTTGCAGTGTTTGAGCCCATTGTTGCAGCCACTCTGCCAATCCATCTAATTAAAGGTCGTCTTCTTTTTTGCTTACCGGCTACTTCACCAAGCATGATGTCCTTCTCCAGGGACTGGTCCCTCCTGATAACATGTCCAAAGCATGTGGGACGAAGTCTTGCCATCCTCATTTATGAGGAGCATTCTGGCTGTACTTCTTCCAAGACAGATTTGTTCCTTCTTCTGGCAGCCCATATTTTAATAATATTTTATATTCAATATTATATTTTATATACGAGTTGGAATTGACTTGATGGCAACGGGTTTGTTTTTTTTTTTTTTTTTTTGGCTTATTGTGTTTTTAACAATATACCGTTGTATATTTTAACAATGTACAGTGTGATATTCAGGTACCCTACTTTCACTCCTTTTTTTTTTTAAATTGTGCTTTAGGTGTAGGTTTACAGTTCAAGTTAATTTTTCATACAAAAATTTATATACATGTTGTTTTGTGACACTAGTTACAATCCTCTGCTTTCACTCTTGAGGTTCTAGGCAACCATTTAATACACCAAAGTCATTACCTAATAGTACCTCAGATGGCCTGATTCCATTCTGCAGGTCTCAAGCCCTAGTGACCTGAATCACATCACAGGATACTACCTGGTTTTGGCCATAGACTTTATTAATATTTAGTAGCTGTTGAAACTGTTTCTTCCAGAGGATAAGTCACTATTTACGTATCCTTAAATATATAGTAACGATTGTGAGGATGGCACAGGACCAAGCAGTGTTCATTCTGTCGTACACAGGGTTGCTATGGGTTGGAACCAATTCGACAGCACCAAACAACAATACAAATATTCCCACATTGTTGTCTATATACTAGAATACCTTGTCTTAACAAATACTGGTTAATAGGCTTACAAAGATGCATGATAGAGCTAAAGTGGACCAGCAGGATTAAGTCTAGACCTAATACACCCCCTCATTTTAGAGATGAAGAAACTAAAGTCCAGTAAAGATACACTGTCCAAGTTCACATTATTTGGTATACAGCCTATACAAGTGCCTAAATCTCTAGATACCCAGTCCAGTACGAGTTCCACTACATAGAGATAGTCCTCTTAAAATAAAGATCAAAAAACGTACTGAGGGAGAATGTTCACATCACTTTTCTTTGTTTTAATGAAACACAACGATAGTCATAATCCTAAGACAGAAAACTGAAATCAGTGCTACTAATTTTTTTTTAATAACATTATGGGTCAAAAAAGAACAATTTTTTTTTTTTTTTTATAATTGCTATTCCAAAATGGCAGGACATCATTTCTTTCCAAAACCAGCTTATCTGTAGTCAATAGCTGACCAGCAATTATGATCCTTATAAGGAGCCCTGGAGGTGCAGTGGTTAAGCACTCGGCTGCTAACTAAAAGGTCAGCAGTTCAAACCCACCAGCTGCTCTGTGGGAGAAAGATGTGGCAATCTGCTTCCCTAAAGATTACAGTCTTGGAAACCCTACGGGGCAGTTATGCTCTGTCCAAAGGGTCACTGTGAGTTGGAATGAACTCGATGGCAATGGAATTTTTTGATTTAAGGAGGAATCAAGAGGAATTTATTCCTTAACTGCCCCAAACCTGAAACAAGAGAATTAGTCCTATGAAGATATGGTTAGTTATAGGGAAGAAATATGATGGAACCTATTGACGTATTGTGTAACTAGCACTTAGTACCATCTGCTTGCAGAATTGAGGTTACAGTTTTAAGTTGTTCTTGCTTTAAAACTGTTCACACATACTTACAAAAATGTTGTAGAACACACAGGTTTAGTTTATGTGAAAGATAAAAGAATGGTTTCTTTCAGAGAGCTAATAATAAAATCACCAAAAAGAAAAAGCATTTCCTTTTTTTTTTTTGTAGGGTTGTATTCTAAAGGTATTTAAGAATAAATTTGTATTTTACTTTGTTCTAAAGGTATTTAAGGAAGTAAATGTTGACACCATGGAACAAAATTTCTACAAAAAGAATGTGTGAATCTGCTGTCCTGATATATACAGGAGAGGTAACATAGTGTGGAAACCTCAATGTCATACTAGTCCCAATTCTACTATTTCCTGGTTTTTTGACCTTGGAAAATTAATTAACTTCACAGGACCTTGTCTGTCTGTTATATGGAGATGATAATACCTTCCCAGTAACCACACCGGGTTGTGAAAATTAAACGCAGTAGTATTTATAAAATAGCTTTGTAAACTCTAAAATTCTATGTAAATGCGAGATGATATTGCATGGTAATATTTGTTCTAGTATAGGAGACCTGGAAAAAGTCATTTTTTCTGGAGAAAAAGGCTACATTACACTATTAGGAATGACCTAGCCACTTTATGTTTGGTGTAGGCTCAAGAGCATATGTACTAGTAAATTTAACCATGCTGTCCTGAAACCTCCAGAGGGATGAGTTTTTACATAATATAAAAAAGACGGTCACCAGAAAGTAGATGTAGGAAATCTAAAAAGACTAATCTAAAAAGACTAATGTGTCCTTATTCCAAAATATATACCTCTCCACAGGCAAATAACAATAGCTAGTTAACTTATTTGTTTAACTCATGGTACTAATGAGGGTAGGATTATGAGTTTTAGTTCTCAGAAAAATTAACCAGAAACCACTATTCATCTAGACAACTTTGAAATGGTTTACCAGAAAGAAAATAAAAATAGACCAGCTCATACTGAAAACTACTGCTAGAAGAATAGCTTAAAGATATACACATCTCCAACATTTTGGACATTCCATTTTTTAACTTTCATACATTACCAATATATATATATATATATATGTGTATATATATATATATACACATATATATATATATAACTTTTTGAGAAGGCCTAACAACACCTAACAAAATTTTCTGTTTGTATATCCTTTTTTATATCCTTTGAGGCAGCAGTTCCACTTATAAGCATTTATCCTACAAAACTGTTTGCACAAAAATGCAAAGATATATAAACAAAGATGTTCAATAAAGCATTATTTTTACTGGCAAATTGGAAATAACCTAAATATCCATCAAAAGGGGCTAACTACTCGGATACTCCCCTGGTGTCACCCCTTCGGGAGCAAGGAAGAATGAAAAAAACTAAAGATAACAAGGGAAAGATTAGTCCAAAGGACTAATGGACCACATCTACCACAGCCTCCACCAGACTGAAACCAGTACAACTAGATGGTGCCTGGCTACCACCACTGACTGCTCTGACAGGGATCACAACAGAGGGTCCCGGACAGAGCTGGAAAAAAACGTAGAACAAAATTCTAACTCAAAAAGAAAGACCAGACTTGCTAGCCTGACAAACTGGAGAAACCCTGAGAGAATGGCCCCCATACACCCTTTCAGCTCAGTGACGAAGTCACTCCTGAGGTTCCCCCTTCAGCCAAAGATTGGACAGGCCCATAAAACAAAATGAGACTAAAGGGACACACCAGCCCTGGGGCAAGGACTAGAAGTCAGGAGGGGACAGGAAAGCTGGTAAGAGGGAACTTAAGGTTGACAAGGGAGAGTATTGACATGTTGTGGGGTGGTTAACCGATGTCATAAAACAATATGTATACTAACTGTTTAATGAGAAACTAGTTTGTTCTGTAAACCTTCATCTGCAGTACAATAAAAATAATTTTTTTAAAAGGGGGGCTAGCTGATATGTACTGAGTTAGAAAATATCTACTATATAATAGGTTAAAAAAAATTGCAGAACCTGAAAACCTATTTCCTGTCTAGTCAATTCCGACTCATAGCAAACCTATAGGATAGAGTAGAACTGGGTTTCCAAAGAGTGGCTGGTGATTTTGAACTGCTGACCTTTGGTTAGCAGCCAAATGCTTAACCACTACACCACCTAGAAGGGGAAGTTTGGAAATGTGGATGAATGGGGCATTTTTTAAAATGTATACTTAGAAACTTCTTGATCCTTTTGGATACCTTTCGACATGGTTGCTAACTACTCTCTTCTCTGTTTTCTACAAAACAAAGGGAAGCAGATTATTTAATTGAAACAAGAAATAGTTGAAAATTACTTCTAGTTTTGTATCGTGTCATTATAAGAAATGATCTGTCAAGATAAGGGAAAAGCACTATAATTGTTTATACTTCTATACAAAATGGGCAGCCAGTGATGCCTGCTCTACTTTTAGAAACTGTAATTAGAATGGCATTAATTTTATTTGTCTACTTAGGGTGAGTAATATAATAGTACCTATGGTATTTCACATTCCATGGTTAAAATATTTCAAATATTCTTTTTTTTTTTAATTTTAGCCAACAAAAAAGGCCATTACTTCTATTTTAAGTTTTTTTGCTGTTGTTTTGTTTTTTAATGTAGAGGAGCTGTAGGAGAGGGGGAGATGAAGAAAACGATAAAAGATACTTAGATGTTAAAGAAATAAGACTAAAAAGTGGTGAAAATGATGACTAGAAATATTCATTTTAAACTAGTATATTGTTTGTCAATCTGTCATTTTAGTGGATTGGTTTTAAGCCAATTCTTTTGTAACCTATTTACCTATATCACTGTATATAACAAGACTCTACTTCCCACAATCCGGACCCACAAAGTAACAAGTTTTTATGACAGGTACATAATGTTATTAGTTCAGTGTTTAGTTTATAAGTCTGTTCCTCAAAAGAATCATAAAATACAATAACATAAAATTTAGGCTTATGATAGTGCTTTTCCTAATTTTTTTTAAAGATCAGAATTTTGAAGAAATATATAAAGTTGTCGCCAAGCTAAACCAACCAGGTTCAAATCACTGTGCAAATCAGTGAAAATAAAGGAATTTTTTCTTATAATTTTGCTAGGAGGATCCAGACTTTAAGTTTAATGTCAGTAAGCTCATCAGCACAGAGCTCTCAGAATATCCCACTGCCAGTCTCCTGAATTAGCAAAGAGGGAGAAAGGGTCATGCCAGTTGGCACCATATAATACAAAGAGGACTGGCTTCATCAGGTAAGAAGGATGTGTCAATAGGGTTAGGATCCATTTAAAGAATAAAAGGTTTGCTTTTTCATATTTTTGTAAAATTTTAGTGTATATTAGGAAGTTAATATTACCATAGACGTGATTTTATTTTTTTAATATAGTTTAAGAGAAATTAACATTCTATGAATAATATAAACTCATGAATTTTAGAGTGAAGTCATTTTAGAGATCAAGTAATCTAGTCGTCATACTTTTTTACTTGATATACATATGAACGAAAACTTTTATTCATATACTCCCTATAAATATGTATCTTTTTACTATTGTTAATTCATATATTAAATATTACTATTGCTAACTTTTAGTTATTTTCTACCCCAGTAGATCACCTGTGCATTCCAGAAGAAAAGCCCAAAACCAAACCCATTGCTATAGAGTTTATTCCAACTCATAGTGACCCTATAGGACAGAGTAGAACTGCTCCATAGGGTTTCCAAGGTTGTAACCGTTATGGAAGCAAACTGCCACATCTTTCTCCTGTAGAATGGCTGGTGGATGTGAATTGCCGACCTTTCGGTTAACAGCCAAGCACTTAACCATTGCACCACCAAGGCTCCTTAGATCTCCAGCAGCCCTGGGTTTCTCCAGAGAATTTTATCTCAAATTAACTTCTACCCTTCTTACGGATCTCTAAAATGCCTAGCTATTCCCTACCAGAAGCTTATTCTCCTTCTCTACCCCTCAGTCACTAAAACCCAAACATTCAGACACTAAAAGTAAACTACTACCTCCCCAAACCCAGAGTCCTATTGGCGTTTGGCTGCTAACCAAAAGGTCAGCAGTTTGAATCCACCAGGCACTCCTTGGAAACCCTATGGGGCAGTTCTACTCCGTCCTATAGGGTCACTATGAGTCTATGAGTCGGAATTGACTCGATGGCAATGGGTTTATGGAGTCCAGGAGAGGTACTTGGGAACTGGTACAGTGGATCAGGGGCAAATTAACCAGTAAGCAAGGTATGCACGGGCTTACAGGAAGCAAGGGAGCAAGGGCTTAATTGTATGTACTTACTAATCTGTAGGGTACAATTTCACTAAAAAAGGTGAAATTGTGTGCTACAGATTAGTAAGTAAACACAAGTAAACCCGTGCGTGCCTTGCTTACTGGGTAATTAGTCCCTGCTTGAGTGGATATAACATCTTTCCTGCTCTTCTCACTGGGTTTCCCACAACAGGCAGCAACAAGCCTATGCTGTTCTCTGCAGCAGTCCCACATTTCATCCCCAGAGAGGCTTTAATACCCCTCTCTCACTGCACTCCAGTTGGCTTTGTTGAGGCCTGCTATATCTGGGGCCTGCTGTGTTCACTCACCAAGGTAGGTTGGGTTATCACTGAAGGATTACCTCACTTTCTCCTCTGTCCTCACAGGGGATAATTATGAGTCATCACCTTTCCACTCTTAAACTTCTTTACCCCTTATTGATAACTACTCCAGGGCTGGGACTATGTCATCTTCATCCTGGAGTTCTTAACTTGAAGTGAGAACAAATTTCTTTAACTAATGTTTACTAAGGACTTTTAGTCAGATTAACTGTTGTAGCCAAACGAAAACCAAACCAAACCCACTGCTATCCCATCAATTCTAACTCATAGCAACCCCATAGGGTTTCCGAGGCTGTAAATCTGTATGTAAGCAGACTGCCACATCTTTCCCCCAAGGAGCCACTGGTGGTTTTGAACCCCCGCCCTTTTGGTTACCATTCCAGTGCTTCAACCACTGTACCACTAGGGTCCCCTTTTTGTAGCTAATACATTAGTACTTCGGCTTGCCCATATCCTCTCTTCTTAGGCTCACTCTCTTAGGTTTGTTTATCCCTCTTCTTTCCTTGTCTGGCCCTTAACAACCATTCCTATATAAATGAAATTACCTATTTACTGAAATACTGGGTTACATCCTCATTTTATGGAATCTTAACTAAAAATCTAAATAACTTTAAACAAGCATGTAACTAATATTCTTATGTAAGAATTAATAATTAAAGAAATGAAAACTTCCATTAAAAAAGTTTAAGAGAAATCTCAAGGGGTTTATAAAGCCTTTTAAAATATTAACAAATAATTATAACATTTTGTTTTATGTAAGCTTTGTTAAACGAGAGTCACAAAGACCAGCAAAAAAATTCCTTTTTTCAGAAATCTGTGGCTGTACATCTACATTGTCCTTGGATATATGGATATATAGAAGCCCTGCTGAGCTAAACTGTATGTTTCCTTCATTTGGTAAAGATTTTTGCTGTTTTTTTCTTTTCAAGTAGACGTGCAAGTTTTTTTATTCTCATTTTGATCTTCACATTGTTCTTTTGAGTAAAATGCACAGAAGGCCTGCAGCAGGGAGACACGGAGTGTTCTATTCATTTAGGTAGTATCAGTATGATTTAATTATCTTAGATTTTGCTGTGCTTTCTGTTAAATGAAATAAATTAAATAATATCTTTAAATGCCAAATGACAGTTTTATTTCCTATTATAAGATTTAATTGTATATGAGCACATATATAAGCACAAGTGAAAATTGCCTCGGTATACATTTAGTACATGATAATACCTTCTCTGTTAAATATAGGTAAATACTTATCTAAATCATCATTGTAACAGATGAGAAAATAGCTGTGATTTGAAAGGGGCATTCTTCAGTGAACCTCACTTTCCCTTATTTTTATGCTATCTATTTTATGTACTTGAAGACTAAGGTGCGCCTGACCCAAGCTATGGTATTTTCAATTGCATCATATGCATGTGAAAGCTGGACAATGAATAAGGAAGACCGAAGAAGAGTTGATGCCTTTGAATAGTGGTGTTGGCGAAGAATATTGAATATACCATGGACTGCCAAAAGAACGAACAAATCTGTCTTGGAAGAAGTGCAACCAGAATGCTCCTTAGAAGCAAGGATGGTGAGACTTTGTCTTACATACTTTGGACACATTGTCAGGAATGATCAGCTCCTGGAGGAGGACATCATGCTTGGCAAAGTACAAGGTCAGTGGAAAAGAGGAAGGCCCTCAACAAGGTAGATTGACACAGTGGCTGCAACAATAAGCTCAAGCATAACAATGATTGTAAGGATGGCACAGGATCGAGCAGTGTTTCATCCTGTTGTGCATAGGGTCACCATGAGTCGGAACCGACTCGATGGCACCTAACAACAACATTTTATGTACATTTCCCATGGAGTTCATGTATGTTTGAGACTTAAGATAAATGATAACCAGGATGAATTGGTGGACCACAGGGAATTTTTAGGGGAGTGAATCTATCCTATGTGATACTGTAATGGTGGATACATGACATTATGCATTTGTTAAAACTCGTAGAACTATACAACACAAATAATGAACCCTAATGTAAACTATGGACTTTAGTTAATATCAATATTGGTTCATCATTTGCAATTAATAAAGCACAGGAATGCAAGATGTTAATAATAGGAGAAACTGCATGGGAAAAGAGGATGTATGAAAACCTGTGCTTTCTGCACAGTTTTTCTGTAAACCTAAAACTGCTTTAAAAAATCTATATGAAAACTATAATAGGCACAAACTTTTTATTTCTTGGCAGTCTTGGGCACTATTGAAGTTTGCAGTTAAGGCTAATTTTTATAAAGGGGATATGGCATTCTTAGGCATAAGATCAATATACTACAAATAATACCAGGAGAGTCGAACCCTGCTCCAGTGTCCTAAAACACTCCAGTATGGGAGGAAGACTTCATAAATTAAAGTCCTCACACAAATATTACCAATGATGCTATAGAAATTAGAGTTAGAGATGGAATAGGTTAGGGTAGATGATTTCACATCAGGTGGGCCTAGAGGAACCTTCACTAGAGTGTTCAAAGACATGTTCTCTGAAATCTCTGCGCTATTCACAATTATATGTATGGGCTCCCTGCAAACTGGAATGATTACAGATAATGGAAAAAGTCAAGAATACTACTCAGTTTTTAATGGAAAAGGGAGGAACTGAGGGATCACAGTTTTTTTCATCTGCTTCTTTGAAATACTATGGCATTAATCTTTAAAAAAGAAAGCAACAACAACCAAAAAAAAAAAGATCCCATAATTTATAGATCCACAGAGGTAGCCAAGTATCTATCATCCAGCATGGGTTTGTGAAAAGCAATCATGCCAAACTTATTTTACATCTTAAACAAATAAATACAAAAAAAAGGAAAAAAATATAATAGTAGGTTTGGTTAGATATATGGTCATTACTGACCCTATGCAAAATTGTGATTTAAGAAAAAGTCAGTTATGTGTTCCAGGCTTTTTTAAATATATTCAGAGTACTTGTGCAATTGTATTTGCCACATGCATTATAATTTCAAGTTCTGATTCATTCACTTAACATTTTATCATTAACTATATACTGCTCTTAAGTATGTGCCCAGCTTACTAAGAAATCTAAACTTGGTTGGTCTACAAGCATAAAATGTTTTATTTATTTATTTTATTTTTCTCTAGTCCCTACTCCCACTGCACTATGTTGAATGCCTCCCACCCCTACCCCCCGCCCCCCCCCCCCCCGCCCTGGCAGATTCCATAGTTTTCTGGTCTTTAAAAATATTCAAAGTCCAGCCTGGCCTAGTTTAAAACTATGGTCTTCTGTTAAAACCGCCTCCATTGCTGGCCACAATGACCTGAAGTGGGGAAGGGAATATAGTTATTTTTTTTTCACTCATTGTCCCTTTCCACGTGCTTTGTTGGGACTGTATCTGGTTATAGGACATTTTTCTTTTTCAAGGCTAGCTCCTCTGGTGTTGAGGTTAAAAGGAGGAATAAAGGAGAAAGAAACCTTTCTAGTTAGGTACTCTCTGTTTTGGTCATCTCTGCTTCTTTAGCTGACATTGACTGGCCATCCATGCCTCCCGCACAACTTGCGTTCTTAAGTTCTTCGTGGAGCCTAAAGGAGCTGCATTGCACCAATTGCCTGATCAAGTAAACTCTGGCTTCTTGCTGCTGTGGTCTCTTTCGTAAGTAGGCCTGCCTCTTGGATAGAACACTGAAGAGGCAGTTCAAGTACCAATATCTCCCTGATGTCACTTGAGCTATAAGAAATTTGTGCATCATCCCTTGTGTATGAGTTAGTGTCCTTAACACAAGGGTCATGTATAGTCCTATCAACGATCTTATCATCACAAGATGATGTCAATTCAGTCAGGCTTGCACCTGCAATTTAAAATGTTAACCAATGCCAATGCTCTTCATATAAGTTAGGAATGGAGTGGGGAATGAGAATAACATAAAACATGGTTGCTATCAAACCCAACTTCTGTAGGTGGTCATGAGATACAAGTTGATAATTACATCTTCCTTTTTCCAACCCCTATTGCCTCCTTTGGAGCCCTGGTGGTGCAGTAGTTAAGAACTATGGCAAGCTATGGCTATTAACCAAAAGGTTGGCAGTTCAAATCTACCAGCCCCTCCTTGGAAACTCTATGGGGCAGTTCTACTCTGTCCTATAGGGTCACTATGAGTTGGAATCAACTTGACAGCAACGGGTTTGGGTTTTTTACTACCCCCTCTAAGCATCTTGACTGAGAGGGATTCTTTCTTTCGTGCAGTGCCCAAATCTTAATTACCAAATAATCTGAGTCCTCTTTGGTCTTCTTTGTTGGGTTGGCTGTTTTTATCGTTGTCTCAGTTGGGTTTCAGACATAGTCCTCCTTGTCTCCATTGTATAGCAGCAACTCGGTTTCCCCTTGGTGTTTGGGATTAATCATCACACTGCTATGATGACCCTTTTCTGCCTTTAATTCTACAGTTCAAGGGGGTAGTCTCAGCTTCCAATTCATCTGAACCACGATGGTGTTCCCTGGTGGAAACATTCCTCCCTCGGACACTACCAAAAAATCGTTGCCGTTGAGTCAGTTCTGACTCATAGCACTAGAATCTCAAAATCTATAAGTGCAAGGTTGTGGGGAAGGAAAACAGTTTCTTCAGTTCCTCTTGGTTCATGGGTGGGTGCATCTGGCTATAGGAGATCCTTTTTGTTTTAATCTTGAATGTTCTGAAATTTCATGATGTGCCTTAGTGTGGAACTTTTTTCATTCATTTTTCTGGGTACTCAGAGGACACTTTCAAACTCAAAGCTCACCTGTTGGGTATGGAAAATTCTCTTATGTTATTCCTTTGATGATTTCTTCCCCATCTTTTAAAATGTTTATGTCCTCTGGAACTCCTAGTAGTCAATTATTGAGGCTTCTTGATTGGTTCTCTATTTTTTAACTTTTTCCCACCTTTCTTTGTTTATTGCTTTATTACTTTCTGAGATTTTTTTTTCAACTTTTTTATTCCTAACTATTATGAATTGAATTGTGCACCCCTGAAAAAATATGTTGAAGTCCTAATCCCCAGTCCCTGTGAATGTGAACTTGCCTGCAGATAGGGCCTTTGAAGATGTTAACATGAGGTCATAATGGAGCAGGGTGGGCCCTACTGCAATGTGACATCTTTATAGAAGAGAGGAAGAGATAGAGAGAGACAAACAGGGGAAAGCTGGCCATGTGAGGGTGCAGACAGAGATTGGAGCTGCAAGAGAAGGAATGCCAAGGATTGACAGTCATCATCAGAAGCTGGGGAATTAGGTAAGGAACATATTCTCCCTCAAAGCCTCAGAAGGAAGCGACGTGGCCAACATCCTGCTTTCAGACGCCTAGCCTTCAGAAGTGTAAGGCGATACATTTCTGTTTTTATAAGCTACCAAATTTGTGGTATTTTGTTACGATAGCCCCAGGAAACTAATACACTACCTTTTTACTTACTTTTTATTACTGCTTACTAGCTGTGTACACTTGAGCAAGTTGCTTAATCTCTCAGTCTCAGTTTCCTCATCTTTAAGATGCAAATAATAATTTGAGACATCTTTACTTCATAGGGTTGTTTTGAGAATAAGTGAATAATTCATTTAAGTCCTTAGAATAGTGTCTGACACAGAGTACTCAATAAATGTTAGCTACTATAGAGTCACTATGAGTCGGATTTGACTTGATGGCGATGTGTTTTTTTTTTTAACATTGGTTATTCATCACCCTCTTGTGCATTTGGTTATCTCTGGGCCATTTACAAGATAGTTTCTGACGTATAGAGCTGATGGCCAGACTTTGGACCTTGGTGACTTCACATGAGGCCTTTTTTCGAAGACCTAACACCTGGTCTTCAGCAATAATGCTCCTTGGTTTTTTTTTGTTTTTAGATCTCATCATACTCTTCAACAGTTTTTAAAGTCCCTTCACCAATCTCAGCTGTCTATGTTTCTGAATTTATATGTCTGCACTTTCGTCTTAATATCCTGTAAGAAACCCTTGTTCTTAAGGCGATAAGGGGGAAAAGATGACTCATGAAGATGATCTGCTCAGAAAGTCTTTATTTATTCTTTTATCAAACATTTTTATTGACTGCTGCTATATGCCTGGCCCTGTGTCAATTGCTAGGGATACAGAGATTTTTGTTTCATATATTCCTTCAATAATTATGTTGAACTCCTACTATGTTCTGGAATCTGCGAGTCTATTGCAATATTTTTGAACTACAGGTCATGACTCACTAGTGTGTCACCTAATCAATTCAGTATGTTGAAACAAGAAGTAGAAAAAAAGAAATAGAATAGTGCAGAATAGTAAATACCAGAGTGTGTTGCATGTAGTAAAGTTAAGTACTGCTTAGTGAAATTTTAATTTCAGTATACTGGGGTTGTGATGAAAAATGTATTTCTCACAGTCTAGGTCTGGTTCAATAAAGTTTAAAAGCCACTAGTGGAAAAGAGGTAATTATAAGACAGTGTGATAAATATTATGCATAAGATACAATGAGTACACAGAGGTGTACCTACCCCAGAGAGGGCTTTAGGGAGATAGAAATTCTAGAACCAAATCTTAAAGGATAGGCAAATTGAAGTAGATGTGGAGTAAAATATTTCCAGTAAAAGAAATACCACAAAAGCTCAAAATCTGGATTGAAGGAACAATTGGCTCTCCACTGACTTCAGGATAAAATCTAAATTCTCAGAATTATTCCTTTAAAATAATTCTTCAGAGTAGTCTCTTCCTGGGTACACCCCAGTTCCTAACACCCTTGTCTTGAGGTTTGTGGCCCTGTCTTCCTTAATGAATCTCTTTTTCAGGTCTCCCAGGACAAATTTTCCCTCCCCGTTTTGGAAGCCCTCTACTCACACGGGTTGGTTTCATCCTAGGATCAGTTCTCCTTCCCCTAACAGGGCAATCCAAAACAACGATTCATTGCAGGAATATTTTCCACCAAAGTATGAGTTACTAATCTAGAATTACACCCTAGGGGCACTTCAGCAAAACAGTTCTAGGGTAGGCTTGAGATTTCAAGTCTCGTTTGTTCCAAGATGTATGTCTGTATGGTATGTAAGTATTTGTCCATATTCTTCCTTTAGTTTTTGTTCACGAACTATTAGACCAAACGTATGCACATAAACGTACACAATTCCAAAGAATATATAATTACTTCCTGAATCTATATTAAGGAAAACAATTTTTTTTCTCAGCGAAATGTAATTTTCACAGATTCCCCTGCCTACAATGGAAATGTATTATTGGTCAACCAGATTCAGTTTCTTTTTCCTTCTCTCCAACAATGCACAGAGGCCTGGCATTGATTAAGAAACAAGTTCCATGACAATCTCTAGCCAAACAACAGAACTATCGGCCTGGTTAGACGTCTTTGGTAACACAAAGACTCCGCTCAGCTTTTTCCAACATTTTATTACGAAAATTTTCAAATATTTAGGGAAATTGAAAGAATTTTACAGTAAACTCCCATATAACCTGTTGCTGTTGAGTTGACTCCAACTCATAGCAACCCTATACAACAGAGTAGAACAGTCCCATAGGGTTTCCAAGGAGGGCCTGGTGGATTTGAACTGCTGCCCTTTTGGTTAGCAGCTGTAGCACTTAAACAGTATGCCCCCACGGTTTCCAGGGGAGTGTAGCGCTATATTCTCATTGTGATTTTAATTTGCAATTTCCCATGACTACTGATGATACATACTTTTTTATGTGCTTATTGGCTATTCGTACATCTTTTGTTAATTGTTCAACTCTTTTGCCCATTTTTAAATAAGGTTGTTTGCTTATCATTGAATTTTGGGAGTTTTTATGTCCTGATTATCAGCTCTTTTATATATGTCTATTTCTATATAAGATTTATTCAACATTTTCTCCAAGTTTGTGGCTAGCCTATTCGCTTTCTTAGTGGTGTCTCGATTAGCATAAATTTTAAAACTTAGTGCAATCTAATTTATAATTTTATCTTTCATAGTTATTGCTTTTTATGTCCAATCTAAGAATCTTACCTCCAAGTCAAGAAGGTATTCTTTTATGTTTTCTACTAAAAGCTTTATGGTTTCAGCTTTTGCATTTACGTCTATGATTCATCCCAAATTAATTTTTGTGCATGATGGGAGTTAGGGGTTGAGGTTCATTTATTTTCCCACATGGACATCCAGTTATTCCAGCATCATTTGTTAAAAACACTCCTTGCCCCACTGAGTTGTTTGGCACCTTTGTTAGAAATCAAATGACTTTATAATTTTGAATCTATTTTTTGGCTCTTTTCTGTTCCATTGATCTATTTATCAATTCTTATGCCAACCAGTACTATACTCTATTGATTTCTTTACCTTTAGAGTAAATCTTGAAGCTGGATAGTGTAGGCCTTCTAAGTTTGATCTTTTTCAAATTTGTTTTGGATATTCTGGAACCTTTGCTTATCCCCAGAACTGTTTTTTTTTTTTTTTTTTAATTATGATAAAATATATATAACAAAACATTTGCCAGGTCAAGCCCCAGCACAATTTTTAAAGATAAACTTTTTTCTTTACTTTGGATGAAACCCAAAGCATCCTTCCTCATCCACTTGTAAGTAGAAAGGAGGCAAAAAACAGACCCAAGTGAGCTCCCAGGGGTAGGGTAGGTGTGGGTGGCTGAGGGCCTGGGCAAGACTTGTTCTTCTAGTTACTTGTTTTTGGTTTGTAAGGACAATATGTGAAAAACCGTAGAGTACCCCAGGATTTCCCATAGCTACCTTGACCTTTGGCACATGACAATTTTATTTATTAAAAAATGAATATTCTCCATACTTCAGGAATCATGCTGTTTAATTCTCTTATATTTCCTATAGCTATGACAGTGAGCTGCAGACAAGGCACTCAAAAATTGTTTATTAACTAAAATTTGGCTCATTCCAAATCATGAAATTAGTGTATTGGAAGAAGAATTAAAGCTCACCTAGTTCAATCCTCACTCTGATCATACGATTTCCCATTAAACAGGAGCTTGTACATGACTAGTCATTCTATGAATTCCTTAAAAAATCCATTGAAAAGAAAACTGGTTGTTATTCTCTCCTAAAAAAAAAAAAAAAAGCAACGTAGAGGGAGTAAAATCTGTGGTCCAAGAAAAAAAAAAAAGATGCTTGTCATCTTCTTTATATAATTTACAGGACTTAGAGCTAGACTGTGAGGAAGCAGTTTAGGAAAACACATAACTGCAGAAGTACAACTATTTCATCTGATTTTTGACATCTCTCTTCCTTCTCCACCAAAATGAAAACTTATTTCAATTAGGGCAAATATTTATCAAGGGAGTCTAATACTTGTACAGCATAGAGAAAGACCTAACTGTGGCATTGATCTAGTATCTAATTATAAGTGGCTTTTAGATCGACTAAGTGAATAATTTCTCGTTTATTGATTTCCAGGTCCGTCTACCAAGTAGAACTTAATTTGCTCAAAGTTGGACACTTAACCCACTTATAGTCCCCTTCTCCACCCGATTTCTCCATATAGACCCTTACCAAGAAAGGAATTGAAAGCACAGTTTGTAAGGATTGCACTGATTCAGTATGATATATGGAATCATTTTATAATTCTAGGTGTAGGCCAAAACCAATCTACCCTTAAAAAGTTCCAGATGTTGGAATATCCTTTATGTGTTCCTGCCAAAACCTAATCATGCTATTTATTGCAAGTATTTTAAATGAGGTTCATCTTGATACAGAAACGTAAAATCCAGCTCGTTCTTCATCATAGTGACAGTGTGCATACCTTTAACCTAGGAAGAGCTCCATTCTTGGTATAGTCAGTGACATTCTAATGCTCTACCAAGTGTTTGTGCCCCACCTCGATTTACTTCTTACAAGAAGAGATCCATTGTAGCTGTGTGCGATATGGGAACAGGAACAAAAATGTATTTATGTCAGAAAAATAATCAAAAGAGTCCGGAAGATATACAGAAATGATATGGAAGGAGGGCCAGGACTTGTGGCAAAATAGGCTCATTGGAAATTGCCTCTTGTTTTAATTTATTAGAGTACTAGGCATTAGTATAATTCTTACTTTCGCCTACAAGGTGCCTGTATGGTTTCAAACTAAATATAATGTAAGCTGCCTGGAGTTGGACAATTGTTTCTGTGAGTTTGTGTAGCATCTGGTGGTAATAATATATTATTTCCGTGGGCAACAACTTCATAAGCAAATTTAAATTCCCAGCTCAGTGGAGCTTCATGTTGAATCTTTTATGAAACCAACTCTAAAAAATGACTATTTGTTAATGACATCTGCTGTTGAAGGTTAACAAGGAAATACAGTAAAACTGCAACTAGTCTTTTAAACTTCCAATTTTGCTTTCTGAAATGCCATTCTTTCTAGGCTATCTTAATTATCAAGTTTTCAACTTAAAGTTGTTGTTGCACAATGTTAAGATTTTTTCTTGTTTGCAAATATCATTTGCAGTGTAAAGACAGTTTTAAATTACTACACTGACATATAATTTTTATAGGTAGTTTTTTTTTTGTTGTTATTGTACTTTAGATGAAGGTTTACAGAACTAGCTTCTCATTAAACAGTACACACATTGTTTTTTGACATTGGTTACCAACCCCATGACATGTCAGTACTCTCCCTTCTTGACCCTGGGTTTCCTATTACCAGCTTTCCTGTCCCCTCCTGCCCTCTAGTCCTTGCCCCTGGGCTGGTGTGCCCCTTTAGTTCATTTTGTTTTATGGGCCTGTCCAATCTTTGGCTGAAGGGTGAATCTCAGGAGTGACTTCATTTGTGCACACCACCTCATTGCACTAGGGAATTAGGTGATTGGAAGTGTGGAGTAAGTCTATTATATAAAGCTTTATGATAATACATGCAGCAAAAAAGTATTAAGTGTAGCTGCCCATGACAGTTAAAGGGCATATTTGTCAAGTTCATTGAGTGGTTCCCAATCTTTTGTATTGTCAGTATCTGCCATTAGTTGTCATTAAGTCATTTATTATTATTATTATTATTAAGACGTATTCTTTGATCCTTAAATATCTTGCTCAGTGTAGGCCCCACGTGGTCCTTTAAGCCTTGGGGAAAAGGACTTTGGCTGAAGCCGGCGCCCAAAACCACACCCACTCAGAGGCCTTAGGAAACCCAGGCTTTCTTGGCGGCGACTCGGCTGTCGGCAGCAACTCTGCGCGTCGGAATCCCGGGCTCGCACGCCAGTCTTCCCCGTGGGAAATGCGTTCCCTCCCTCTGCCGGTCCCGCCCGCGGATCGCCGGGCCAGCTCCTTCCTGGGCGCTCCCGCCGGGACCTCGCCCCCGTCCACGCCGTCAGCCCCGAGCTTATTTGCATAGGGACGCGCACGGCGCCGGCGAGCGGGTGGGCGGGCGCGGCCGGGGTGGAGGCGCGCGCGCGCCCTGACAGCTCGGCCCTGCTCGCTCACTCGCTCGTCCCCGGCTTCCGAGCACAGCATGGCGGTCAAGGTGACTCCCAACCCTCCGCTGTTGCCTTTATTGCATAAGCGACACCGGGAGCCCTCCCTCCCACCCCTCACCTCTTCCCATTTCCTTCTTTGCCTCGTTCTTAGATAGCGCCTCCTGGGCACCAGCTCGCGGGTGGGGAAGCTGTGAGGGTTTGGACCGGAGGGAGAGGATGCCCGGCTGGGGGAGGGGAAGGAGGAGGGATTGTGAGTTCGAGGGGTTGGTGAGGACCACAGGTCGGGAAGGCAAGAGTCATGTCCTGCCCTAGGTGCATGGAATCGTGAACCCAGAGTTAGAGGGCATCGGGAAGTGGGTATGAGGAAGTGCCATGTAAAGCAGCAAATAGCTAAGACATCGGTGTGTTGCGGTGGGGGATGGGGTGAGCCATTGAGTAATTTGGGGCCGCTGTGCGGCCGGGGGCCATGGTTGGCATTTGCACTGCAGGTTGCAGGATGTAGAAATCATGTGGAAACATTGCAGTAGTTTTCATATTTTAGTTTGGGTGGGAAAAAGGGGCGCTTGGAGATAATTATACGCTAGGATTGCTTTTCACTGGAAAGAAAGGCTGCTAGGCCAAGAGATTAATCCGGGGTGTCTTAACTTTTTTGTTGTCCCACTCTTGCTGGCCTCTTGATTTGAAGGTGGGTAGTTGCTACTGCGTTGCTAGCAGGTGGAGAGTGAAGTAAAAGGTTGATTGTCATGATCTTCCCTTACTGCCCAGAAGAAGCACTGTCTGATAGATTTGCTACCTTAGGCTTTCCACACCTGTCTTTCCACCCTCTAGTCACAGATCTCCAGTTTGACGGTTGTTATCACAGTTAGTGCTTTTGGTTTGTTTTAAACTAAATGGCCTTATAAAAGATAAGAGCATTGATTGTTAGTGATGTGAACTCTTATCTGAAGAGATTGTGTAGTCTCTAGTGAAGCATTAACTGGACTTTTTTTTTTCCCCTTTACAGGTGCAGACAACCAAGCGAGGTGACCCTCAGGAGTTAAGAAACATATTCCTACAGGTAAATTGGCTTATGTAGTGTGCTTTTCATTGGCAAAAAAAAAAAAAAAGATTGTAAACCTTTAGCCTTTTTCTGGCCTTAACTTTGAAGAAATGGACTATTTTCATGTATTCTGAAAAGCATGGCTAGACAATATAGCTTATAATTCTCTTATTAAAGCTTGATTATAGGTTTTCCTTTTTATTATGGTTTGATGAAAGGTTTTTCTTAATTACTGCTTTCTTTATGTGTCCTAAGACTAAAAAGAATTTTCTGTTTTCCTTAAGCATTGTACCGATATAAAATTTCAAACTGTATTGGCATGCTTGTATAATTGATAGGTATGGTGACTACAATTCTTTCTTCCTTGCAAGTTGCATGTTTGTAAAGTTTTCATAATTATAAGCGGTCTTGCATGTAACTTGTTAGATAAAAATATTATAACTATTCTTAATTTGTGTCTTTTTCCCTTCTACTTAGATTAAATCCATAGGCCAAGGGTTTTTTTTTTTTTTTTTTTTTTAACAGAATGTTACTCTCTAAAATGCTTCCACCTATCTACCTTAACTTCGTTCAGCTTTAAGGATCAGTGACTTGGCCATAGGCTTAAAAATAAAACCAAAAAAGTTAGTTTAGTTTTCATTTCGCTTCCTTAAATTTCAAAAGTTTCCTACCTAGGAAGTTGTACTTGAGAAGTAGATTTAAAGGGAGACAAGCTAAGGTGTTTCATAAAATCTTGTTTTTTCTGTGATATTTTCTTTTGAGAACCTTCTGTTCTCGACCTGGTTTTTGTGTAGGCACTTTGACCTTGGGCAGGTCCCTGCTGGGCCTTAGTTTCCTCTGTAAAATGAGAGATGATCTTCAAGGTTCCTTCCAACTCCAAAAGTCAATGATTCTATATTAGGAACAGATTCTAACATATGCTGATGAGCCTAGAATAGATGCCTTTTTTTTTAATCTGAGACATGTGGTTGTACTTATGCTATTGTAGGGGAGGCTGCATAGGTGACCATACATATGTGTAATTCATGAAAAAGAATTAGTGAAAATAGTAATCTTAAATTTGATACGGGAAGCATCTTTTCCAGGACAAAAGTAATTGTAATAAAAATGCTCCATTATGGCTTGAAACCTTTATTCCCCATTAGTATTCTTGAGACTAGCCAAAAACATGTCAGCATTAACCAAACCGTATGATTATACTCAATTGTTTTGTGAGGAGTTCCTGTGATATAGTTAATTATATTTTCTAGATTAAATAGACATGCTGCATGATGTAGTGAAAAGAGCACCGACCTAGGTGTCAGGAACCCTGGGTTCAGTTCCCAGCCCTGCCGCTGTCTGGTGTGGCACTTTTAGGCTAATTATTTAACCTTCCTGGGCTTTGTCTCCTCATGTGTGACTTGATAGGGTATAAAGAAGTGGGAATTGAGCTCCTTCCAGCTTTAAAAGTTCTGTGAAAAAAATCTGTGATTCTGTATGGGTTTGTGTGTTTTTTGGGGATGGGAGAGCTTGGGGAGAAAGGCCAAGCTGTGACTAGCTCTCTGAAAATTTTTAAATGTTATCTTTTCATTTAATGTTTTACACATTCTCTTTTTACATATTATTTTGTGCCCTTTTTATATTTAAAATTTTTGGAATTCATAACTAAGTATTCAGCACTAATGGTAAAAGTATTGACCCAGGCATTATTGAGAGAGAGAACGTAGACACCTACCTTCACGAAGGCGTAAAGCAGCTAGAAAGATACGCTATAGCTAGTTAAATCAACTTGAAAATGGTTACCAAGTAACATATTAGATTTTGATTCCTTCCTTGATTACTTCAAATTATAGCTACTTGAAATTTTATTATAGATGCGTATGGTGTATTAATACTTCAGAGATAATAGGAGATAAACGTATATACTAATTATATACGCCTTTGAGCCTTGATGGCGCAGTAATTAAGAGTTTGGCTGCTAACCAAAAGGTTGGCAGTTTGAATCCACCAGCCACTCCTTGGAAACCCTATGGAGCAGTTCTGTTTTGTCCTATAGGGTCAGAATGGACTCGACATGAGTCAGAATTGACTCGACAACAACATTTTCTTTCTTTTTTTATGTATGTATTTAGCACTTAATGTATTTTCCCAACACATATTTACTGAGGACTGTTTGCTCTGTGCCATGTGCTTGTGTTTGGATCTGAAGCAGATATCAAGTTGAATAATGAGAGAGGATGATTGAGCCAAGATTTGAATGGTGATGGACTTGTGATTAGACTAGCTCCTACCTGAGGCTCCTTCCAACTCTAATGGTCTGTTTGAGGGGGGTCAAGGATAGTGAGGGCAAATGCATGATCTATGGTACAGCAAGCAGCTTGGCTTGCCCAGATCTGCGTGGCCATGGTAATAATAATACATGGTATAATAATGACAGCAGCTAGCATTTATTGATTATTAAGTGTGCCAGAAATTGGTCTAATACTTTAAGTGCATTATGTAGATTTTCATAACAACCTTATGAGGTAGGTTTATTATCCCTGTTACATGGATAAGATTAAATGACTTGATTAATGTTAGTTAGTCCATCAGTGACAGAGGCCAGATTCAAATCAAACTCCAGAACACATACTCTTCACCCTTGTACTATGCTGTTTGTAGGATCTTGAAACGGGGTGATTTTTGAAAGATAGAGGTATGGAAGGGGCTAATGACAGCTGTGTTTTGTTAAAAACCTAAAAAAAGATCTAGTCATTTGGTGTCTTGATGGAAAAAAGTGTCCTTACATTGTAGCTATCTAGAACAGTTGGCCAAGGCATTTGGATTTGAAACAGTGGGGAGGCGCTGTGGGTTTCTGAGTGAGTAAATCAAAGTGGTGAATTCTGGCAGCTTTTTGTGTATGTTGGATAAAGTGTGGAAAAATTGGAAGTAGGAAGGTGGTCAGCTAAGAGGCTATTGAAATAATACACATGGGAGATAATGACCTGGAGTGGCTAATAGCTGGGGATTAGAAAGGAAGGACAATACCAGGGACTTTGTAAGGGAAGAATGTATTGAATTTGGTATTAAAGATGAAAGTAAAGGAAGGAATAGTGGCATTTTTAGGATGGAGGCGAATTGATAAAGATTCTATATTGAGTTTTTTTTTAAGTTTGGTTGCTAAATAAGTCTGTCCCAATAAGTTAAAGTCAGGTTTGGACGGATACAAATTTGTATGGGTCAAGGGAATTAAATATAAAATAAATAGGGCAAAGGATCAGGGACTGATTTATAAGTGATATCCACAATTGAAACGGGAAACAGAAGGAGGTAAACAATGGAGAATGAAAGTTTAAAGAATGAAAAGGGTATAGTTGAAGGCTAAAATATAGATTATTCTGTTATTAATATGAGTTAGTTTTGGTAAGATTTTGGGGTCAGTTAAGTCCAGCATCATTTGAGCTATTTAAAGACTACAGAGGGAAGATTTAATTTTAAATTTTAGAATACAATGGAAAACTCCTCTTTGTAAAACTTAGATCTGTGGCATTAACTATCTAAATTGATATGTAGTCAGTATAGCTAGAAAATCATTTGTCTTATAAACAACAAAATATTCCTATTTGGAAGTGTTAGTGTATCTGTGTTTAGTGGATTTAATGTGTGCAGGCTTTCATGAGAAGGGCTTTATAAGAGTAAAGCATTGGGAGTACACCCACATGCGTATATAGGTTTGACTCTGGATATTTCTATTCACATGCATTTGCTGCATGTATACTCATATATATAATAGAGCGTACAGGGTGCACAGTCATGGAAACAGCCTAGACATAACCAGACACCTCGCAGGACGAGTTACTGGGCTTGAAATCTAAGGACCATAGTCTCAGGGGACATCTAGGTCAATTGGCATAACATGGTTCATGAAGATAATGCTCTACATGCTACTTTGGTGGTAACATCTGAGGTCTTAAAAGCTTGCACTTGGCCATGTAAGATACAACTATTGGTCTCTTTCCATCTGGAGCAAAGGAGAGTGAAGAAAACCAAAGACTCAAGGAAAAAATTACTCCAAAGGATTGATGAACCACAGGAACTATAGCCTCCACTAGCCCAAGACCAGAAGAACAAGATGATGCCTGGCTGCCATTACCTACCACTCTGACCGGGATCACAGTAGAAGGTTTCGATTAGAACAGAAAAAAAAAATGAAGAACAAAATTCAAATTCATAAAAAAGGCCACGTTTAGTGTTCTGAGAGAGACCAGAGCAACCCCCAAGGCTGTGGCCCTTAGACACCCTTCTGACTTAGAACTGAAGACATTCCAGGAAATCACTTTTCATTCAAATAATAGGCATGCCTATACATAAACGGAAACCCTGGTGGTGTAGTGGTTAAGTGCTTCGGCTGCTAACCAAAGGGTAGTAGGCATTTTGAATCCGCCAGGCGCTCCTTGGAAATTCTATGAGGCGGTTCTACTCTGTCCTATAGGGTCGCTATGAGTCAGGATCGACTTGATGGCACTGGGTTTGGTTTTTGGTTTGTATGCATAAACAGTAACACACATGAAGAAAGTGCTTCTTAGAACAAGCATCTGTATGTGACCAAAAGGGCAATATCTGCCCAAAGGCAAAGATAAGAAGGCAGGAAACAGCAACAACAAAAAGTCAAACCCGTTGCTGTCAAGTTGATTCTGAGTCACAGTGACCCTATAGGACAGAGTAGAACTGCCCCATAGGGTTTCCAAAGAACACGTGGTAGATTTGAGCTTTCAACCTTATGTTTAGCAGCCAAACTCTTAACCACTACGCCACCAGGGTTTCCAAAAGAAGGCAGAATGGGCAAGAAAACCTGACTAATGGAAATGGGGGATTCAGGGTGGTAATGGGGAGAGTGCTGACGTTGCGGGGATTGCAGCCAATGTCGTGGAACAATTTGTGTATAAACTACTGAATGGGAAACTAATTTGCCCTGTAAACCTTTACCTAAAGCACACACACACACACACACACACATGCACACACACACAAAATGTAAAGCATTGTTATTTTGAGTATAGGGAAATAGGTTTATTTATTTTTTTATGTTCTTCATTGCCTCTCAGATTTTGATGGGCTATATTTTCTATTGGTTTTTTTTTAAAAAGTGGTATTCACTAGGATTCTGTTTTCCCTTTGCCCCTCAAGTTCCTGAAATTGAAACACAACAAACGAGCTCTTATATGTTAGACTGTGCTATAATTTTACAACCAGTTGTCAAGGTAAGATTTCACAATTACTACCTTTGTAACTGTCATTTCTTGATTTTTCTTTTTCTTTTACCCCTCTTACCCACTCACTATCATTGACCCAACGAAGAGGGAGGTGAGATTGGGACAACAGGAGTGTCAAATGCTATTCGTTATAAGCCTGACAAATTTCAAAATGAAGAGTTAATCTGGCCTGTGCTTTGTGGGGAGCCCTGGTGGTGCAGCAGTTAAGAGTGTGGCTGCTAACCAAAAGGTTAGCACTTCGAATCTACTATCCGCTCCTTGTAAACCCTATGGGACAGTTCTACTCTCTCCTGTAGGGTTGCTATGAGTAGGAATAGACTCAATGGCAACAGGGTTTTTTTTTTTTTGGTGTTTTGTGGCAAGGTAGATTTGTCAAAAACTGTCTTAATAAGCTTTTAGAATCTTTTTCATTTAAATTTTTTAGTTGATAGAATTTCCGTTGCTTATTTGTCAGTGTATTGTATGTTGGAGAAGGGGTGCTCGCTTACACTATTTGTGGAAACAAAGACTGTTTGGAAAGCAATCGGGTGGTGGTTTAAAATAAAAAGAAACTATCATTTGAACAAACAATCCTACTGTTGGGATACTTATCCCAGAGAAATGAAAGTACTCAAGAATGTATGTACAAGATGGTTAATTGCAATGCCAGTTATTCCTCAAAAAAAGGGAAACTATCAAAGGAGGTGGTAGAAAAATTATGGAATAACCGTACCATGGAAAATTATGGAGATACTGAAAATGACTTAGGGCTGCACCTGTTGATTTAGAGGAATTTCCAACATACTATTAAGTGAGAAAAGGAAGATGTAAAGAAGTGTATGTAGCACAGTTCTAGTTTGGGGAATTGACTCGACAGCACTGTGTTTGGGTTTTAGTTTGGGGAAACAAAGTAACTTCATATATGTAGTCGTATGTATATATATTTGTGTATGATTTAATGAGCATTGGGAAAAGTATGGAAAGATACATACTAGATGGTTAGTTGGAGAAAGAGAAAAGTAAAAACAAAGTCTCAGTGTATATGTATTAAACTTTGAGGATATGAATAATTAAAAAATTAAGAACTTTGCAATTCAGAACCTGAAGATAAAAGCATAAATTGAGTTGAATAAACCCATTATGGGAAACACAAAAGAGAATCTATAGTTTTCTTAACCACATTGCTTAAGGGTTTTAGTCAGTTTTTCACAATGTAAGAATTGAAGATGAGAACCTTTATCTTTATTTTGTAAAGTGTTTACCATAAACTAGATAGACTTCTCATTAAAAAAAAAAAAAAAAAGGATTAGGAGTTAAGGGCATATTAGCATCATAGTGAGACCTTGTCCCTAAATCAATCAGAAGGATTGAAGAATAAGATAAGAAAATTAGTGTTGTTGAGTGCCATATTATGTCCTACCACCAATCAATATATTTTTAATTGCCTACTGTGTGCCAAGACAGGCATGTTGCAGGTTATAGCTTTTCGAAGATAAATGGAGTTCACTGAGGTTAGGACCTCTCATTCTAGGGGTAAAATAGACAATTTGAAAAAAAAAAAAGAGTACAGATTATAACAAGTCCAATAAGAAAATAAATAGAATGATGACAAAGGCCATTTGCCATTTTAGAGAGGGTAGTCAGTGAAGGCCTCTGAGAAAGTTATATTAGATATTACTCACTAATAGGTGAGTAAGGGTGTGGTGGTGGAGAGAATTCCAGGCAGAGGGCGCATATGTGGAAAGGTCTAGATGTGCGGAAGGGTTTGGTAGTCTGAGAAACAGAAAGGAGACCAGTGTGCCTGAAACATTGGTGAGGGAGGAGGTAAATGGCCAGTCAGAGATGAGGTTGAAGGAGTCAGATAAGAAGGGCTATGTAGACCATAGAGAAGAGCTTGGATTTTTTTCCCCTAAGAACAGTGTGGAATCCATTGAAGATCTTTCACCTTGGAAGTGGAATGATTCAATTTATATTTTAAATAGATCATATTATTAGCTAAACAATTTTTCAGCTATTTCTGTGCTTTCTCATGAATAACTGCTTTAAGTAGACTATGATTCTTCAAATTTAATTTCCTCTTGTCCACAGGATTCTTAGAACATCTTGAGCTAGGCCTCAGTTAATGTCTTTTCATCCAGGAGACAGGATGGTGTGGCTGAAACCTATATGGAGTTTGAAGCCTAACCTGGGTTTGAAGTCTCATTTGACCCCTTTTTGCTATGTGATTTTAGGTGTTTATGTTACTTTTGGAGCCTGTTTCCTCATCTGTGCGAGAAAGGATAACTGCACAACCACATAGGGATATTATAGAGATTAAGTGAAATAACATAAACTATGCTTGACACGTGAAGAACTGAATAAAGTTTAATTTCTTGTCTCCTTCCTTCTCTCCTAGGATGAGATAAATGCTTTCTTTCCTGAATAGGCTAAGTCCCTTATCTTCCCCAGATGATTGTGCTGGACCCAGATAATGATTAGGATGTTAATATGTGTTTATGATTATGTACATTTAATCAGTTAACTACTTACATTTTTGGAACATATATCTGTGATCTTCACAAACCCCCATATTCAGAAGTACCACCATAAGTAGTAATTTCCCATAAGTCTGTAGGTTCTAAGAAGCGGTATTTGTTGTTCTTGTTAGCTGCTGTTGCGTTAATTCTGGCTCATGGCAACCCCATGTGTACAGAGTAGAACTGTTCCATAGGGTTTTCAAGCCTGTGACCTTTTAGAAGCAGATCGCCAGGCCTGTGTCAGGTGGAGCTGACTCCACTCAACAGGTCCAGAGGTGAGCCTCTGGCTGGGTTCTTTCAGGTAGTAGCTGAATGCTTAACCAGGATCCCCATCCTAGAAGGGGTATAACCATGTTCTAAAGCTGAGAGAACCTAAGAGAGAAGATATTTGTAGAGTTTTCTTCTGAACCTTCTGGACTAGCCTAGACTAGGGGAGAAAGAATAGTTGTTGTAGGCTCTGAAATACCAAGACAGATCTGAGAGACTTATAGTTCCTTCCTTATGTGTGTAACTTTTTTCTTCTGAAACACCATCTCCCTACTCTGTCCAGCTCTTTTTTATTAGTCCTGCTGAAATTTCTGAAACATCTTCCACTGAAACCATTACTGTGACCAACATTGGCCTTCAAAAACTAGAAGAAACACATATTTTGAAGGTATGTTCAAAACCAAGCCCATTGCTATCGTGTTGATTCCGACTCATAGCAACCCTATAGGACTGCCGCGTAGGGTTTCCAAGGAGCACCTGGTGGATTCGAACTGCTAATCTTCGTTAGTCAAAAGTATTTCAGTTGAAGTGACAGAAATTCAGTTACACTTGCCTGGGCCCCAGAGTGCTGGTTTTACCCATGGCTGAAGAGAGGTGCTTAACTGATGACTTGGGTTCACACACTTCTTGTCTCTTAGTTTTGCCTTCATTCTCAGACAGGCTCTCCCATGTGGGGCAGCCCCAGATTAAAGTCCTATCAATATAACACTTTCGGCAAAAGAAGAGGCTGTTTTCCCAAATTTTAACTTAAATCTAAGAACAATTGTTCATATGCTCTGATTGGCCCAGCTTGGGTCATATTCCTCCCCCCACCCCCAATTAATCACGGTATACCAGAGGGATGCAGTTCTCTTACTGGCCAGACCTGAGTCACATGCTCACCTCTCAACCTGTTGAGTGAAGTCAGCTCCACTTGACCCACATGCATGAACTGAGAGTGGTGAAAGGGTGTTCCTAAAAGGAAAATCAGGGTGTAGTTGCCTATGAAGGAGGAAAGAAAGCTAGGCAGAAAAAAGCAACGGATGTACATCATAAAAGCGATTGAGAAACCTAGGAGCCTGGAGGTGGCTCGGGGAAGCTGAAGGGCAGAGGTGGAAAGAGATTCTGGGTCTCAGAGAGTTTCACCAGATCAACACTTAAATTTGCTGGGTGTGGTTCTAGCATTACTTTCATGCTGTATGCAAAGGCACCTTAACTAAAAGGACAGAAAATAGCAGAAACCAAAATGAAGATTTCTGAAAAGGAAATGTGTGATAACCTCACTTTATTCTTTCTTCAGATACCTCTCCTCATCTTCTTTCCTCTTCTCTACCCCTCTCATCCCATGGTTTATTATTTTGAGCAGTTCACTTCCACATAGATTGATATTGATTGACCTACTAAGAACCAGGTATGGGGGTATGTAGATGGATAAGCTATCCCTGACATTAAAAAACTCATAGCCTAGAGGCACTTGTTACACATTCATACATGAAGATTTTTTGTTGTTGTTGTTAAATATTAGAAAATTCTAGATAAGGTCAAAGTCCAGAAGTCCTTTCTGAACTCTACCCCAAACCCCGGTATTTCCCTGCCACCTAAGTGGACTGATTCTTCCAATTTAATTTCCTCTTGTCCATAAGGGTTCTTTCTTAGAACATCTTGAGCTGGGCCTCAATTAGCACCTATTCATCTGGGAGACAGCATGGTGTGGTTGGAGCCTGCATAGGCTTTGCAGTTTAACCTGGGTTTGAATCCTCATTTGACTCCTAAAAGGTAACCACTGTTCTTGGTTGTGTTTCTTTCCAGATATTTTCCCATGCATTTACTTAGAAAATAAGCTGTTTTGTGGTTTTTAAAAGCGTAAGCAGTAGTAATAGCTAATGCTTACTGAGTCATCGTTACGTATCGGGTATTATTTTAAGTGCTTTATACAAAGCATCATATTTAACCTTCAGAGCAACTGTATAAGGTAGGTACTATTATTGTTCCCATTTTACAGAAAGGGAAACTTGTCCAGAAAGGTTAGTAACTTGCTCAAGGTCATATAATACATAGAGGAACCTTACCTTATGTATTTTAATACAACTTGCCTTTTTACCTTAATAACCATGTTGTTCTTTTTCTGTAGCCTTTTAAAAAATCTTCCATTTTGGAAAATTTCAAACATATAAAACTTGAGAGAATATTATAATGAATTGCCACATATCCGTCACCCACCTTCTACCAATTACCATGGCTAATCTTGCTTCATCTGTATCACAGCTGCACTGGATTATTTTGAAGCAAATCCCAGACATCGTATTACTACATCTGTGAATACTTCATCTCTAAAAGATAACCCAGTGCCGTCGAGTCGATTCCAACTCATAAATATGAGTCTCTAAAAGATAAGGACTCTGAAAAACCAACCAACCAACCAAACTACAATGCCATTATCATACCTAAGAATTTTTCTTTAGTATCAATTTCCATTCAGTGTTGAACTTTCCTTGACTGTGTCATTTTTTTTTTTTGAATTGCTTTATACATTGCATTTGGTTGATCTGTCTCTTAGATATTTTAATATTTTCCACTCCCCACCAGGATAAAGATCCTTCTTTCTTTATAGCAAAAGATATTGGTGGTCAATCAAAGCTTAGCAATACAGAGGCATTCTGTCTCCCTAGGAGCTGCACCCTGATTGTCAAAGAGACCTGATTTGTGCAGGCTTATAAATATATATGCTCCTTGTATGTTCCTTTGGTTACTTAGACCAAGAAATTGAAGTATTTACTTTAAGAGCAGTGCAAATTAATTATTCAACTTAATGCCCTGGGAAGCATGCTAGTTCCAGTTACTGGGTTTTCCAGGGCCACTATTTTATTTCCATGATTCTTAGCCATTTTGAGAGGAAAATTGTTATGACAGATCTAGTTTATAATGGTAGCTTCAGTTGATTTCAGTCATTAACAAGGGTTTGACATGCCTTCCCTGGTGTTCAGGAGCTGACAGTGGGATCTGCTGTAATGGACACAGTAAAAATACATACATTAGCCAAAAAGAAAAGCAAGCACATAACACTTCATGGACACAACCTGAATTAGGAAGGTAGGCTTCCAGAGAATTATTTTTGCAAAATCAAATAGAAAATTTTATTTATCATGTATGTGAAATATGCAACTGAAAGTGCTAATTAAAATTAGATATATAAAACTGCCTTTCCCTAATGCACATGTAGTTAATTTTAGAAAATATCAGAAAACTTTTATATTACTAATTAAAATCTCTGCTTTAAAAAATTAATGTGGCCATATTACTTAACATTTTTTCTTGTTAAAATGTTCTTTGTGATAGACTATCCTTTCATTATAACCAAGCCAGGAAGATGAATTCCACATTGCAGTGTTGTAACAGGGCCCGTGTGTCAGATCTGCTGAGGTCTCTGCTCTATGCCGAGCATTTGTGCAGCAAAAGGGCAGGCATTCCTGACTAAATTTGGCTTCCATTAGAAGTAAGAGCAGGAATAGTGAAGGACAGCAAGAGGATTAGCTTCATATGCTCAGCTCCTCGCTTTGGCACATAGCATCCTCATCCATTGTTCGTGTAATTCATTTTTCTCTATTGGAAATGCTCTGTGTGATATCTACAGTTACTACATTTTGTGCCATTGTCGTTTGAGTTGTTGAAATTGAAAGGATGTTAAGATCTGAAAATGTCAGTTCATCTCAGTTGGAACAAAGTCATGGAGGAACAGTTTGTTTTGACTCATATTACAGCCCCTTGCTGGATAAGCAGAGATGAAGCAGCTTAGGCCAGTCAGGACTGATCTGGTAAGGCCAGGGTTAGTGAAGCCAAAGAAACCTTGGAGAGAGATGAAGAGTTAGAACAATGACTCCTTCATGTTTGGGCAAAAGCTGAAAACTTGAGCGAGCAAGAGGGAAAACTGGGATCCTATGCTTTTCTGTGTTTCTAAGCATTTTACAGTAACTATTTCAATATGCATGTGCTGTACAGTTTCCAAGTGCTTTGGTGTTCTAGATCTCATTTTTCCCCTCATAACAGGACAGCAATTTTCCTGTAACCCCTCGTAAGAGAAGAGACTCAGAGAAGTTTTGCCCAAGAATGTCCAACTAGTTAATGGGCATTAATTAGTCCAGTTTTTTGTGCCTGGTTTCTGTGTCCACCATGCCATTGTCTATGAGCTACTTGAGGGCAGAAACTATGCCTTACTGATCTCTGTATTCCCAATTCCAGGCATGGTGCCCAGCACATAGTTTTTAAATGAGTGCAAAATAACTGGAGAGATTTGATTTCAGCAGATTGACTTAAAAAGTGGTACTTCTAGGTATATTACCTAAGTTTTGCTGTGCATACTTGAAAATCCTTGACCCTGATGCACTGTATAATTGAAAACAAACAAACAAACCAGCCTTGTCTTCATAGCAGATCAGAATTTTACTTTATAGATAGTCTCTGGAAGATCTTTTAGAAATATGAAAATCAAAGAATCTGTTTCTGAACTTAAACCATTTAAACAAAGGCAGCTTGTATCATTTAGACTATTTTTTCTAACCCATTCGTGTCATTGAATTTTAAGTTAACCTTTTTTTCTTTCTTATTTGATGGAGATTTGGAGTTAGTGAACATAAGCTCTTGGCAAGATCTAGTTAAAATAGATAACTTGTGATGCAGATTGCATACATTCTAAACGTCACTTAAAGTTATTGTTGTGTGCTGTTGAGTTGATTCAGACTCATAGCAACTCTATATGACAGAGCAGAAATGCCCCATAGGGTTTCCTAGGCTGTAATCTTCATGGGAGCAGATCGCCAGGCTTTATCTCCCTCTGGTGGGTTGAACCTGCAGACTTTCAGTTAGCAGCCGAGTGCTTAATGATTATGCCACCAGGGCTCCTTCGCTTAAGGTTAAGTTTGGCAAATTGCAAGAGTTACTGCTACCCAATTTACTCCAGCCAAGTGAAGCCTTGGTATGCTGATCTGTTGGCTTGATAGGCAGAACATTTCTAGATATTCTAGATGACTTGATGTTCTCATATGGAGCTAGAGGTAGTTCAGTGTCATTACTACATATATCTGCATGTGAAACCCTGCCATCTTTTGTAGGCAATGATTTTTTTTTTTTTAATGTGCTTTAAGTGAAAGTTTACAGATCAAGTCAGTTTTTCATACAAAAACTTATACGCACATTGTTATGTGACCCTAGTTGCTCTTCCTATAATATGACAGCACACTCCTCTTCTCCAGCTCCTGTCCCCCCTGCCTTCTCATCTCGCCTCCCCACAGGAGCTGCCCACATAGTCTCATGTGTAGGCAATGATTTTGACTAAATGTGTAAAGATTCTAACCTCTCATAAGATCCATTTTATTTCTCAGACTTTAGAATGTCAAGGCTGTTTCAAGCACATGTGAACTATACCCAATGTAAATGTAAATATTTCTGGAAATGTCAAAACTGTATGCACTTTTATATTCAAATATTTGAGTTGGGTTTGTAAAAAGTTTAATCAAGAAAATGGACCACCTGTTTTTGCTCAGATACTGTCAGTTAGCTACTTCTTGTCACTGTCTTTCATGTGTTCTTGACTCCTTGCCCAAGAGGGATTTATAGCTGCTTAAGAGACATCTTTGAAATGGCAAATGATTAACTCTGAAGTTATTTGGAGTCTGAATATCATATTTGGTTAATTTCATTCAAAGGCACTTTAGTTCATCCTTTGAAATGATAGACAAAATGGAAATGATATTATGAAACTATTGTATTACTTGATATACTAAATATTTAGCATAGGTGGTAGCCTGGAAAACCAAAAACTTGGTTTTAAATTGCTTTAAATAGTGTAAATACCCATCACTTTCATTAGCAGAAAGAAGAGGCATCAGGAAGGCCACTTAGCATTTTCTTAATTTCTGCCTGTGTATCTGTTACCCTAGGGCATGTTTACTTTTTATGTGTTTAATGCATTATTATCCAGTTGATTAAAATAAGATGCATTAAAAGTAATTAAGTTGTTTAAAATAAGTGAGTTTATTGTATTTTAAAAGTATTAAAAATACTTTTGGCTTAAATATATCACACTTTTTGAGGTACCTGCTTTTCTCTGTTAGCATAGTACCTAGCATGTTTTAGCATCTGGACTGACTGTGGATAGATTCTAGTTTTAGCTCTAAACTCCTCTTCTGTCTGTTCAGGCAACAGGCTCACTGACATTGCCAAGTAATTGTCTCTAATTTAATGAGTTAATTAGTTAACTGCCTTCCGTAAAAGTCAAGTATTGACTCCTTGGGGATGAGACTTATGTTTTTTCCCTCTGAGTGATACACTCTTTCAGTTAAAATCAAGTTAAAATAGACTAGGAGAGCTAGGGAAAACACTAGCAAAATACCTCAGGGGAAGTGGTTTTCTGGCAACATTTATAACCCCAGATACTGGCAAAGCCTGTTCCAGTATGTGTTAACAAAACCATTTATTCTCCTTGTTGGCTGCTGTGCCCTTGGTGGTTTGTGCTAAGGCTGCTCTATTTCCTGATACTTTTAAAGTTAAGAATGTTTTGTTGTGACATCCTGGTCATTCGGTAAGTCCAGTATACTTTCATTGTGTGTGTGTGTGTGTGTGTGTGTGTGTGTTCTGTGTATGTAATGGTGGTAGTCCTGGCAATCACATTCAGGTGTTAGGGAATAGACAGCTGTATGGCAAAAGGGCACGGACAATTACTTGCTGAATTTTGTTAATACTAACACACTAACTCTGTTTTCATATCTCTTCCCTCTTTTGAAAAATTGTCATCTGCCATATATATACATATATATTATTTTATATACACACAGGTAACCAGTAGTGAAAAAAGAAACAGAGTTCACCATAACCCCATTTCTAGTACTTTCTTATTTTCTATTTTGTGTTTAGTTTTTATTTTTCAGTGAAGTTAGGCCCAGAACTCCTTGGCAAAGGATGTTAGCATTTTTATGGTTCTCTTTCTCTCTCTGTATATATTGTTAGTTGTTGTTGTGTCAGTTCTGACTCACGGTAACCCTGTGTGTGTCAGAGTAGAACTGCTTCATAGGGTTTTCAAGACTGACTTTTGGAAGCAGATTGTCTGATCTGTCTTCCATGGTGCCTCTCGGTGAGTTTGAACCACCAACCTTTCAGCTAGTAGTCCAGGGCTTAACCATTTGTGCCACAGACACCCGCACGCGCCCACGTGCGCACGCACATATGAGTCGGCTCCAACTCAGGGTTTCCTTATGTATAACAAAACAAAACATTCCCTGGTCCTGCACCATCTGCATGATCTTTGTTGAGGCTAGTATGTCACTCTGTCATTGGTGGTTTTCCTTGTTTTCAGTGACCCTCTGCTTTAGCAAACATGATGCCCTTTTCTAGCAATTGGTCTTTCCTGATGATATGCCCAAAGTAAGCAAGACAGAGTCTTGCTATTCTTGTTTCTAAGTACATTTCTGTTGTATTTCTTCTAAGACTGATTCGTTTGTTCTTCTGGCAGTTTAGGTGTATTCAATATTCTTTGCCAATGCCATAATTCAAATGCATCAATTCTTACTCTGTCTTCTTTTTTCATTGTTTTGTTTTTGAATGTATATGAGGTGATTGAAAAGACTATGGCTTGGGCCAGGTGCACCTTAGTCGTCAAAGTGACTAAAGTGCTTTTCAGAACTTTGAAGAGGCTTTTGCCACAGATTAGCCCAATGCAATATGTTGTTTGATTTCTTGACTGCTGCTTCCATGGGCATTGATTTTTGAGTACGTATACGTGTGTGTGTGTGTGTGTGTGTATGTATTGCTAAATTGCTTTTCAAAAGGACTAAATTTGAAAAAAAGGCAAGATATACAGAACAAATAGTATAAATAGGGTGCTATTTTTTGTGTAAAAAAGAGAAACAGATAAGAATCAGATATATGTGTGTATTGTTTATGCATAAGACATATCTGGAAGGATATATGTACAAGGAATTGATTGCCTCTTGGATGGGGAATTGAGTGACTAGGGGATAGAGGTAGGAGGGAGGCTTTTCATTGTATATCCTTTTGTACCCTTTGAACTTGGAGTGTAAGAATTCTATTAAAATAATAAATAAACATGGAAGCCATGAGCAGTGGGGTAAAGTACCCACCCATTGCTTTTCATTTCCACACCCAGTGCCTTGGTTCAAGTCTTGACCCCTTTCACTTGGGTCTGTGTATCAGCTACTACATGGTCTCCCTGCCCCCAGTCAGCTCCTCTCTTCTCCAGCTTATCTTTCACATTGCCACCAGGGATACCACAGATCAGATCATGTCTCTCCTTTCCCCTAAGATTTTAAATGGCATCCCAAGGCCATGGAATAAAGTTCAGCTTATTCATTTTAGCTCTTAAAGCCTTTCATCATCTGGTCTCAAATTGCCTTTTCAGCTTCACCTTGTACTGCCTTCTATTTCATACTTCTACTGTCTGTCGCCTACTATATAACTTTATGTACCCTCTCCTTGTTACCAGTTCTCTCTTCAACTGACCCTTCCCCCCAAAGGGGGAAAAAAAAAGTGTTTTCTTAATTTTGCAGTTATTTGCATTAATGTTTTTTTAACCCTTTCTCCTCAGTTGCAGTGGAAATTGGCTTTTACTTTCAAGGCCCAGCCTGAACATTATTTCCTTCTCTCTCCCTGCAACCCCACTTCATCTGTTCTTAGAATCAATCAGTCCTTTTTGGTTTCCGTAGTATATTTCTCATACCGTTGTGTGGCACTCATATTCTACTCAGTGGTTGATCTATCGATCTCCTTAAATTCTACTTTTAGATATCTTTGCATTGACCCCTCTTTCCAATTGCAGTAGTCTCCCTGACATTGTGCCTTTCCACACGCCTGTTTGTTCTTAATTCTGGTGGCTTTGAGATCTTGGTAAAACATGTCAGATTATGTCATACTTACACTGAAGAATGAGGGAGCATAGAAGCTGTTGATAGGAATTGACAGTAGAATCCACTTGCTGGTAGTATCGAGATCATTATGCAATCTGTTTTTTCTTCATCCTATGTTGGCATAACCTTTGTTTTGAGATATCAGAGATTATTTAGTGTTCATCTTATGGATGTGTGAAATATCCAGAGGCCTGGGAGGAGAAGGGACTTGTCTAAGGACTCATAGCAAGTTAGAGGTAGGATTTAAACCCAGGACTCCTGTAGAAATGGCTTTTGTAGAGAGTTACGTAGAGAGAGCATGACTTTGTTTTGGGGTGATGTTTGTTAGACGCTTTTGGTAGCACCAGCCACCGAAATGTGTGTGCGTGTGTGGGTGTGTAGGTGTATCTACCTTGGGCTGCGTCTTATGCAGACTGATACAGCATTGCTGTGATAGACCCTGTGGTATTTCTCAGAAGAGGACAAAGGAAACATTTCTGATTTAATTCTCTCCTTGTTGAAAAAGCGAATGGCTTGGTTTTGGTCAGATTTATAAATAAGGACATTTTAAATTATTAACAAAAAAAGCAAACCAACAGTCCTTTGCTTTGGTCCTTCCTATCCCAGACTTGCTTCCCAGAAGCAACTACTTGCAACTCTTTTAGCTATTTATTTTAGTATTTCCCTCCATGTGTTTATACTGCTATTTCTAGACGTTATTGACTTTCTACTGAACCCACCCAGCCGCTTTGAGGGAGAAAGACCTGACAATTTACTCCCGTAAAGATTACAGCCGAGAAAACCCAATGAGGCAGTTTTACTCTGTCACATGGGTGTCGCTGTGAGTCAGAATCGACTCAATGGCCCCTAACAACAACATCATCGGTTGAGGGCTTAGCTTCCTTATATGACTTCTCCCCTTTTTCTCCCTCCGTTCCTCTCAATATAGTTATAATTTTTGTTAAATTAATATTTGACACTTACATAATTATGACTCTAAATCCTGTTTATTTTGAGCTAAGTAAGTGTATTATAATATTTTCTATTTTTTGTACAACACGTATTTGTCCATCAAGTTAAAAATTATCTGATTTTTCCTTTGCTTCATTGTGAGTCCCTGGGCAGTGCAAGTAGTTAAGTGCTCAACTGCTAGGTGAAAGTTTGGTGGTTTAAATCCATCCAGAGGCACCTTGGAAGACAGGCCTGGCGATCTCCTTCCAAAAGGCCACAGCCTTGAAAACCCTGTGTAGCAGTTCTACTCTACACACATGGGGGCACCATGAGTCAGAATAGAGTTGATGGCAACTAACATCAACAACACACCCATTACTAACTCATTCATTTAACAAATATTTACTGAGTACCTACTTGGTGCCAGACATTGTTCTTAGTGCTTAGGATACATCAATGAACAAACCAGACTAAGATTCCTTGCCTTGAGACACTTACACTGTAGTTGAGAGATAGACAATATACATTATAAATAAGTAAAATATATAGTACATTAGAAGGTGATAGATGCTAAGGAAAAAAGAAAAAGCAGAATAAGGGGAATTGGGAACACGAAGACAGGCATGCGTTGTCATACTAAATAGACTGATAAGGGTAGGTCTCATTGAGAAGGTGACATTTGAGCAAAGACATTGTTATTTTCCGTATAGTCTAATGCCTTGGATAGACTGACATCCTGTTTTCCCCAGTGGCTGTCCTTCCTGGAGCTGTTCGTTCTGCCCCAATCAGGCCCAGGTACTCTAGAGGCCGGCTGCACAGTTATCCTGGTATTTCTCTTGGCCACTTTTCTGGGTTGGATCACCTGTCTCCTGGATCCTGCATCTTTCTCTTAGTTGATTCACTCTCTATTTTTCATAGAACAAATTCTCCTGTAGCTTCCAGAGAAAGGACACATGAAGGGAGAAAAAAGTTTTGAGAAGATAGATATCTGAAAGTACTTTTAACTTATTATTACCTTTGATTACAAGTTTGGTTCGGTTTAGAATTCCAAGTTGGAAATAATTTCTCTCAGAATTTTCAAGGCTGTAGTCCATTACCTTTAAGCTTTTTATGTTGCTGTTAAGGAGAGCACAAAGCCCATGATTCATGATTCTGTATACGTGACCTGTTTTTTATCTCTCTGAAGCGTTCAGAATTTTCTCTTTGTTCTGAAATTTTACGATGATGGACCCTGTTTTTTTTTTTTTTTTTAATTTATTGTGCTGGCACTTGGGGGGCCCTTGTATTTAGTTCTGGGAAGGTTTTTGATTTTACTGCTTTGATAATTGACTAAATAGTTAAACCGATTAGCTGCAATCAAAAATGGAGGGATTTTGATTGTTCATGTCTGGTCATGCCATAATACATAAAACCCTTAGAATAATGAGTGTTTTTTTTTGATAGGCAAGTATTATTATTTTATTAAAAATTATTGACCTAAAATGTGGATTATTTTAATATTTTTTCAGCTACTGGAACTTGGAACAAATATCTGTGATGGAAGGTCTTATTTGTTAAGGATTTCTCATTCATTTCACTTTTAAGGTTTGGCAGGTTATGTTTTTTGTTTAGTTCAGTTTTGTTTTTTCCCTACTCTTCTAAGCAGGAAGCCTCCGGGAGTCTACAGATGTTATCTTCTCGCTTTCGGATCCTAGCCATCTTGGCTGCCCTTTCACCTTTTTAAGTCTTTCTCCTATCTTACCAGTATGTTTTTTTTAATTGAGATAAAATTCACATAACATAAAACTCACCATTTTAATCATTTTGAAGTGTACAATTCAGTGTTTTTTTAAAAATATGTTTGCAGTGTTATGCAACCATCACCGCTGTCTTAATTCCAGAACATTTTTATCATCCCAACAGAAACTTAGTACCCACAAATAGCTATTCCTCATCCTCCCTTTCTCTCAGCCCTTGGCAGCCACTAATCTACTTTCTGTTTGTATGGGTTTACCTATTCTGGGCATTTCAGGTAAAGAGAATTATACAATATGTGGCCTTTTGTGTCTGGCTTCTTTTACTTAATGTTTTCAAGGTTCATCCATGATGTAACATGTAATGTATTTGTTTTTTCACTACCAGATAAGAATTCTGCATTTATTATTCTCATTTTGATTTTGATTCTGGCCTTCAGTTTACCTTTCACAAAATATTTGTCAGCTACAAAATGATGATGAATAATTTTAAGTATGCATTACTTATTTATTTTTTTAGTATGCCAGTACTGAGGTCGGTGGAGAGCATTACATGACCCCGGAAGACTTTGTTCAGCGCTATCTTGGACTGTATAATGATCCGAATAGCAATCCAATGATTGTGCAACTCTTGGCGGGAGTAGCTGATCAAACCAAGGATGGGTAAGGACCTTTATGCGTTTTCTGAAAATATTTCCTGAATATCTTATTGAAAACAGAGAAAAACCATAAGCTTAACTAGGATTGTCTAGAATTTTAATATTAAACTACGTATTTTTTAGAAGTTTATAAAAATGGTGTTATTTACTGCCATTATCAAGGATATTGGCATTTCTTCTTTTTCTGTTTTTATAATTACATGGGAAAAGTCACATTTTGTATTAAATAACCTAAGCAGAACAGGTTGCAGATAACTAAGTATTTCACTCAACAAATACAGAGTGCCTGCTATGTTTCAGGCACTGTTTTAGGTGCTAGAATTACATCAGTGAATAAACTACGCAAAGACAATGAACAAAATAAAACTAAATCATGTAGCATGTTAGGAGGTCACAGGTGCTCTGAAGAGAAATCAGGGAAGAGGTTGGGGGATGTCATTTATTAATATATCTGTCTGTATTTATTGCAAACATTTATTGAACAATCACCCTTTGCCAGGCGCTGTTGGTCCTTGAAAGTACAAACATAAATAAAATGGAGTTCCTGCCCTTAAGAAGCTCATAGCCAAGTGAGGAAAGGGGATGAGTATACAAAGAAAAAACAAACAAACAATATTTCTGGGATAAGGTGCCATAATGGCATTGTACAGAGGAGAGCATGGTTCAGCCTGTTTTGGGTGATCAGGACAGCATCATAGAAGAGTTGAAGTTTGAGTGAAATCTGGCAAGATGAATAGGAATATGAAGGTGATTGGATAAGTGGGAGGAGAATTCCAGGAAGGGACCCAACAGTGTCATGAAATACTAAGAGGTGCTTATGCATCTGTGTGTGTGTGTGCATGTGTGTTGGGGAAGTGGCAGTGGGGAGATTATGTTGCAGGTACTTTGCTGTGGCTGTGGTGTTGGTTTGCTGCTGTGGGAGATGTGGCTGGAGTGGAGCTGGGGACCTTGTGTGCTAGGCTTTGACTGTATCCTGTAGGCTCGTGACTCTCCGTATTGAAGGTATTTTTAGCCTGGCAGTGGATGGGCGTGTGAAGTCACAAAAATAACAAGGTGTGCTTACTAGAGTGTCAGTTTACTCAATTTGAGTGGGGAAAGCACACTGATATTTTTATATTAAAATCAAATATGGATGTGTTATGGAGAACCTAAAAAATTTGCATGAATTTTAAAGGAAATTTTGACTTGCTGTCAGATTTCAAGCTATATCCTTGGGCTTCCAGAGGCTCAGATTCTTTCTCTTCTACCTGTAGAGGTGCATATGTGAAAAACTTTGAAGAACTAAGCAATGAGGAGTCATTAAAAGTTATTTCTATTCAGGTGGACACTTGAGGCTATGTTGGCATCTCCTGCCTGGAGGGGAGACGAGAGGGTGGAGGGGGTTAGAAGCTGGCGAAAAGGACACGAAAAGAGAGAGTGGAGGGAGAGAGCAGGCTGTCTCATTAGGGGGAGAGTAATTGGGAGTGTGTAGCAAGTGTATATGGGTTTTTGTGTGAGAGACTGACTTGATTTGTAAACTTTCACTTAAAGCACAATAAAAATTATTTTTAAAAAGTTATTTCTATTAACAACAAATATGATCATATTTTAGAAAAATGATAGGTAGGAGTGGGACAGGACTTGAATGCAGTGAAATCCAGGAGCCTGTTGTAGTAATTAAAGTAGAAATGTTGGCATCTAAGTTCTTTGAGTCCAGGGTTAGTACTATATTTGCTTTTATTTTTCCTACTGAACCTAGCACAGTGCATTAAATTTACTATGTGCTCAACAAATGTTTGTTGTATGAAAGATTTTATGTAATTTCTAAATGACTGATATTAGGTGACTAGTGTGCATTTTATATCTAATCTCTAAAAAATCAAATCAGTTGAGAAGTCATTCTGGACCATTCAGTCATTGGGTCTGTCAATAGTGATTATATAGTAAGGCATATGAAAATTAATTATATTTAATCAGAATTCTTTCTTCAGAATTTTTAAAGGTAAAACATATATGTAATTCTCTTAGAAACTTAAATTATTTGTTATTATTAATTTGGTCTGAGACCCACTTTCAGAATATTTCCTTTCAGATGCTTCCTTTCGTGACCAACTGTTCTAGTTCCATCTGAATAGTGCGTCTTCTCTGAAGCTGCATGTGGTTCTTCCAGGCTGAGTGGCATTGTTAAAGTGGGACATTTTCATGTGGTCAAGGTTTAAGTTGCCGGAGTAAAATAGGTCAAAAATGGGTTTTGGCTAGTAAATAATCCAGTAATGTTAATAGTATTTACTCACACAAAAAAACAAAAAACCTGTTTTACTTTTCAAAAGGTAAATCTTTTCTGCTTCAGATTTTAAAACTTCTTAGACCTTCATTTTTTTTTTTTTCTTTCTCTTTAGAGTGATTTAATTTGGGATTGAGTAGGAAATCTGATTCATAGGGCTAGGTCATAAAAATTATAAGTAAGTTTATGAAACAAATTATTTTTAAAAGCAAAGGAAAGTGGAATTTTCTAGAAACAGGGATTCTTTTTTTAATTGTACTTTAGATGAAGGTTTACAAAGCAAACTGTTTTCTCGTTAAACAGTACACATATTGTTTTATGACATTGGTTAACAACCCCACAACATGTCAACACTCTCCCTTCTCAGCCTTTGGTTCCCTATTACCAGCTTTCCTGTCCCCTCCTGCCCTCTAGTTCTTGCCTCTGGGCTTTTGTGCCCCTTTATTCTCTTTTTGTTTTATGGGCCTGTCCAATCTTTGGCTGAAGGGTGAACCTCAGGAGTGGCTTCATTACTGAGCTGAAAGTGTGCTCAGGAGCTATACTCTCAGGGTTTCTCCAGTCTCTGTCAGGCCAGCAAGTCTGGTCTTTCTTTTTGAAACATAGGGATTCTTTTTTTTTTTATTGTGCTTTAAGTGAAAGGTTACAAATCAAGTCAGTCTCTCATACAAAAACTTACATACGCCTTGCTATGTACTCCTGGTTGCTCTTCCCTCAGTGAGACAGCACGCCCTTCTCTCCACCCTGTATTCCCTGTGTCAATTTCAGCCAGCCTCTGTCCCCCTCTGCCGTCTCATCTCCCCTCCAGGCAGGACATGCCAACCTAGTCTCATGTGTCTACTTGAGCCAAGAAGCTCACTCCTCACCAGTATCATTTTCTGTCTTACAGTTCAGTCCAATCCTTGTCTGAAGAGTTGGCTTTGGGAATGGTTCCAGTCTTGGGATAACAGAAGGTCTGGGGACCATGACCTCCGGAGTCCTTCTAGTCTCAGTCAGACCATTAGTCTGGTCTTTTTATGGGAATTTTGAGGTCTGCATCTCACTGCTCATCTGCTCCATGAGGGATTCTCTGTTGTGGTCCCTGTCAGGGCAGTCATCAGTTGTAGCTGGACACCATCTAGTTCTTCTGGTCTCAGGCTGATGTAGCCTCTGATTTATGTGGCCCTTTCTGCCTCTTGGGCTCATAATTACCCTGTGTCTTTGGTGTTCTTCATTTTCCTTTGTTTCAGGTGGGTTGAGACCAATTGATGCATCTTAGATGGCCGCTTGCTAGTCCCATCACCAAATGGGATGCAGAATGTTTTCTTTATAGATTTTATTATGCCAGTTGACCTAGATGTCCCCTGAAAGCATGGTCCCCAGACTCCCACCCCTGCTACTGTGGCCTTCAAAGTGTTTGGTTTATTTGGGAAACTTCTTTGTTTTTGGTTTAGTCCAGTTGTGCTGACCTCTCCTGTATTGTGTGTTATCTTTCCCTTCACCTAAAATAGTTCTTGTCTACTACCTAATTAGTGAGTACCCCTTTCCTCCTTCCCTCCCCACCCTTGTAACCATCAAAGAATATTTACTTCTGTGTTTAAACTACTTCTTGAGTTCTTATAATAGCGTTCTCATACAATATTTGTCCTTTTGCAACTGGCTAATTTCACTCAGTATAATGCCTTCGGGATTCCTCCAGAAACATAAAGATTCTTAATCCCCTGTCCTGAATGGTCTTCAGAGGTTCCTGAACTTGCTGATGTGTGATGCAAAGTGAGTGGGTCTGTATGTACATTTTTCTGAGGAGATATCCCAGGCTAGAATCATCAGGTTTAGAAAAAGTTCTATGACTTGAAAAATGTTAAATATTGTTGTTAAAGGTTCTTTTTATAATTTTAATTCAACACCATCAAAGGCTTTGATCATGTTTAACTTATTGCAAATGGTCAGCCTCCCTCATTTAAGGAAGATTAGAATAGCTCAGTTGGCAGTTTTTTTTCCCCCAACTCCAAGATGGATTCCTTGGTTCTATTGTAGTTTTTGATGATGAGTACTATAGGTATGTAACTTGAAACAGTACCACATAATATTTCTTTTAATTACCAAAGACCAGGTCTGAATTAGCAAAGTAAGTATAGACAACTTTAAGTGATTTGGTTAAGTGTATGGGAGAACCTGGTTTAGGAGTAGAAATACTATTCCCTTTTGTGCTCCCCACCGCATGTTGTCAAGCATATAAACTGTCCCTTTGCCTCCTGACACCCTCTTTCTTCCTATAGATAGTAAAATAAGTAGGAGTGTTGTGATACAAGTGCTTGCTGTGAAGGGCCATGAAAAAGCAGGATTGTATGCTATAAATAGCATGATGGGCTGTCTAAAAGTAAAAGCCATTAACAAAGTATTATTTGTAGAGTTGTGGCTTAAACTTTGAAGTTCTGGTTATATAATGAAAAGCAAAATGATCTTATGCATTAAGGGACTGTTACTTTGTGATCTGATTCTAAAATATTTAGACAGTTGCTTGTTTGAAACTGTAACTTCTAAAACCATAGTTTCTATATTTAGCTTTAGTTAGAATTCATCTGGAAGCTCTATTCCCTTTCTATAATGTGGAAAACTGTATTTTCCTCTCGTTTACTTTTTCACAAATGTTTTTCTTTAGTATTCTATATGCATGTAGAAGAACCTTTTGTGCGAAAATCCTGGGTTTTAAAAATTGCAAAAGTAACATTAATATTTTGGAATTTTATTAGCTCCCATTCATTAAATTTAAAAGGGACTTTGTAAGAAAAAAACTCAAGAGTACATATTTTAAAATTATATTACATGTTCTTTGTGAAAAGTTAAACAGCAGGGTAATATGTGGTAGAAGGTAAAATTCTTTCCTTATCCTCATTTTTTAGAAAAAGGAAACTACTAAGGTATGAACTAAGCAATGGCTTCTTTACTCCACAGTTAGTGGCTTGTGGGTTGCATTTGTTACACTAAAGACTTGATTGGGTCCTCTTACTGAGGGGGAATCCACGACAGGATAAAGGGAAAAAGAGCTTTAAAAATTGTTCTGGAACATGTTTGCTTTATGTTAACAGCAGTCTCTTTCTTTACTTTCTGACAAATATTGTTACATTGATAATGTGATATAATATCTATGGGCATAAAAATAGATAAGGAGCATATCAGAGAGATTGTCAAGTGGTCTATTTCCCCCCTCCCATTTTATCCCAACATTTTGTTAGGAAAATTTTCAAACATAAGCAAGTTGAAAGAATTTTACAGTGAACAGCCATATACCTACCACATAGATTCTACCATTAACATGTGTCTTTGCTTTTCACATATCTCTCCCTCCATCCTTCTATCAGGCCATCTTGTTTTATTGCACTTCAAAGTAAAATGCAGCCATTGATACATCTCTCTTTGGATATTGCAGCGTGCATATTATTAACTAGAGTTCAATATTTGTTTCCAGTTTTTTTAGGCGTAAAATTTTCACACAATGGAAAACATATATCTTAAAGGTTATGTTTGCTGTTTTGACAGGTGAGCCCACCTGGGTAACCTCAGTTGACTTGTTTTTAAGTTACTGACTTTTTTTTTTTTTTAAATTAACTTTTATTGAGCTTCAAGTGAACGTTTACAAATCAAGTCAGACTGTCACGTATAAGTTTATATACACCTTACTCCGTACTCCCACTTGCTCTCCCCCTAATGAGTTAGCCGTTCCAGTCTCTCCTTTCGTGACAATTTTGCCAGCTTCCAACTCTCTCTATCCTCCCATCCCCCCTCCAGACAGGAGATGCCAACACAGTCTCAAGTGACCACTTGATATAATTAGCTCACTCTTCATCAGCGTCTCTCACCTACCCACTGTCCAGTCCCTTTCATGTCTGATGAGTTGTCTTCGGGAATGGTTCCTGTCCTGGGCCAGCAGAAGGTTTGGGGACCATGACTGCCGGGATTCCTCTAGTCTCAGTCAGACCATTAAGTATGGTCTTTTTATGAGAATTTGGGCTCTGCATCCCACTGTTCTCCTGCTCCCTCAGGGGTTCTCTGTTGCGCTCCCTGTCAGGGCAGTCATCGGTTGTAGCTGGGCACCATCTAGTTCTTCTGGTCTCAGGATGATGTAGTCTCTGGTTCATGTGGCCCTTTCTGTCTCTTGGGCTAGTAATTACCTTGTGTCCTTGGTGTTCTTCATTCTCCTTTGATCCAGGTGGGTTGAGACCAATTGATGCATCTTAGATGGCCGCTTATTAGCATTTAAGACCCCAGACGCCACATTTCAAAGTGGGACGCAGAATGTTTTCATAATAGAATTATTTTGCCAATTGACTTAGAAGTCCCCTTAAACCATGGTCCCCAAACCCCCGCCCTTGCTCCGCTGACCTTTGAAGCATTCATTTTATCCCGGAAACTTCTTTGCTTTTGGTCCAGTCCAGTTGAGCTGACCTTCCATGTATTGAGTATTGTCCTTCCCTTCACCTAAAGCAGTTCTTACCTACTAATTAATCAAGTTACTGACTTTTTTGGTGCACTTTCTTAATTGGCCTTTTCTTTTTTAAATTAAATTATCCCATGTAACGAAGGTAACTCTTATGTGATAGCTGAGTATTTGCCCTAATACTTTCTTATAATAATTGTCTACTTATTATAAAAAAAAAAATAGATACCCTATTTTCAACTATAATTCTTTTAGTTATAGCATTCTTGGGATAACTTTACATATGGGGAGGCATGGAGGTATACAATAATGGGAAAACACTGAATCAAGATGAGAGCTGGGAGTTTTTGACTAGCCCCACTGCTTTGCTGAATTTTTTTTAGATTACTTGACATCTTTGGACTTTCTAAGGGTTGTTCTAGCTCTTAAAGTTGCATGAATGTATGATTTCCTTTTTTGAATATGCCGATAGACCAAACGTAGATATTTAGTAAAGTTCATAGACTTTACATTTTAAATATAAATAAATGGTGACTTAGTTGGAAACCTGTGTGACAAGAGTCTCAAATCCACAGGTCTGTCTGAAGGAAACAGTTTCTGTTGGCTCTAGGTGGCTAATGCTACTTGGGACTAGAAACCTAGTATTACTCAAGTTTGTAATTTATTAAGAGAAACCAGAAAACTGGACATGTATGTGAAATCATCTCATTTCCTAATGTTGGCAGCTAATGACAACTTTTAAAAAATCATAATACTTTTTATGCCAAAGAAAACGTATCTGTGGGCCAGGTTCAATCTGGCAGCCAGCAGTTTATGATGGTTGCTAGTTAAGGAAAAAGTCTTTGGCCTCTTTTCAAAAATACAGAGAGTTTTACTACCGAGCATGGAATATGTTTTAAAACTACTTATTCTGTATATTGGAAACCCTGGTGGTATAGTGGTTAAGTGCTACAACTGCTAACCAAGGGGCTAGCAGTTCGAATCCTTGGAAACTCTTTAGGGCAGTTCTACTCTGACGTATAGGGTTGCTATGAGTCAGAATCGACTCGACGACAGTGGGTTTGGTTTTGGTTATTCTGTATTTTCAGGGTAGTTGCATTTTTGATATTCAATTTCTGAGACTTTTTTTAAAAACCCAAGCTGTTATGGTATTTTACCCATAACCAGCCTAGCTATTTTTTTTTAATTTATAGAATTACTTTGATAATCAGAAGAAACAATGCAGATAATTCTTCGTTATAGAAAATTTAAATATTTCAGAAATATATAATGTAGAAAGTGAGGGTCTTCTTTAACTCCTCCCCCAGGTCACTGTTATGTTTGTGTTATACATTTTTTTTTTTTATAGACAAGACCATATACCATTGATGTTCTTTAGTTTTTGTTGAGCATTTAAAACTACATGTTACCCAATTGCTGTCCAGTCGCCTCTGACTCAGTGATGCCCCCCATGTGTGTCAGAGTAGACCTGTGCTCCATAGGGGTTTCAATGACTGATTTAAAAAAAAAATTGATTTTGCTGCTGTTGTTGAGAATATACACAGCAAAACATACACCAACTCAACAGTTTTGACATGCACTATTCAGTGATATTGATTACATTCTTCGATTGTACAACCATTCTCACTACCCTTTTCTGAATTGTTCATGTCTGATTTTTGGGCAGTAGATTGCCAAGCCACCTCTGAGGTGCCTCTGGGTTGACGCCAACCTTAGGGTTAGCTGCCGAGCTTGTTAAGCATTTGCACCACCCAGGGATTCCAAAACCATATTTTTCTTTTGTAAGTAAAAATATCTCATTCCACTGGCTCCCTCTCTCCTGCCCCGGCCAGCACACTTTTCCCCTCTCCTTCCCACAGCAACATGACAATCAGAAAAAAATAATTTTCAGGAGGGGGGCAGGATTAGGGGGAGGAGGTATGGGTAAAAACTGTCAAATCACAATAGGAATTTTTCAAAATGGGTTCTTCTATTTAGTCATCGTCTTCTCCCTCATCTTCAGGTTCTTGTTTTTGCTTTTGACGCCTGTCTTCTTCACCAGATCATCTTCCTCCTCGTCATCTACTTCCTGGTCATTATAACCTTCATCCTCCTCCTCTCTGCTCACGTCTTCCTCTTCACTTTCCACCTCCTCCTCTTCTACTATCTGAGCATCTTCATCGTATTCTTCCTCCTACTCATCCAGGCCCTCCACGTCGCCCTAGGCATCCGAGTCAGGGGCCTCCTGGCCGTCAGGTCTTAAGCCATCGAGATACGTGAGTTGTGGGAGGAGCCTGAGCACGTTTTCTCTGTAGTCGTTCAGGTTGGTTAGTTTACGATTGAACAGGTCTAAGCTCTTGAGGTTTTCTAACTTTTCAGTGGCTCTATTGTACTGAGGCCTTTAATTTTGTTGCCACTTAAATTTAGATGTGTGAGGTTCAGTCACTTTTCTGCCAATACTTCCAGGCCCCCTGAGATTCTGTTATTGCTTAGTTCAAGCTTCTTATGTTTATCTAACTTCGGTAAGTTTGCCACAGAGGTGAAGCCTGCATTGATTATACTTAAGAGCTCTAGTTCTTCAGATTCATCTGTGAGGCCTTCGATTTGGCCTTCCACCGACCGGAAGTTGTCCAGGACAGGCCCTTTCACCTTCCTGGAGAGCCCAGCCACAGAGGGCATTTCCCCAGTGCAACAACTTGTCCTTCCTTCGGATTGGATCCGAGTCGTTTGCATGACCCCCCATCGAGTGCCTGCTCTTGGCCCACACTCACGGCGCCCCCCCCCCCCGCAAGTCAATTTTTGAGTCATAGTGACCCCATGTGGCAGATTAAAACTGCCTTATAGGGTTGTCTCGGCTGTAATCTTTTTGGCAGGAGATCGCCAGGTCTTTTCTCTTGTGGAGCCACTGGGTGGGTTTGAACTGCCAACCTTTCAGTTAGCAGCGGAGCCCTTAACCATTGTGCCGCCAGGGTTCCTTTCATTTGTTTTTACTACCCTAAAATTTGTGTGATGATAACCACACTTTCTAGTTGTACTGTATTTTTCAGTTTCAGTGTATATTATGTAGCCTGAGGAACAGTTTTAAGGATTGGATCTTTCCTCCCAGATTTATTAGGCACTCAAGTGCCTAATTTGACCAAGGATTCTCGAGCGTGTTCAATGCCATGCATAACACAGCACAAAGCCTTTCTGTCAATAGCAAAGGCATAGTATGTATGCATCATTGCTTTGCATATAATGTAACTTGTGTAATTTAAACATATTTTGAAGTGTTTTAAGTAACAGAAACTGCAACTTTGATTGTCAAATAGGTTTTAGACAAATGGGGGCAAAAACGAAATGCAAAATGTAAAGTCATTTTCCTAATAATATGTTGGAAAACATGTCTCTCTACAAAGTCATAATTCTAAATTGAATTTATTCACAAATATTTATGAGTACCTACCCTGAATCAGGAAATCCTGGCGGCATAGTGGTTAAGAGTTTGACTGCTAACCAAAAGGTTGGCAGTTCAGACCCACCAGGTGCTCCTTGGAAACCCTATGGGGCAGTTCTACCCTGTCCTATAGAGTCTTTATGAATTGGGATCTACGCGACGATGAGTATGCTTTGGGTTTTAGTATCCTGAATCAAGCCTGTACAAGGTTCTGTGACAAGCCTGTCTTCTGTTGGAGAACTGGACTTTAAACAAAGAATTACACCAATTAATTCTTTTAATAAGAATTGTGCAAAGGGCACTGAAAAAGTTGAGTGTGTTGCTATGAGGGACTATGAAAAGGGAATGTGACGTCATCTGGGACTCAGGGATGATTCCTTGAGGAATGATATTTGAGTTGAGCTATAAAGATTGGGTGCAGATTAAATGGGGAAAAGTTTGGAGGTGGTGGGGTCATTCTAAGGAGAATGAACAGCCTGAGTAATGGCCCTGAGTGGAAGGAGCATAGGAGCTGAGACAAGCCAGTGAGTGTGCTGGAGAGTAGAGAGCAAGGGGGAGGGTAGCAGAGTGCTTGGTTGATAACTGAAAGGTTGGCAGTTTGAACACACCCATTAGCTCTGTGGGAGAAAGACCTGGCAATCTGCTCCCGGAAAGATTATAGCCTAGGAAACTCTATGTAGCAGTTCTGCTCTGTCACGTGGGGTCACTGTGAGTTGGAATGGACTTGACAGCATCTAACAGCAGAATCCACATTAAGGATTAGGTCTCTTCCTTTAGGTAAAAAACTAAATGTGTTTTTCTAAACCAGGCCACTTGAGACTAAAATGAAGCACTACTAATAACTAAGCAGGACATCTGGTCACTCTGCCTTAAGGGTGACCACTGAGTGGTTAAAGGTTAAAGTAGAGAAGTGACATGACCAAGTTAGATTTGCATTTAGAAAGATTCCTCTAGCTTCAGCTTGGAGAATGGATTGTAATAGGATTAGAAGGATTCAGGAAACTGGTTAGGAAGCTGTCGGAGGTTGTAGCTGTTGAAAATGGATGTGCCTAGGTTGAGTTGATTCCGACTCTTAGTGACCCTAAAACCCACTGCTGTCGAGTCGATTCCGACTCATAGCGACCCTATAGGACAGAGTAGAATTGCCCAGGGAGTTTCCAAACTTAGTGACCCTAGGAGACATATTTTGGGAGATGAGGAGTTTTAATATTTTTTTACTTGTAAATATTTTAGTTTCAATGCTGGGTGTTTTTATTTTTTGGGAATTTTTTTTTCTTCAATGTGGTAATTTTCCTAAGAAGTTAATCCCTCCTTAATTGTCAAATATTGATTATATCATTCAAATGTGTTAACTGCTATAGTACATCTTTCATATTTAAGAAGAGAAAATTGGCTAACATGCAGATCTGTGTACACATGTGTGCATAGAAAACAGATTTTTATAATGCCTTTACTTGGACACCAGTAGCTTACCAATAGCAACAACATGGTATAGAATCTTTACAGCAAGCTTGCTATGGGAGGTGACTCTATGCTACCGTATTCTAGCTCCATAAAATCACTGAAGGCAATTTTAGGATAGTTCTGTCCACTGGTTAATTTTTTAATCTTAAGTGTTACAGGACTCGTTAAGTTCTAGAAACCCAATACAGGTAGTCCTTGACTTAGAACAGGGTTCTGTTCTGATGTCTCCATTGTTTGTTCTGACGTAAGTTGAATACCTCTTTGTTTTGGTTTTCATTATTATTGCCTTTTATTATCAGTGCCTTTATAAATCCGATCTTTGAACATCTGAGAATGATAACATCAGGAAATTACAAATCACAAGTGATGCAACACTGTATGTAGTACATATTACTAATGATAAGAAACCAAACCTGTTGCCGTTGAGTCGATTCCAACTCATAGCAACCCTATAGGACAGAGTAGAACTGCCCCATAGGGTTTCCAAGGAGTGCCTGGTGGATTGGAACTGCTGACCTTTTTTGGTTAGCAGCTGTATCTCTTAACCAGTATGCCACCAGGGTTTCCAGTAATGATAAGGTGTACCAAAAAACACCACAGAAAAACAAAACAGTCGTAAGTGTGGTTCATCATAACTTGAATATGTCATAAGTCGGGGACTACCTGTAATGTGCTGTGCCCCCCCCCGTTTTTCCATTTTAATTCTCCTTTAAATATTTTTTATTATTGAAATTTCAAAAAGTAGAATAGTATAGTGAATTCAGTGTACTCATCACTCATTTCTAATAATTACCGAAATATTAGTAACCTTGTTTCATTTATAACTCCACTAATCCTCTGATTGTTTTGAAGCAAATCCCAGATGACTTATTTCATCTGTAAATATCTCAGTATGTGCCTCTGAAAGGTAAGAGCTCTTTCCCCCACCAAAAAAAAAAAAAACCCTCTGCAAAACGTTTACAGTGATTTCTTAATTATTTGTGTTGTATCAATATTTCCATTTCCCTGAGTGTCTTATAAATCTTTAAAAATTGTTACACAATTTGTTTGAATCAGAATCCGAATAAGATCTCTCTATTGTAATGAATTGCTCCATCTCCTAGGTCTGTTTAAGTTGAGGTTTCCTTTCCGTGTCTTTAAAAAATTTTTTTCCTTGCAAACAGCTGCAGGGTATTTGTCCTGCAGTTTACCCCAGTCTGCATTTTTGGTGGTTGAGGTCTTTGGTGGTGTTTAACATGTTTGTTTGTACCATGTATTTTCTGTAAATTGGTAATTAGATCTAGAGCAATGCTTCATTGTCAAATGTTCCTCGAGGTTGGTTTTGCCCCTTGGGGGACATTTGACAATGTCTGGAGACATTTTTGGATCTCACAACTTGTGGGCGGGCAGGGTACTGTTGGCATCTAGAAGGTAAAGGCCAGGGATGCTGCTAAACTTAAAGCACAGGAGGCCCCCATAACAAAGAATTATTTGACTCAAAATGTTAATAATGGCAAGGCTGAGAAACCCCAATCTAGAGGTTTGATCAGATTCAGGTTATTTTTGGTCTGGTTATCTCTCTTTTTATGATGCTAGAGATGGTTGATTATTACCCAAGTCCATTAATTTGTTAGGGTTTGAAAAAGGGTGATACTCTAGATTTTATCATTCCTCCTTTATTTCCTTATTAGTTGGAATACTGATATGAAGAGAAACTTCCTTCATCAATTATTTGGTTACTCTGAACTACAGTTCATACAGTAGAGGGAGGTTAAATGCCTGATTTCCCTTTATTTACCAGTCAATTACTGTTTCTGTTGTATTCCAGGTTGATCTCCTATCAAGAGTTTCTGGCATTTGAATCTGTTTTGTGTGCTCCAGATTCCATGTTCATAGTGGCTTTCCAATTGTTTGACAAGAGTGGAAATGGAGAGGTGACATTTGGTAAGAAATAAAAAAGATTATAAGTGATAAGTACAGTCAATGAGGCTGGTCCTGCCTTTAACTGCTAAATCTAGTAACTGAGTACGGATTGCTGCTTATTTAGGACCTTAGTCAATAAGTAATGTATTAATTTCCTAAAAGGATTTACACAGATAAAATGAAAATCCTTTTATTGTCTTCAGAGCATTTAGGCTATTGCGAAAGATCAAGGAACCTAGGAATGCAGTTTCTTCAGCCCATTGAGTCACTTTCACATTCCTAAAATAGGTGGTATAGGATTTTCGTGTTCTGGGCCAGCCCAGGCAAAATTCTCTATGAAGTAGACCGTGAACAACAAGGAGTAATCTCATTCTTTAAGGGATTCCTGGGTAGGGAATTCAGAGCTGCTTTGCAGCATCTTTGGAAAATTACTGCTATGTCACTTTGAACAACAAGAATGAGGCTGAAGGAGGGGGTTCATGCAGGATTAGTTAGCATTCTCTGAAGCCCCATTTTAGATTTTTGGTTTTAGGAAACAAGGCTAGAACATTAAAATTGTTGTCTGAGTGACACATTGTTGATGCCTCATAAGCATACAAAGCAGGATTACTATTTGTAGCCATATGTTCATTTTTTTAGAGATACTTGCACAAATTAGCTTATGTTTAATAAGATCATTAGTTAATTTTCCTACAATAGGCTTTTCAGTAAAAACAATGTAGTGTTTTCTATGACCTTGAGTCCCTTGTTTAGTGTGAATTGGCACCAGTATTCATAGAGAAACCATTGAAAATCATGCTTTCCTTGAGCCACAGCAGCTAAATATTTATTTACTGTGGTGTTTGAGTTATAAACCAAAAGTCCTTTAGTTAAACCTAAACGAGGTGGTAACAGTGCTGTGGTAAGAATGATGATAGAGAGTACAGGTACTCAGAAGGCCTAGGGGTGCCTTTGCTGTGATCTAGTGGGCACATTTTCTAGTTCGGCATTGATTGTCTCCTTCCTTCTGCTTGTTGACCTAATTGTCTTCTGTATGAGAAGACTTTCCAAACAAAAACTTATGCAAGGATCTTTAGGTTTCTGAGGATATCTTGGCATTCTCTCTGCTGAAGCTCTGGCTGTTCTCTCTCCTAAAGAGTGTTGACTTTCCTCAGAAACACCTAGATTGGGTAGTTTAAAACACAAAACCTTTGTCATCTCATCATTCAGCATTAAACCTGTACTACTAATAATGCTGTCTTCAGTAGATACCACACATGCTCACATGTCTTACTTCCAAATGTGGTGTAGAAATGCTTGGGAAATAACAATGGAAATGTCTGAGTTAGTGATACTATACCTATACATGTGTATTGTTTAAGAATTAGGCTTCCCAAAACCAAATTCTAATTTATTTTGTCCCTTCTACCTTGGTTTCATGGTCCTTTGTGGTGCCTCCATTTTACTGCTTTTCCCAGCTTTAATTAAAAAAAATAAGTCATTCAAGTGAGTACATCGAACATACTAATAGAGATCCATGCCATTCTTTGTTAGCAGATTAATATGAGGGTAGGAAGTAGCTGAATGGTTTACATACACCTTATTATTTCGTGCAAATGGAGGTTACGGTTACTAGATTCCAACTTTAACATCTTACGAATCTTTTGTTTTCCCCTCAGACAATGAGTTATGTGTTAAGAAGTCAAGAAAATGTAATAATTAAAAACAAAACAAATTCGTTTTAGTTTTAATGGCAACTAGTATGAACTGGAGAACATACAAATCCTCCGGAGTCCTGCTTTCATTCTCCTGCTCCATAACCTAGAGACAGGAAGATTCCTACAGAACAGAGGAGAGCTACACCCCATTTCAATGTTGCTTTTGGGGTCTCTAGCAGCTGAATGGTCCTCTTGATGAGGACCTGCCACCTTGGTTTTGAGAATCCATTTCGAGACAAATTTTCTTAACTAAAATGAAGTGGATCATATTGAATGAGAGAATGTTTAATTTTATATCCTTAAGAAAAGAGGAAAAGCATTGAAACGGTTGTAACACATGTCATTTAACAAGATTTCTAAGGCCCACTTATTTCAGGCTGTATTCAAGACTACAGAATTTCTGCATAAGGAAATAATTAACTTGGAGTTTATTTTAATAGGATTTTGGATCTGTGATGAAGGTCAGTTTCCATGTTTGTACCCACTTAATAAAATGAATTGTGCTTATATATTTGTAGACATGTTTAGGTAAAAGGAAAATTTAAATCCATTCTAACTCTAAATGCTTTTCACCAACTGGCCTTATGTTTTCTACTTTGGGGCTTATTTAAGGTATGATTTTCTCTTGTGCTCATGAGAAGAGAAAGGTGGGAGAGCATATTGAATGTAAGGTACAGTGCAGTAGGGAAAGGTATTAGGCCATCAGTTTAGTGTCTCTTATGGATTATGATGATAATGTTATCTGTGTACTTATACATATTGTTCTCATCTATGCTTTTATTTTTTAGATATGCTTTTTATACACATCAAGCTATATACTTAAATTGTGTGCATCTTTGCAAGTACTTCTATAAAAAGCAATACCAAACAACATTTACTTGAGTGCTTAACAAGGTTTTTTATTGTTAGAGGTGCTCTCACTCTGGGAGAGAGGATTTACATTTGAGGTCTTGGTAATCCATTTCAGAATGTGCAAGCTTAGGAGAGGATTCTGGAGTTTTAAAAGAGTAAATAAAACCATTAGTTAATTGTTTCCTCTCTGATGTTCCTTTAATAAAACTTCTAAGGCATGCTGTGGATACTTACTTAATGGCTTGTATATGTGTGTTTCTGCCTGGTGGCATGAGCCTTGTAGAGGCCATTGCATGATTGGTGTGTGCTAGATGCAGTGGAAATTTACCTTGGTCTTACTGTTATCCACTAGCGTGCTGGATATTCTGCTTGAGGTAACCGAGATGATCAGTTATGCTGCATAGTGTTGTTAGTAGCTGCCATGCATTTGTCTCAAATTAAAAAAAAAAAAAGAAGCCTGTTACTTTAACAAAAATGCAAGCATTCTAAAAAAAGCCCTCTTATCTGTTGACTAATAAATAAATATAAACATCTAGTATGTTCTAAGTTTCCTATTAAAAACTCGTCAACATTGTGTTTCAAAGTGCTTGCCTAGGAATGGGAACTCTCCAAAGTAAACTTTTTCAGGGTCTTCTCTTTACCCTTTAACTGTAGAATCCTCAAAAAGCAAGAATTCCTTTTGATTCAGGTTGTGGTTGATCATCAATTTGTATAGTAAATAAAAATTTATTTCATTTCTGCCTCTAAAATATGCTTTTTCTCTAAAGGGAAAAATACAATGGAATGGTTTAGGCATACCCCATATTATTTAAAGGTTCTGGAGATGGAAGTATAGATATGAAAAATGCTGTACCCTTTCTCAATGGAAACAAAGCTGTAGACAGGGAATAATATGAAATTCAAATGGTAATAAATACCTGGCTTAATCTGGTAAGAAGGAGAGCTTCACCTACGTGTTCAAGTTAAATCAGCAAGAATTGTTGGGACTCCTTTCTTCGTATGGCTTTTAGACATCACAGATAAGGCTGTATTCACACTCAAGGCTGTTAGAGTAGCTTAGAGTTTGAGGCAAAAAAAGACATGGCATTATTAGTTTTTATACTATTTGGCCATAGACTGTTGAAGCATCTAGTTTATTTAGTAACAGATGTTCTTTAAATGTAAACTCATATTTCTGGAGAAATGGACCTTTATGTATATTTGGCAGCAGGACTGCTCTATTGGTGAACTGTACAGTAGTCCCTTCTAAGGAATACATAAGGCTAATAGAAATACTTTCCCCCAGAGAAACAGAGGAGGTCGCCAAGGAAACTAATGATGCAACTGGAAATAGAACCCAGAAGTCTGGGACTGAGTGTACATGCTATATTGGTTGAGGCTTCCTCTCCAAGTTCCTGTTGTTGGTCTTTTTGTTGTTGTTTCCCTTTGTTTTCTTTTTTGATCTAGTTGTTCCTCCTCTTTTCTCTGAATCTTTCCTTCACTGAAAAAACTATTCACTTCCACAAGTCTCACCATTGTTTTTGTTCAGTTACACACAAGGATATTCATTGTTCTTACCTATGGTGGGAGTCCTTCTAAAAGCCTCTCTGACTTCACTTTAAGAACGGTGCAGAAACTCAGCTATTGAGGTATTTCCCCCCCCCCCCCCCCCGACAATAAAAATGTTTGGTCTCAAGGCTGTCAGTTGGAAGCAGTGGCTCCTGCTGGGCTGGAATCCTTGAAATCAGGATGTCGTTGGGCTGATGGTAGGTGGGCTGTGTCACAGGGCTGATGGCTTGTATACCTACAGGAGGAGTTCTCTGGCCACACCGTTGGTACAGCAGCTCCTTCCAGGCTCATTCATGGAACAGGCATGGCGGCAGTCTTGGAGAAGAGTGCCAGCCCCGGTCAGAGGTAATTTTGTACTGCAGAAAGGTGAACAAGATCAGTAGGAAGCACCCATAAGGACCAGGGGAGGGATGAGGGCGGATGAGATGGGGAGACACAGTGTGGGCTGCTTGGGAAATTAAAACCTCTGTTAAGACATATTTATATAATATATGTGCTTCAATGTGTATTTCTTCTAGACCAATCATCATAAGTGACTGATACGGTAAACTGACTAATGTTACACATCTGTGAACATTTTTACTTAATCACAGTTGTCACCATTACCTGCCCTCCTCCTGACAAATCATTGTGCTCCTCTCCTTTGAGCAAAGAGAACATAATGACAGGCTACTTTGGTATCTGGCCCAAACTCCCTTTTCAAAGGAATTATAAACCATTTCTCTCATAAGCCCATGCTCTGCAGGAAGTGAAAAAGTGGTCTATTGTTTTCTGTATATCAGAAAACGAATGGATTCCTGTTTCTCTTAGCATTGCCAACCTAGTATAAAACACTAGATCATGATCTTGCTGCCAATAAGATGTGACTGTCATATCCTATTCATCTAGACCAGAACTGTGGCCAATGAAAAAGCATTCTCGGGAGTGCTGTTTAGAGCAATAGACCCTTGTTTGCCACTGGAAAGACGGGATTCTCTCTGGGGGTTGGGAAAACTTGCCATGCAATTTTAGTTAGATGTATTGGGCATATTTGAGATTATTGGTATTCTCTTTCATGTAATGCAGGACTTAGTAAAACTAGGTAAGATAAGAACATCAGATGTTGGAGCTATTGCCTCTCAAAAGTACAAGCTTGTCAAGAAAAGAAAGGAGTAGAAAGAGACTCAAGAGGCATCTCCAGTTCTGGAGCGTTTGTTTTATATATTTTGTATATAAAATACATATATATTTTGATAAGCACATGCTGGTAAAGGCTAAATGGTGATTATGAATTGGACTTCAAAACAATGGTTGGATTAATTATTTCTATTAGTTCCTGAATCAGCTTTAGGCAGTTGGCATTGGAAATCATAACAGAAGGGAAGTGATGCCAAAGTATGTTTGAAATTGTTAGTCCTAGTAACTACAGTTACAGCCTGTGACTAGGCTAAAATAAAAGTGTCTGAGGGTAGTTAATAAACTACAGCATATAATAATGGTTATCATAAAGCTATGTACAAAGCTATCAGGTAGCCACTTTGGGAGAAGTAGGAAATGTCCAAACAAATACCAATGGAAAACAAAATACTTCTGTATTTGGAAAGGTTATTCTGAGTAACTTAGGCCATCACTTTTAATTGGTTCAAAAACATTCCAAGATTTTATTTAGAGATCACTAGGAAGTTTATGAAATAGCATTTCTAATTAAAGTTTTTACTATAAAGAGATCTTTCCAAATGTAAATTAAACATTGTAATTTTGGTTTGTAAATATCCTTTTTGTGATAGTAGAAATTTTTTATAATTAAATTTTCTGATTTTGAAAGCCTTTGAATCTTTGACTTTATTTGGTATAGTTTCATACTTGAGATTCTGATATTTTCTGGTATAAAAGGGATTCAGTTTTTTATTCTACCATTATATAAAAATTATATAGGCAACAATATATACATTTCTTATCAAATAACTGAATCTTGGGGGTTCTGACCTTTAAAATAAAGGTTACCATGAAATAACTTATTCCATTTAATAATAAACTGTAAAATTACTTAAATTAATACAGTAATTTGTTACCCTATTTTGCTTTCCATTAATTTCTTTCGTCCAAAACTTTTTTGTTACACCTTAAAAATAATAAATTAGTTTGGGAGTAGAAACAGTTAATTAATTAGAATGGTCCTACAAAAACTTTCCTAATCTGTCATAATAATTTTAGCTATAAATGTTATTTACAACCCTTATGATAAACTTCAACATATTTTGTAATTTGCTGAAATTTCACAGAAAATTTAAGGATGATCTTTTGTGTTGGTTAGAAGTCCATGAATTGCTATTGAGTTAATTCTTTTCTTTTGGTAACAAAAACCCATATATTTACTTTGTGTTTATGGAAGGTAAAAATAATTTGACATGATTTAAAAGTGCTCAAATGCTGTAGCTATTTAGGCAAGGAATGAATGCTGCATTCCATTTGAAAGAAGAGAATCCCATCTCCCCAGTGACATCCAATGCCTTCTTCCAACTTTGCTGATTGCAATGACCTATTCAGAGCTATAATATTAAGTCCGAACTAGTAGGATTTCCAATTCAGGATTTTTACCCTACCCCAACAGTGATGCTTTCCTCAATAAAAAAGGTATATAAAGGGAATCCATTAAACCATTTACCATATGAGATTAGTATCATATTCAAAGAATTTGCAGATATTAGAGAAAATAGCATAGATGGAGATTATAACATTCGACTTGTATTTACTAATTCTCTAGTATAATTAATAGCTATTGATGATAGCTTTCACTAATAAAATTGGCTTATTTGAAAATAATTTGTCCTTAAGACATCAGTAAAAGAGGCTTCCTGCTTTCTTAACTTTGTTAATGATTTTTTCTTTCTTTCTTTTTTTTCTTGGCATGAGCTTCTAAATTAGTCTATTCAGTCTATGCTTGTTAAAGTACCAGTCATTTGTGAATTGACTTTTATAGTAAGTGTTGAAGCGTGTAAGAAAGTGAATGACATTGTTATGTTAGTGCATGAAGAGAAGCTGTCAGAGGAGACCTCAGGGCTTTGGTTGTATATTATCCAGTGTGACTAGTCCCTATCTAAAAGTTAGTGTACGGTGTTTAGTCCTTTATTTAAAAGTGAATCACTAGCTTAGAATATTTTCATAATTGAGACTAATAATCATGGTTTTTACGGGAATTTTGAAGCTTTGTGTCAAGACCATATTTTTTGACAATATCAGAAGCTTTTAATAAGGTGCTTGCTGCTGAGCTAATGATATGCTTTTGGGGATATTTCTTATACCTATCTTCAATAGACATATTCAGGCTAGTGTGAATGTAATAATCAAGCCTCAATCAAGCCATACTTAGTATGACAAATATTGCATTATACTGTAATTTAGGTATTCATGCTTCTGATAAAGGCTTAATTCGACTCCTTGAGGAACCGGGAAAACACTATTGATTTTATAGTGGAATGCAAAGTAGCAGCCATTTATAGTGCAAGATATAAATCACTTCCTAATTAAAATTAAATTGAGAGAAATTAAGAATCTCGTGGCCTTAAATGTAATGGTACACCATCTTAAGTGTAAAATTATATTTTGTATCAGTTGTGTTCCTGTGCATGTGTTTCTAGGCACACACAAAAAATTGCAGTTAATCTTAATAGAAGCAGATGATATTGACTTTTAAAACTTCTCTTAATTTCCTTCTGTAGGAACATTGCAGTGGATTAAACTACTTATTCTGATATAATAGATTTATTTTTCTTTTCCCTTTTAAGAAAATGTCAAAGAAATTTTTGGACAGACTACTATTCATCATCATATCCCTTTTAACTGGGACTGTGAATTTATCCGACTGCATTTTGGGCATAATCGCAAGAAGCACCTTAACTACACAGAATTCACACAATTTCTTCAGGTGAGCTTAGTTTTTTTCTTTAAGTATTGTGTTTTTGGTGAAAATTTACACAGCAAGTTAGGTTACCAGTTAACAATTTTTGTACATACTGTCTGGTGACATTGGTTACATTTTCCACATTATGTCAGCATTTTTATGATTTCCCATCTGGCTGGTCTGTTTCTATTTTCTAGCTTCCCTGTGCCTCCCTGACCTTCTCATCTTTGTTTTGGTTCATTGACTATTTTGTCTCATATAGAGGATTTTTTTTTTTTCCAAAGGAGCACAGTACTCACAGGCAATATTGTTTATTTTATGAGCCAATCTGTTATTTAGCTGAAAGATGAGCTCTGGGAGTAGTTTCAGTTCAGAGTTTAAAGGACATTTCAGAACAATAGTCTTGAGGATTCTTCTAGTTTCTACCAGTCCAGTAAGACTGGCCTTTTTTTTTTTTTTTTTAAGAATTTGAGTTTTATTCTATAATTTTCATCCATTTTATTTGGAACCATCTCTGTTGTGCTCCTGGTCATAACGGCTGGTAGTAGCCAGGCACCATCTAATTCTTCTGGTCTCAGGATAGATGAGGCTGTGGTTCATGCAGGCAAGTAGTCCTGTAGATGAGTTTCTTCTTTGAGTCTTTAGTTTCCTTCTTTCTATTTTGCTTCAAACAAATAGAGACCAATAGCTATAGGGCTTAGTTTTTATAACTGATGTAAATAAATATTCTTCCTTTCTCCCACATTATCCCCTCTTTCTCTTTCTCCTTCCTTTTTGGCTTTATTTATATTAAACAGAAAATAGCAGTCCCCTGTGGCATTTCACCGCATTTCTCATTTCTCACCTAACTAGAGGCAACTTCCTAAAGCTCTCATAGCTGCTTCTTTCAGTGTGTTTACTTCCGTATCTCTAAACAGTAAACTTGTGCTGGCATTTCTTCTTGATTTTTCGCTGTTAAGTATTTTTGATTGCACTCTAACTATGAAGATTTGTAGCTAGTTCTTTCACCTCCTTCTCCCTACCACATACCTAGACATTACCTGTCTCCCCCACCTCCTTATAATTGTCATGATTCTGTTTAGATCAATAATCGTAATTACATTACTATCATTATGTAAACACTATTCATGACTAAGCCGTATAGCAAATGGTTTCTTAGAGTTTCTGGTTTTTCTTATTTGTTCAGTTTTCTATGTATTAATTCTAATTTGTTCTCAAACTTTCCCCCATTTATCAAAATCTCTTTTTAACATGTTTAAAACACGTTATGTATTCTGTTAATTTCATCTTCTTGAAGCTCTCCTGGTGCTCTTTTTTTTTTTTTTAATTATAGTAAGATTCACATAAAATTAACCATTCTAAAGTACACAGTTTAGTGGCATTTAGTATATTCACAATGTTGAGCAACCACCACCTCTGTCTAGTTTCAAAGCATTTTCATTACCCCACAAGAAAACTCCATACCCAGTAAGCAGTCAGTCACCGTTCCTTCTTCCTCCCAGCCCCTGGCAACCAATAATCTGGTTCCTGTCTCTATGGATTTACCTATTCTGTATATTTCCTAGAAATGGAATCATACAATATGTGACCTTTTGTGTCTGGTTTCTTTCACTGAGCATAGTGTTTTTGAGGTTCATCCAAGTTGTGGCATGTATCAGTACTTCATTCCTTTTTATTATTCAATAATTTTCCATTATGTGGATATGCCACATTTTGTTTATCCGTTTGTCAGCTGATGGACATTTGGGTTGTTTCTGCATTTTGACTATTGTGAATAGTGTTGTTACAAACATTTGTATACATGTATTTGTGTCAATATTTGTTTTAAATTCTTTTGGGAATACACCTAGAAGTGAAATTGTTGGGTCATGTATAGTTCTATGTTTAATTTTTTTTTTTTTTAATGTTGAATGGTTTAGTTTTTGATACAGTAAAGAGGTATAAATACATTATGTTGCATAACCTAATTTGTCTAGCACGTATGGGGAAAGTGATATTCTATAAGTGAATGTTCTACATAAAATTGAAGTGGGTCCCTTTGATTTAATCTAAATTATAAAATAGTGACATCATATAGTTCCCTAGCTGCTGCTTTTTTTATTCTCATTCAAAAATTTATGTACAAATTGTTTTGTGACATTGGTTGCAATCTCAGCAACGTGTCAGCACTCTCCCCCTTTCCCTTTATACCCTGGATTCCATGTGTCCGTTCACCCAGGTTTCCTGTCCCTTCCTGCCTGCTCATGTTTGCATTTGGGCAGGTATTGCTCATTTGGTCTTGTATACTTGATAGAACTAAGAAGCATGTTCCTCATGTGTGTTATTGTTTGTTTTATAGGCCTGTCTAGTCTTTGGCTGAAACTCAGTGGAGTGGCTTCAGTTCTGAGTTAGCAGGGTATCTGGAGGCCATTGTCTCAGGGGTTCTACCACTCTGGTCAGACCAGTAAGTCTGGTCTTTTTTTGTGAATTTAAATTTTGTTCTGTATTTTTTCCCACTCTGTCTGGAACCATCTATTGTAATCCTTGTCAGAGTGGTCTGACAAGCCGGGCACCATCTAGTTTTTCTGGGTTCAGGCTGGTGGAGGCTGTGGTTCATGTAATTTTGCTTGTGTCTTTGGTTTTCTTCATTCTCCTTTGTTCCAAACATGATGGGACCAATAGATGCGGTTTAGATGGCTGCTTGCAAGCTTTTAAGACCCCAGTTGCTACTCACCAAAGTAGGATGTAGAACATTTTCTTTATGAACTATGCTATGCCAGTTGACCTAGATGTCCCCTAAGACCATGGTCCCCAGAACTCAGCCCCAGTAACTTGGTCCCACAAGGTGTTCTATGACTTTGCCTTGGTCAAGTTTTGCTAACTTCTCCTATACTGTGTGTTGTCTTTCCTTTTACCAAAATTAACACTTGTCTAGTAAAAAAGAATCCCTGGTGGCATAGTGGTTGAGAGCTATGAGTGCTAACCAAAAGGTTGGCAACCCTATGGGACAGTTCTACTCTGTCCTGTAGGGTCACTGTGAGTCAGAATTTAGTCAACGGCAATTTTTTTTTTTTTTTTAATTAGTGATTTCTCCTGTCTACCTCCCCCCCACCCATAACCATCAAAGATTGTTTTTTTGTGTGTGTAAACCTTTTCTTGAGTTTTTATAATAGTGGTCTCATACAATATTTGTCTTTGTGATTGATTTATTTCACTCAGCATAACGTCCTCCAGATTCATCCATGTTGTGAGATATTTTGCGGATTCATCATTGTTCTTTATTGTTGTGTAGTATCCATTGTGTATAGGTACCATAGTTTGTTTATCCATTCATCTGTTGATGGGTATTTAGGTTGTTTCTGTCTTTTTGCTATTGTTAATAATGCTGCAGTGAACACGGATGTGCATATGTCTGTTCATATAATGACTCATATCTCTGGGAGTGGAATTGCTGAATCATATGGTATTTCTATTTCTAGCTTATCAAGGAAGCGCCATATCATTTTTGAAAATGGTTGTACCATTGTTCATTCCCACCAGCAGTGCATAAGAGTTCCAATCTCCCCGCAGCCTCTCCAACATTTGTTATTTTCTGTTTTTTTGATTCATGCCAGTAATGTCAAGGTGAGATGGTATCTCTTTGCAGTTTTGATTTACATTTCTTTAATGGCTAATGATATTGAGGCTAATGATATTGAGCATTTCCTCGTGTGCCTGTTAGCTGCCTGAATGTCTTCTTTGGTGAAGTGTCTGTTCATCATCTTTGCCTATTTTTTAATTGAATTATTTGTCTTTATGTTATTGACATGTTGAAGTGTTCTATAGATTTTAGAGACTAGACCCTTGTCGGCTATGTCGTAGCCAAATTTTTTTTCCCAGTCTATAGGTTCTCTCTTTATTCTTTTGGTAGAGTCTTTTGATGAGTGTAAGTGTTTAATTTTTAGGAGCTCCCAGTTTTCTAGTTTATCTTCTGGTGTTTGTGCATTGTCAGTTATGGTTTGTATTGAGTTTATGCCATGTACGAGGGCCCCTAGCATTGTCTATTTTTTCTTACATGATCTGTCTCATTTTAAGTTTTATATTTAGGTCTTTGATCCATTTTTGAGTTAGTTTTTGTGTATGATATGAGGTATGGGTCCTGTTTTATTTTTTTACAGATAGACATCCAGTTTTGCCAGCACCATCTATTTAAAAAGAGTGTATTTTCCCCATTTAATGGACTTTGGCCCTTTGTCAAAGATCAGCTGACCATGGGTGGATGGATTTATGTCTGGGTTCTTGATTCTGTTGCATTGGTCTATGTGTCTGTTGTTGTACCACTACCAGGCTGTTTTGACTAGCACGGCTGTATAGTAGGTTCTGAGATTAGTGTGAAGCCTCCTACTTTGTTATTTTTCTTCAGTAATGCTTTGCTTATCCAGGGCCTCTTTCTTTTCCATATAAAGTTGGTGATTAGGTTTTTCATCTTGTTAAAGAATGCTGTTGGTATTTGGATTGGGATTGTATTATATCTGTAGATTGCTTTGGGTAGGATTGACATTTTTATAATGTTGAGTCTTCCTATCCATGAGAATGGTATGTTTTTCCATTTATGTAGGTCTCTTTTGGTTTCTTGCAATAGCGTTTTATAGTTTTCTTTATATAGGTCTTTTACATCCGTGGTTAGATTTATTCTTAAGTATTTTATCGTTTTAGGGGCTAGTATAAATGGTATTGTTTTCTTGATTTGCTTTCAAAGTTCTCGTTGTTGGTGTCTAGGAATCCAGCTGATTTTTGTATGTTGATCTTATATCTTGCTACTCTCCAGAATCTTTCTATTAGTTCCAGTAGTTATCTTATGGAATCTTTGGTGTTCACAATGTGTAGTGTCATATCGTCTGCGAATAGGGATAGTTTTACTTCTTCCTTTCCAATTTGGATGCACTTTATTGCTTTTTCTTGCCTCATTGTTCTAGCTAGGACTTCCAGTACAATGTTAAGTAGGAGTGGTGATAAAGAGCATCCTTGTCTTGTTCTTGTTCTCAGAGGTAATGCTTTCAGCCTCTTTTCATTGAGAATGATGTTGGCTGTTGGTTTTGTATACCACAAAACCAAACCTGTTGCTGTTAGGTTGATTCTGACTCATATCCCTATAGGACAGAGTAGAACTGCCCCATAGTATTTCCAAGGAGCAGCTGGTGGATTCAAACTGCTGAGCTTTTGGTTAGCAGCCAAGCTCTTAACCATTATGCCACCGGGGCTTCACATTGGTTTTGTATAGATGCCCTTTATTATGTTGAGGAATTTCCTTTCTATTCCTACTTTATTGAGAGTTTTTATCAGGAATCAGTGTTGGACTTTATCAAATGTTTTTTTCTGAGTTGATTAAGATGATCATGTGAGTCTTTTCTTTTGTTCTGTTGAATGGTGGATTACGCTGATTTTCTAGTGTTGAACAATCCTTGCACCATGGTCGTGGTGTATTTTTTTTTTTAGTGTTGAATTCTGTTGGCTAGAATTTTGAGAATTTTTGTCTCTATATTCACAAGAGATACTGGTCTGTAGTTTTCTTTTTTTTGTGGTGTCTTTGCCTGGCTTTGGTGTCAGGGTTATGCTGGCATCAAAGAATGAATTCGAGAGTATTCCTTCCTTGCCTGTGCTCTGAAATAATTTGAGTAATAACTGGTGTGAGCTCTTCTCTGAATGGTAGAAATTTCCAGTGAAGCTGTCTAGGCCAGGGCTTTTTTTTGTTAGAAGTTTTTTTTTTTTTTTTTTTTGCTACTTCTCAATCTCTTCTCTTATTATGGGTTTGTTCGAATTTCTATCTCAGTTTGTGTCAGTTTAGGTAGGTAGCATGTCTCTAGAAATTTGTCCATTTCCTCTAGGTTCTCAAATTTGTTGGAGTACAGTTTTTCATAATATTCTGTTATGATCCCTTTTATTTCAATTGGGTCTCTTTGTAATCCCCCCAGTCTCATTTCTCATGTGGATTATTGGCTTCCTCTTCTGTTTTTCTTTTGTTAGTTAGGCCAGTGTTGATTTTGTTGATCTTTTCAAAGAACCAACTCTTTGTCTTCTTGATTCTTTCTGTTGTTTGAAGGAATCTTTTAAATGTCAGAACAAAGTAGAGCATCATAGATTTCTAAGTTATGATAAGTAAATGATAATGAAAATTTCTATGTTTAATCTTATCCTTGAATAATATTTATATGTTTAAATGTGACTACCGTTTCTAGAGTTGCAAATAGTGTGAAAATGGCACCCAAATGCATCATTATTGTGTTGTGTTAATAGGTTTGTTTGGATTATGTCATGAGTCCCCAGGACAGAAGTGCTCTAATTTTGAATTTTTTTATGATAAAAAAAAAGGTACCCAGGGTATTATTGGCATATTTTCTTATTTATATTGATACCACTTTGTTGTTTGTTGTTTGGCTTCCCAGTAGTTCTAAGTTCAAAAATATTCTGCATTTTTTTATAGCTTATGATTGTTTTTGTTGTTGTGTGCCATCAAGTTGATTCTGAGTCATCAAGACCCTATATGGCAGAGTAGAACTGCCCCATAGGGTTTCCTAGACTGTAATCTTTTTGTTAGCACCCAAATCTTAACAATTACACCAATGGGATGCCTTAGTTTATGATTAACAACAACAACAAAAGGCAAACCCAATGCCATGGACAGCATTGGGTTTGGCTTTTTCTCTTCCTCTTCAGTGAATAGGAACATGGGGCATGTCATTTTCTCTTACATATTTCAATTCACCTCCTTGACATCCATCCCCTACCAACTCATAGCAACCCTATAGTACAGAGTAGAACTGCCCCATAGAGTTTCCAAGGAGAGCCTGGTGAATTCAAACTGCTGACCTTTTGGTTAGCAGCTGTAGCCCTTAACCATTATGCCACCAGGGTTTCTAGTTTATGATTAGCTATGCCTAAAACCAGAGAAAGTGATAGCTGAACACTAGTTATGCAGTTTGTTATTCATAACTTTCCCATTAGAATTACTAAGTATTACACTTACCAGTTGCTAAGATTTCTCACTGTTTGTTTTTAAAAAGTGTTTGAAAAATGATCACTAATTCATTTAGAGAGAGAGAGAAACTTTGGTTGCAACATTTAAAATTGAAAAACTGAAGATGAATCTCAACTATTAATTCAAGAAGTATTCTTAGATGACAAGGATGCTTTCAATCAGGAGTGAATAAATTACTACATATTTTAAAGGCTGAAATAAGGCACTGAAAACATTATACTGTTTGTTTTCAGTAAGGAAAACTTTTCAAATAAAATCTGTGGGTGCCTTTTTCTCCCCTTTTCTTTATTTCTATGCTGTGATTCATTCTGTTTTCTGAGGAGTGATATGTAGTACATTTTTAAGAAAACAGGTACACCTTAGAAGAAATCAAAAGCTTTGTTATAAATTCAGGGCTGTGTGTTATTCATTTCTGTAGCAAGTGCATGGTGGGTGGGGGTGGGGGTGGAGTGTGTCTTTTCTTCTTTTCCAAAATATACACTTGGGATGTGCTTTAAGCAATTTAATGGCCTATTTCTAATTCTTTTCTCCAGGAGCTACAATTAGAACATGCAAGACAAGCCTTTGCGCTGAAAGATAAGAGCAAAAGTGGCCTGATTTCTGGGCTGGATTTCAGTGACATCATGGTTACTATTCGGTCTCACATGCTTACGCCTTTCGTGGAGGAGAACTTAGTTTCAGTAAGTAAAAAGCAAATGTTTTAACTTTCTACGGATGGAGGTGTGGTTCAGACTTATTTTTCACATCTCTAGGTTTTAGCTTCTTGATCAGCAATTCTGGCAAACAGGCTTGTCTGATTTTTTGATAAATCACTTGTGTAGAAAATGGAAATTTATGTCACAGACCTGCTTGTCCATGGAGAGCTGTATTTAATGTAAAGATTCTGAACGTATGAATTTTGTGAACCCGGATAAAAGTTATGTTGAAGGTTGCATGATTAGTGGTGATATGTCCAACTGCCCTCTGTGGCTGAGTCCTCTCCTTGCCCCTTCACTGTGGACCAGGCAGTTTTTTGTCCTGTCAAGCTGCTGATCTCAGCAAAGTAATCATCTGGGCTGATAGCGGACTGTTGTCATCCACTGAAAGGAAATAAAAAAATAGGCTCCTAGAATCTGAATGTTTTTGCCATAGGAAATTCTGCTTCAGAATAGGATACATGGAACTTGCTCTGAGTTTCACCAGTACTTAAATGTAGTCTCATGCGTGATGCTCATTCTTCAAACCTTTTCAACCATTGGGTCCTGGATTGCTACCCAGACCCATCCAATTCTCAGCTCTTGTAACCTTAAGCTTCACAGATAAAAGGCAAACAGGATATGTGTGTACCGGAGATGGGAGTGATGGTGAATGGTCTTCCCCAGGTCATCGCTTCATCCAGAGGCACCATTTTGCTCTCATATGCTTCCAAATTGTTTATTTCTATTTACAGAATCCAATTCAAGAGAAATAAGGGAGTTTGTAGACAAGGGTGAGCAATTACTTTTACCACTGGGGAGTACCTCTCCCAGACACTACTGCCTTCACCTTGGCCTCTTCCTGCCCCAACAGGCTCCCAGGCTCTTGCTGTAAGGATAGGTCTTTCCTTAGTTGCCTGCAGGGTCCTGTCCGCTAGAGGGATCGTCACTGGCCTCTGCACTGTTTTAATAACCATGGCCGTGGCAGAAGGTATGGAGGAAATATGTGGGCATCCGCCTCTGTGGCTCACTCCTCTCTCTGCCCCTTCACCTGTGCATTCAGTCTGCATGGACCAGACACAGTTTTTTGTTCTGTTGAACTCCTAGTCCCTACAAAATAATCATCTGGGCCAAGAGCCAACTGTTGTCATCTACTTCCTTTCAAAGAGGGTAAAACTCCCTCACTTACCCGTTTTGTTGTTCATGGATTATACTTACGTATAAGTTTTTGATTGCTGCTTGTTTTAAATGGAGGGAAGCCAATGAGCACTCTGTTGTTTCAGCTGAAGATCATTATCCCTGATTTAGACTGGGGTAGAAAGATCAACTTCTGTTCTTTCTCTTCAGTGAATTTGAACATGGGGCATGTCACTTTCTTCTTCATATTTCACCTCCTTGACACCCATCCCCCACCCCCTACCCTCACCTCATGCTCCAACAAAAAAAGTGAAAGGAGAGAGGGAGAGAGGGAAGAAGGGAAGGAGGGAAGAAGGAAAGAAAATCCTAGAGGAGAGGATTGAGTGCCTTGGGGTGAGGGGACCCATTTAATCTTTTCCAACTGGATTGGATAGACCTATTATATAGCCTCATTTTACCAAAAGCCATTTCCAATCCTTGGAGGAATGTATTAAATAATGTGAGTCCTGTTTTGGGGACACTAATATCTGAATTCAGGTTAGTACAGATATTACCTATCTGTACTACCTATATTTGGATATTACCTATATTTGGATTAAGGCATACTGGTATGTGTGTGAGGGGTGGTAAGGTGGGTACATTTGCTCATCACTACCTATACTATTTTTAGTAGACTTTTATGATTAAGATTGTCACATTACTATTTCCATAAGCATTTCTTTTAGTTTTTAATAGAAAATGTTTTTAATCATATGAGTTCTTCTGACTCCTAGCTTGGAAATTGGGCTTTTTTGTAAATTATGAAAATATTCTCTTTTGAGTTTATGTCTAAGTGGCAGACAGAGGGAGGAAGTATCTACTCATCCAGCAGAGATAATGAAGGCCAGATTCCCACCCCAAATCCCTTTAGGCGCAAGAGACCCTCTCCAGCCCTGTTCCATAACTTAAGGTGAATACGTCCTCCTGATCTTCTGTGCATTTTTTGGATTTCTTGGTAGTTGTACCCTTCATAATACAGATTCAGGACCCAGCACAGACTGAAGACATTTAATTATCTTAATTATAACAATGAGCTTAAAAAAAAAAAAGTCAGGGAGATTTAATATAGCACAGTAGTCTTAAGTTTAAACTTACCACTTATAGTTTGTTTCTGTTTTGGTGGAGAAAAAACGAGTTTCTAAAATGCTCCTTATGTTGTATATTGATGTTTGGTTTATCCAGGACTTGCAGGAGTTCCATAGTTAAGGGTCCTAAAAAACATGTTTAAATAACCATTGTTTTTGATGTGTGATAATTATATTTGTTACTTCTGACCTTATAGGTAGATGAACCTTGAAGTCCAACTTCCAGATGTTGTTTTCTTCCTTAAAACCTAAATTACATAGACTTCCCTTAGGGTATGAAATGCGCTGAGTGTTTCAGTACGATACTTTCTTTGTATTTACCAACTGGTTGTTAATCATTTTAATAATGAAGAGTCCTTTAAATTATCTTCGAGAAAAGTACAATGTCTATAACTATGTTTTTGTTTTGTTTTAATTTTTTGTGATGTCATTTCCTAGGCAGCTGGAGGAAGTATCTCACACCAGGTTAGCTTCTCCTACTTCAATGCATTTAACTCCTTACTGAATAACATGGAACTTGTTCGTAAGATATATAGCACTCTAGCTGGCACAAGGAAAGATGTTGAAGTCACAAAGGGTAAGATTTTTAAAAATATATTCATTTGTCTCTCAGCATTTTCACTTTTGTTTATCTGGGCCATGAGACTGAGCTCCGTTTACTGCTCTAAAGCTAGATCTAGAAAGTATGTTAGCATGTGTGTATGCTTCACCTGGGCCATAATGGTCTCCAGAAATCTGGATGGATTTGATGGGATGCTGAAGTCAAGAATAAAAAAATGGCTGTGACAGTTTGAAAAGAGCCTTGGCCCAATCTGTCAAGCAGGTCAGTGGCACTGTGGCAGCAGCTTGTTTGTACTGGGAAGGAGTTGCCACAGAAAGATGGGCAAGCCTACTCCTTTCAGTGAGTTGTGGAAGATGTCTTGAGTGACTGGGGAACAGCCGATTCTTTGCCTTGTAACTCTAGAGATCAAAGTAAATAAACAAGATAAGAGAGGGCATTCTAAAGAGATTGCTTATCTTCAAAGTTGATTTTTCTCCTTTTGCTGTTTCATCATCTTAACATTTTATCGTTTGCTATCTTTTAGAAATAAGTAGTTATTCTTAGGTAGTTGAAGTTAGGTTTTTAAATTCAGCTCTGAATTTTTAAAATAATACCAGAATACCTTTAGCCTTCAGATTTTAGTTGATCTAAATAGAACTTTATTGTATTTTAAGAATCTATAAAGATTTTAAAATTTGGTGTCCTTTTCTTCCAGAGGAATTTGCCCAGAGTGCCATACGCTATGGACAAGTCACCCCACTGGAAATTGACATCCTATACCAGCTTGCAGACTTATATAATGCTACAGGGTAACTATTGCAGTAATTACTCATGATGTTTTTACAGGGCAGTTCTTTTAAAATGTGGAAAAGTGATGTGCTTTCAGTTAATTTCAACAATAGTTTTTCAGTTTACTAAAATCCAAGAAATAGAGACAGGGAGATATGAAAAACAGGGAAGGAGGGAGAGACAGACAAATGGAGACAGACAGAGGGTAGGGAGAGAGAGGAGGAGGGACAGAGAGAGAGAGAGAGAGAAGAAGTGGGGAAGAAAGAAAGGAGGAAAAAAGAAGGAAAGGATGGAGGGGTAGAGGTGAGAGAAGAAAATAAGAGGGAGGAGGGATGAGAGAAGGAAGTCGGAGGAGACAGAAAAATGAGAAAGAAGGAGAGGGAAGTAAGAAGAAGAAGTAAAAGAGAGGAAAAGATCAATTTAATTTTGGTTCTTTAGAGGCATTATGAATTTCAAAAGATTTGTGGAAATTTGTCTAAATTTATAGGACTGAGGTACATGTTCAGGACTCTTACAGTCATTTTGGTTTTTGATAAATGGTCATTTAACTAAAGAGTGTATATACCATTTTGTGCTGGAGTGTATCATTTTCTTGAGATATGCCTGTGATGTTATCATCATAGTCACCATCACAGACAGGGTAGGTAAGATGTTTTATGCTTCTATTTTGTAGATAAAAGAAACCAAAGCTCATAGAAGGTGTATAATTTGCAAAGACTCATGCAAATCCAAAAGAAAAATCCTTATCTGTGGATATCCAACAGTGCCTGTGGGGTCTATTAAGAGATCAGAATCTTTTTAGTTACTTCTAGTAGATTTTTAAGTGTAGGAATAATCTGAAAAATGAGTTTTAACCCTAGAACCGAGGCCTAATAAAAGTTGACTATACATGGGCCATTTATTGCCTTTATGGTTAGTATGGTATATTATAAATCGTTGGACTGGAGATGATACTAAATGTATCAGCTGGTCTTTGGTGAATAACATGAAGTACATGGCCATGTCTCATCTATCTAAAATTCACATTTTCAGACAAAATTTTTGAGCTAGCTTTATGATAATAAATGCATTCAGAAAGCATATCTCAAAGTTTGGTCTGAAACGAACTTCTAGCTGGTTCATCTAATGTACTTATTTTTAAGAAAAATTTTTTGAAATGGTAGTTCATTCACCAGTTCACAACTCAAAGGGTTTAAAAGAATACACTGTAAAAAAATTTTTCTGTCAATTTTTGAGCCCTTCCTTGAAGGCAACCGATATTGATCAGCTTTTTGTGTAACCTTCCCTAGATACTTTCTGCCTATGTGATTAATATGTTTGCTTACGGGATATATTTAGTATGCATAGACCATCAGTATCTGTACTTCTGGCAAGAATTATTTCTTCACTTTTAACATCTAACACTGGAATCGTATTAAATTCATGCACTTCACATCATTTCTCTGAAGTCTTGCTTTTTGTTGTGGCAAGCGGAGTCTAAAGAATTTTTTTCTCTCTAAAATCTGTGTGATAGGGAAATAATACTTTTAAACTATAGTTGTTTTTTTATCTTTCCTGAAGAAAGATGATCTTGGCGTGAGGAGTTTGTTGATGTCTAACAATTCTTTCTACCCGTATTTCTGCCTGAAGGCGTTTGACTTTGGCAGATATTGAGAGAATAGCCCCGCTGGCTGAGGGTGCCTTACCTTACAACCTGGCAGAACTTCAGAGGCAGGTAGGAGGAGTCTCATAAATATAATCACCTTCAAAAATGCTGAAGTAGTATGTACATGACTGCCTAAAGCTTCTGAATACTCTGAAAATTAAAAACTACTTCCTAGACAAAGACTTTGCTTAGCTCAAATATTAAATTTATAGAAATATTTTTACCCACCCTTGTAGAGTATTTCTGTGGGGTAACTAGATTTATGTTTGTGTTTTTTTCCTTTTGCTTATCATAGGCTTGGCCCCTTACCCTGAAATTAGTAGTCCTTTCCTTTCATTTGTCTAGTCACATTTAAAGGTTAGTGTTAAGGTTCATTTTCTATAATTAAACTAATAGGTTTTTAAAAATACAAAACATTCTTCTAAGAAAACAAATCTTTCACTTGGGATTGTGCCTTATAACCAAACCAGCTGCTGTCGAGTCGACTCCCAGCTTGTGGCGACTGTGTGTCAGAGTAGAACAGTATTCCACAGGGTTTTCAATCGAGTCGACTCCCGACTCATGGCGACTGTGTGTCAGAGTAGAACAGTATTCCACAGGGTTTTCAATCGAGTCGACTCCCAAGCTCATAGCGACTGTGTGTCAGAGTAGAACAGTATTCCACAGGGTTTTCAATGACTGATTTTTGGGAAGTAGATCACCATACCTTTCTTTTGGGGCACCTCCAGGTAGATGTAAAACTCCAATCTTTCGATAAACAGCCAGGTGTTTAGATTAAAAAAAAAAAAAAAAAAATTTTTTTTTTACAACAGTAAAAAAGGAAAGCAGTATCTAATTAATGAATCACAGAGAAAACTTTGACTATTATTCCATTTTTGACAAAATATTAATTTTAGATGATTAAGACATTAGCTTCTGAATTCTGTAATATTAATGCAGTCTGCTTCTGATTTTACAAAAAAACATGAAATTACCTCGAATAGTAGAATAGAACATTTTTTTTAAAATCCTGTTTTAAACAGAAATCCTCTACTTCTATAGCACCTGGAAGTTGCTTCCGTTGTAGCAGATGGTCACATGGCTTTGTGTGGAGGTGAGGGTCAGGAGGGCAAGTCCTTGACCGCCTTGTATTTTCCTGCCCTAATAGACATGGGCTCTGTGTCCTTCATAATTCTTTGGGAGACTTCGATCCTATAGTAGTCTAGGAGACATGGGGGTTGGAGGAATATGGTGGGAGAAAGAAGAAGACAGGAGACAAGGAAAGAGAAAAAGTTAAATGGGCGTGCCCCAGAAAGAGCCCAAGTCTGCTTTTTTTTCATTGATGCTATATTGGTGAGTAGCCAGGGGTGGGCCAGCTGGTGTTCACCTTTACCAAATGTGTTAGTGAAAAATCAAGGTGTGTTAGTGTGGTCCGTTTAGGAAGATTTGGTGGGACACTTTTGTTTTCTACTTGAGTTCCATGGAATAATGATTCTGCCCCTGAAGTTAATCAGAATTTCCAATTCTGCTTTATATAATCACAAACAAGATCTTTTGTAGTCAGGTTGAAGTTAATTGAAAATGGAAAATACTGCTTTTATATCTATATTTTATCTTAATATTTTAATTGTTTGCTTGATGAGTAATAAAAAAAGACAAATATTTCTTTTTTTATTTTTTTAAAGCTTCCTGGAAATTAAAATATATCTGCAAACCATTGCAATTTAGCTTCTTTTGTAGCAAAAACAAAAACAAACCTCTCTCTGCTCCTATCACAGTTTACTTCCATTATAAGTTCTCAGATCTTTTAAAAATAGATGGATTTATTTTAGTTCAGTGAATCTTAATACAATTTTATAAACTTATTAAAATTGGAGACATGTTGAAATATTTAAAGAATCCTTATTGAATTTAATTTTATATTTTGTAGTTTACATTTGTGAAATTTGCTTTTGAATTTAGAAAAATTACGTTTTAAAGAGATATTTTTTAGTGTTACATGTCTCTATTAATAAAGTCCTGCCTGGGGACATCCTTAATATATGTACATGGGGAATATTTCATTTAGCTTATTAAAAATAATGTAAATTGAATTTAAAAGTCTCATTCTCTCTCGGCTTTTCTGTTTTCAGTTTCCTCTTTACTCACCTCTTTTGCCCCTAGCAACTTTCCTAGGGGTCAGGTCTGAAACTTGTTTTATAATCTTTGGTGCCAGAAATCTACATCCCTCATATTTCTTAGTCCTTAGAAAAGTGATACAATTTGGCTACTGGTGTGAATTCCCTTTAAGACAGACTAGGAGATGATTTGCCTGCTTTCAGTGGCAGTGCTAGCATGGATCACCTCAAAGGTCTTGTCAGATGCTTAGGGAATGGACAGTGATAAAAATCACTACTTTCTTCTCCTTCCTTGGGTCTCTGATTGGTATCCAGAGTGGTGGTGGAGTGCCTTCTCCTGCTTTTTCCCCCAGCCAGTGGGATGGCACAGGGATTTGGAGCTTCTGGAGAATGGGCAGAGGCTTTGGGTGTTCCTGTACCATCCCTAAAGGAAGAACCTCAGTGCCTACATCTTTTTATTTTTTACTCTTACATATCAGATAGATTGGGTAGTCTTACTACTGTGAGATAGGTATAGAGAAGTAATTCATATTTTAAATGCATTCTTTTTTGTAAATTATTGTAAAAGCAATAACTGAGAAAATAAAATTCAGTAGAAGCCATAAGTGATTTTTAGAATCTGATAGAAACAGATTTATGAGGATTATTTAAGAGAAATTTAAACTAATGTCCCTAGTTATGTCCATTGTGAAACCTGACCCTTATTATCCTTGGGGTTTGATGCAAGTTTCTGTGGGCTTCAGTTTTCTCTTTAGTAAAGTGAGAACCTTCAGATATTTTCAAAATCCCTTCAAGCTCTTGCATTCTGTAAAATGGTATAAATCAATGGATTTTATTTTAAAAATTCTAACTTTAACCTCCTTTTTCCTTTTTAGCATTTAAAATTTTGTAAGGAGTACAGACTAGGACGCAAGTAGAATAATATGAAAATATGCTTAAGTTCTTTCAGCAACCCAAGTAATAGGCTAAATATTCTGTAATTTTCGGTCCTGAAAAACTTTTTCCAGTTAACATGTTCCAGGATTATGAAGCATTCTAAGGCAGCGGTATAGACTGCAAGTTTAGTGACTCAGTTTTAAATTTCTTTAGTGTACATAATTCCAGTAATGCCAAACATTACTATTCTTATTTCGCTTCCAAAAGATGTCTTTATTTGATTCTCTTGTAATTTTTCCTAGATTGCCAAACTAGGAAAACATAATTCTTTACATTTAGTTTTTAGAGTGTTCCCCTGTAGGAATCTACTTGAACCTTAAATATAAAGTAGGATGAAGAACATGTCTTGTTATTATTGCAATGTTAGTTGTTTTTACCCAGTGAAAGTCATTATGTGAACACTCATGCATGGTAGAGAATTTGTTAGCACAGAAATAGAAGTTATGAGAGAGGCAGTGGTTAAGAGCTTGGACTCTACCAATGCCACAAAACAATTTATGTGTAAGTTATTGAATGAGAAACTAATTTGCTCTGTAAATTTTCACCTAAAGCACCAAAAAAAAAAAAAGAGCTTGGGCTCCAATTATATAACATCTCTCCATTCTGTTTCCTCATTTGTTAAATGGGGACAGTAGTATCCAGCTAGTAAAGTTATTGTGAGAATTATACGAGATAATGCACTTACGTTTGTCCTGGCACCTACTAAGCATGCAACAAATGTTAACTGTTACTGTTGTGGCTGTTACTATTATTGAATATAAGAAGCCTATCTGAGCAAATCCCAAAATGGACTCAAACATGTATATGACGCAAGTGGTTCATCTACCCACACCTGCTTCCTGTAGGTAGAACAGAATGGGAAGGGAGGGAGGAATTGTATCTTTGTATTTCGTTCTGTGTTGCGTGAAATGTTTTTTTGTTTTATTTTGTTTTGTACACTGGCTAAAATTCTACCAGTTACATTAAAAAAAAAAAAATTAATTAATGATGGTGTTGACCCTGCTTACTGTCAAGCCAAGGTCTGAGATCACCAAGAAAGACATGACTCACGTATAGGCATTGGATGGCATAGCACTTAGATAAAGCAGGGTCATCTTCAGGAGTGGGCATCGGTCCCCTGTGGTCAGTGAGTCGCTCTTGATGGCCAACACAGGACTGATGGTCTGCATGCACCCCTCTTTCGTGCTGCAGCCAGGAGACTTCATTCTCTCCTGCTGGGAACAGATGTAGAAATGGGGTTGGCCAGGTGCCATATAACACACTCACTTGGCTAAACAGTTCCTGGGAATGTTGACATGTGCTCAGGGCAAGAGGGGTGAGATGTGCCTATAGTCCACCAGCTGCTGTGGAATGTGTTTTAGGTCAAGAAACTCTGGGAAAGGGAATCAGCCCTCAGTCTCATCCCATTCAAAAGGCCAGGCTGACGCACCTGGTCCTAAACACGGTGTTCACTTGTGGGTCACAGGGAAACGCAGCTGCCTTCACTTGACTACCCCCCCTTCCACAGATGGATATCCATATAGAAAAAAATCCCTACCCCACATCATACACAAAAAACTATCTCGGATGGTATGTTCTATATGTGAAAGATAAGAGTGTATAGAAGATAACACACAGAGTATATTTATGATCTTGAGATGAGCAAAAATTTCATGAATATGCAGTCATAAAGGAAAAGATTAGTAAGTTGAACTTCATTAAATTTAATAACTTTTGTTCATTAAAAGATACCATTAAGAGGGTGAAAAGACAAGCTATGGAATAGGAGGAGATATTTACAATACATTTGAGTAACAGAGAATTTGTATCCAGAATATATAAAGAACTGCAAATTTATTAGTAAAAGACAGACAGTCCAATGGAGAAATGAGCAAAAGACTTGAATAGAAATCTCACAAAAGAGGATTTTGAAGTGGTAAGAGAGAATGATGTAGGAAGCATCAAAAGAAGGTGGAAGGAACATGCCAAGTCACTGTGCCAAAAAGAATTGGTTGGTGTTCAGTCATTTCAGGTGGTAGCATATAATCAAAAACCGATGGTACTGAAGGAAGAAGTCCAAGCTGTACTGAAGACCTTGGTGAAAAACAAGGCTCTAGGAACTGACAGAATACCAACTGAGATGTTTCAAATAATGGTGCAGTGCTGGAAGTGCTCACGTATCTATGCCAAGAAATTTGGGAGACAACTACCTGGCCAACTGACTGGAAGAGATCCATATTTATGCCCAGTCCCAAGAAAGGCGATCCAACCAAATGTGGAAATTATTGAATAATATCATTATTATCACACAAGCAAAATTTTGCTGAAGATTGTTCAAAAGCGGCCGCAGCAGTACATCACCGGGAACTGCCAGAAATTCAAGCCAGATTCGGATGTGAAATGAGGGTTATCATTGCTGAAGTCACGTGAATCTTGGCTGAAAGCAAAGAATACTAGGAAGATGTTTTATTGACAATGCAAGGGCATTTGACTGTGTGGATCATAACAAATTATGGATAACATTGTGAAGAATGGGGATTCCAGAACACTTAATTGTGCTCATAAGGAACCTGTACATAGATCAAGAGGCAGTCATTTGAATAGAACAAGGGGATACTGTGTGGTTTAAAGTCAGGAAAGGTGTCTGTCAGGGTTGTATCTCTTCACCATGTTTATTCAATCTGTATGCTGAGCAAACAATCCAAGAAGCTGAACTATATGAAGAAGACTGTGGCATCAGGATTAGAGGAAGACTCATGAACAGCCTGGGTTATGTGGATGACACAGCCTTGCTTGCTGAAAGTGAAGAGGACTTGAAGCACTTACAGATGAACATCAAAGACTACAGTCTTCAGTATGGATTACGCCTCAGCATAAAGAAAACAAAAATCCTCACAAGTGGACCAATAAGCAACACCATGATAAACAGGGAAAAGATTGAAATCATCAAGGATTTCATTTTACTTGAATCCACGGTCAACACCCATAGAAGTCAAGAAATCAAGTGACACGGAAGCTAGTTTGTTCTGTAAGCCTTCATTTAAAGTGCAATTAAAAAAAAAAAGATCACAGCCAGAAAAAGAAATCAAAAGACACATTGCATTGGACAAATCTGCTGCAAAAGACCTCTTTAAAGCGTTCAAAAGCAAGGATGTCACTTTGAAGACTAAGGTGCACCTGACCCAAGCCATGACGTTTTCAGTCACCTCTTATGTATGCAAAAGCTGGACAGTGAGTAAGGAACCAAAGAAGAACTGATGGCTTTGAGTTGTGGTGTTGGCAAAGAATATTACATGAACTGCCAAAAGAACAAATCTGTCTTGGAAGAAGTACAGCCAGAATGCTCATTAGAAGTGAGGATGATGAGACTTCCTCTCCCATACTTTGGACGTATTATCAGGAGGGACCAGGTCCTGTAGAAAAACATCATGCTTGGTAAAGTGTAGGGTCAGCAGAAAAGAGGAAGACCCTAAGCAAGGTGGATGGACACAGTGTCTGCATGACTGGGCTCAAGTATAACAACAATCATGAATGTGGCATGGGACCGGGCAGTGTTTTGTTCTGTTGTACATAGGGTTGCTGTGGGTTGGAACTGACTCAATGGAACCTAGCAACAATAACAACAAGAGAGAGGGGAGGAGGAACAATGGCAAGTGTTGTTCAGGGGGTAGAGAAATGGTAACTCTCATAAACCTCTGGCATTACAACTTTTGGGATCTGTGTGGCAGGATCAAGTACAATTGAAGAGACACATACCCTGTGATCTCACAGTTCCTCTCTTTGGTGAGAAATAAGTACAATTGTGCATTAAAAGACATGTGCAAAAATGTTTACAGCAGCATGATTTGCAATAGCAAATAATTGGAAACAATCCCAATAGCCCTTTGACATGGATAACATATGTTGCGGTATAGAGATAGCCTGCAGTGAAGAAAAGGGAAATTTTGATCTGGGGCAAGTGAGTTAAATAATGAGGGATGGGTTATAGAGAGGAGAAGAAGTGTACATTGTTTTGGAGCATGGAGCAATTTGGAGGTTAAAATCAGGTTAAAGACCAATTTTGGCCCTTTGTGAAAATAAATTTATTTTTCTTTACATTTTCTACAAAAAAATTGAATAATTTTTCAACTATGTGGGGTAAATGATCTTTGATGAACCAGCTTGGGCATATATGTACTTTTTAAAAAAAGGTGTTGTTTTTATTGGAAGTCGTTTTCAAGCTACTCACTCAAAAAAATTTATAAGCTGGGTTGTGTTCTGCCAAAACATTGTTGGAGTGATTTTTATCTCTATTTCACGTACGGCATTCCTTAGACATAGAACTTTGTCTCTTTTGTATAGCCTGCATTCTCAGGGACCTTCTTTGAACTTTGGACTCGTGAGCACACAGAGAAAGCATCACACTCCACTTGTTGTTAGGTGACAGCCTATTTACTCGTTACTTTTTTGGAACTTCTTACCTCTGCCTGTCATCTGTGATAGTTTTACCACAAATAGAAGTCTGCTCTCGAAAAGAAGGAAATTGGGTTTATATATTAGGTATTACTTACTAGCCTTTTAACTCATTTAAATTATTAGATTTCAAGTCTTATTACAGTTTTTAACACATTTTGACTCCCCTCTTATTGAGAAAAAAGTATATATTGTTCAGCATTCAAGGAGATAGAGATCTCTCTATACATAGGTAGGTAGGTAGGTAGATCTTACATCTTCACCTCCATCTCCTGTACTATCACAGCTTTAGATTTTAATCTTGCTTTGTAAGGCTAAGAATATTGAATTCAAATCTAAAACTATTGAATTCAGAGTTTTGGTTTGCAGTCAGAAGAATTTTGTTTTGTTTTCCCTAGGTTTCTTTTGCCATTTCAATCATAAGTCTAGTTGGTATTCAATCTAGCTTTTTTTTTTTTTTATTCCCTCCTGTCCTCAGTTAGGAGCCCTGATGGCCCAGTGGTTAAGAGTTCAGCTGCTAACCAAAAGGTGAGCAGTTCAAATCCATCAGCCGCTCCTTGGAAACCCTATGGGGCCATTCTGCTCTGTCCTATAGGGCCGTTATGAATTAGATTCAACTTGACGGCAACAAATTTGGTTCTTTTTTGTTTTATGCTCAGCATAAAAGACTTGAACTTTTCCTTCCTTTTCTTCTACCCATTAATAGTGTAATATTTGGAAGAGGCAGTTCTCTTTATTGAGCTGACATGCTACATGAAGCATCTTCTTTTGGGCAGGTTGTTTGACTTGTTAACCAACATCTAATTCTCATTTTTAAGATGAGGTGCATTAAACCAAGAAAAAAAGCAAAGAAGCCTCTTCTTTCCAAATGATGTTTCAACTCATTTCCTACCATATACGTACACTCAGGGAGCAGGTTAAAGATCATTTAATAAGCCCAACCTTGTTTTGCTTTGAAAAACAATTAATCTTGTTAAATATCAACCTTCTTGATCATAATCATACCCTTAAGAGAAAGGGTGCCTTTTCCTTTAGCCTATTTGCTCACGGTAGGTGATCTTCTTAGTGCTGAGTATTTTCTTTCAGCCTAAATGCTAAAATTTCAGTACACAGTCATTAATAGGGGTGACAGCTACAGAAGCATTGTATTTATGAATATTCATGAAATGAAATCCATAGCATTAATTACATTAATTTACATACCTGAATACAAGTGAACCATAAGTTATAGTGATAACTAACTAAACCTGAGGAAAAAAGAAAAGAAAAGAAAAACCTTGGTAATCATATATTATATGTTTTCTTATAGATGCTATTTAATAGGGTGGAGGTGACATTTCTTTCAGAAGGCATTTGGGTATTTATGGGTAAGAGATGTTTTTAGCTAAGAATTAAAGCACGATATAATCCATCAGTTTTCATAGGATTTTGTAGAGCTTATAAGCATTCATTAAAGGAAGAGAGTATAAAGGAAAATGTCTGTAACTGAACCCAGGAGAACCCTTTAATATGAAGAAGGGAATTAGTGGTTCTTTGATGCTTATTGGGGATCATAGTCCTTTTTATTCTATGAGTTTTAACTCAACATATTCTTTTGAGAGGACACATGATTGAAAATAATTAATATCTATGAGAATGAGGTTTATTTTCACCTAAATTTGTGATTGAGAAGTTCCAGTTTTGGAAAAAAGTTTTGTATGTATGTTCTTGCCATATAAATATATGTTTAATAGGTAACAAAATAGCTACATTGACTTATAAGGATTTTTAATTTAAGTCAAAATGCTATAACTTGAATTTCTTTCAAAATGATGATTTTAAACATCATCTTTGCCTTGAAGGAACAGGTTGTGTTTGTGTTTTTAGCTATATTGTCTTTGAAACAAAGTACCAGAATTAACTAAAGCTAGCCATCACTGTATTACACAGTGTTCAGTCAACATTTAAAAACTAACTGAAGCATATTTGGTCAATATAATACTTTAAAGTGATATCAAAAAGGTTTTTGTATTAATAAATGAAAAATAAAATTATAAAGTATTTCATTTTTGTCCTGTTCTTTCATGATTTCTATTTTTATATATGTGTGCATATATATATATAAGTAGTAGGATAGAATATACATATAGTTTATAAATGAAATCATATATTGGGGTTAGGCGTTTAAAAATTTGACTGCTAGGAGTGTTTGATCATAAACAATTGTTAGAGCCCATTGACCTAAAAGAATGGCGGAGAATGACGTGGGGAGATTAGGGCTACCACTCAGTTTATTTCCTATCTACAATAAGACCTTGGCAAGTGACCTGACCTGTAGGAAGCATGGCCACCTTACCTTTGATGCACAGTGGACCACAGAACAGCACAGTGTGGTCCCACTGTGGGTAGAAATTGCTGAAAGTCAGGTCCTCCTGAAGTCCTCACAAGGGAGTTTATTTACAGAAGATTGAAAAATATCTGACCCCTGAGAGCTGCATTATGGCACAGATCCTGAATACTTGGTAAATTGCTTTCATCATTTGGGAGATAGTAAATCTCTAAACAGTCTAAAGTTATTATAATTATAGTAATAGAACAAAAGTGTTTACTATCATTTTGGATAGCATATTTTCTGCTACTTTGTGAATGAATCAAAATTAGACTTATAGTAAAGGTTCTGTTAAACTATGCTACTCTTTCTCTTACTAGATTTCAAATAAAAGTATCAATTTCAAATCCTTAATGGCTCTCTTTTGTTACTGCATATAAATCAAACACTTATATGGCCATGCAGTTGCATGGGTTAACTGGATAGGAAAAATGTATTTCCTACAAGATCATTGTGATTATGGCCTACTATGTGTAATTTTTACTTTTTTAAATGATTTCTTCCATGTCTTAAATTCAGTTTTGGAGCAATAGATCTGGGTTTTCACATAAGTGGATTATTATAAAATTGGTATATTAGGATAGCTGAGATTTATAAAATATGTACTGATACTGTTTGAAGTATGTACTGATATTGTTTCACTAACTGTCCAATTTTCCAAGGGTTTCATCTTTTCTTTTCATCAAACATTTATTTACTGTAGAATTTATTGAAACAACACTATGGTAAACGTAATAGCTTTTTAAAGAACTGTCTGCAGAGATCACAATGAATATTAAATATTTAAATATCAGATGCTTTTGTTAAAACAGAAATGCTACTTCTTGTGGTGCAAAATTTACAAAACAAGAAGCAGATATAACCTTCGTATAGGCTGCTTTCCAAATTGTTTGAAATATCTGGCTTTGTCATATGTAGCTCAGTTAATTGAGGTTTGAAGAGGTTGTATCACATTAAAGCAAATCAGAGTGGACTCACTCACTTTCATCCTCCTTTTAGATTTTGTGCATGGATTCCCTCTCCATTAAATTATTTATTCCGATGAGTGTATCTGAGCTTTCCATTAAGGTGTTTGTTTTCTTTCTTTCTTTTTTTTTAATTTATTGTGCTTTAAGTGAAAGTTTACAAATCAAGTCAGTCTCTCATACAAAAAGTTATACACACCTTGCTATGTACTCCTAGCTGCTCTCCCCCTAATGAGACAGCACACTCCTCCTCTCCACCCTGTATTCCCCATGTCCATTCAACCAGCTCCTGTCCCCCTCTTCCGTCTCATCTCGCCTCCAGACAGGAGTTGCCCACGTAGTCTCCTGTGTCTACTTGATCCGAGAAGCTCACTCCTCACCAGTATCATTTTCTGTCTTATCGTCCAGTCCCATCCCTGTCTGAAGAGTTGGCTTCAGGAATGGTTCCAGTCTTGGGCCAACAAAAGATCTGGAGACCATGACGTCTGGGGTCCCTCCAGTCTCAGTCAGACCATTAAGTCTGGTCTTTTTTGAGAATTTGAGGTCTGCATCCCACTATTCTCCCACTCCATCAGGAATTCTCTGTTGTGTTCCCTGTCAGGGCAGTCATCGTCGGTAGCCAGGCACCATCTAGTTCTTCCAGTCTCAGGCTGATGTAGTCTCTGGTTTATGTGGCCCTTTCTGTCTCTTGGGCTCATCTTTACCTTATGTCTTTGGTGTTCTTCATTCTCCTGTTCTGCATTCTCCTTTGCTCCAGGTGGATTGAGACCAATTGATGCATCTTAGATGGCCACTTGCTAGCGTTTAAGACCCCAGATGCCACTCAAGGTGTTTGGTTTTTTAAAAGCTCATTTCAAGTCAGTATTTTTTAAGTTTTCTTTATGATAAAGCAAATATTTATTATTCTTTTGTTTCAGACCATTTACATAGTATAACATTTTCATGATGAAAATAGTGAAGGACAAGACAGATATACTAATGTAGATAAATTATTATTTCAGGTCCCCTCTTTATGGGATACCTGTGAAATAGCATTCTGAATCGTAATAGGATTTTCCCTTTGCTTTATTTTTATCATAGATTTTATGTTAGAACTATGAATATGGCTAGGACAGTGGCTGTCAACTCTTAATATGTATCAGAGTGATTTGTGAAATCTTTTAAAAATACCAAAGTCTGGGCCTCAGGGATTTAATTTTTAAAGCCCTGTAGGTGATTTCCCTTGAATTGAGGAATGCATAGTTGTTAGGTGCCATTGAGTGATTTTCAACTCATAGTGACCCCATGTGATGGTAGAACTGCCCCATGGGATTTTCCAGGCTTTAATGTTTATGGGAGTAGATTGCTGAGTCTTTTCCCTGCGGAGCCACTGGGTGAGTTTGAACTGCCAACATTTCAGTTAACAGCTGAGGGCTTAACCATTGTACCACCAGGGCTTCTTGTGGAATGTAGTTCTGGAAAATCAAATGCTCAGTAGCATAGGTCAGAAACACTGTATTTATTAGAGGGAACCTCCGTGGTTGAGCTACAAAGCCAGCAATAAAGGCGAAAAGGCTCTGAACTCTTGAAATCATAGTTATTAAAATTTCTCACTTTACCCAAAAGAGAAGCCCTTGCACTTACTTTATGTATAATTTTGACAATACTGGTTATGTGATTTCTTGGATTCTAATAGATGAGAGGAACCCTGGTGGCACAGTGGTTAAGAACTTGGCTGCTAACCAGAAGGTCAGCAGTTCGAATCCACTAGCTATTCCTTGGAAACCCTATGGGACAGTTCTACTCTGTCCTATAGGGCCTCTATGAGTTGGAATCAACTCGAAGACAACAAGTTTGGGTAGTAGATGAGAAGCGCTAGTGGCATGGTGGTTAAGAGCTCAGCTGCTAACCAAAAGGTCAGCAGTTTGAATCTTACCAAACTGCTACTTGGAAACCCTATGGGACGATTCTACTCTGTCGACACAACGGCAATGGGTTTGTTTTTTTTATTGTCTTAATAGATGAGAGGAGTCTCTGGGTGGCACAATAGCCCTGGGCTGCTATCTTAGTCATCTAATGCTGCTATGACAGAAATACCACAAGTGAATGGCTTTAACAAAGAGAAGTTTATTCTCTCACCAGCCCAGTAGGCTAGAAGTCTGAATTCAGGGCTCCAGCTTCAGGGGAAGGCTTTCTCTCTCTGTCGGCCCTGGAAGAAGGTCCTTGTCATCAGTCTTTCTTTGGTCTGGGAGCATCTCAGCACAGGGGACTCAGGTCCAAAGGACGCGCTCTGCTCCCAGCGCTGCTTTCTTGGTGATAAGAAGTTCCCTTGTCTCTCTGCGTGCTTCTCTCTTTTATATCTCAAAAGAGATTGGCATAAGACACTAATCTTATAAACCTTGTCAGTATAACTGGCGCTAGTCCATCTTTTTACATCGCAGTGGTAGGATTTACAACACATGGGGAAATCACATCAGAAGATAAAATGGTAGACAATCATTTAAGGGAATCATGACCTAGCTGGGTTGACAGATATTTTGGGGGTACACAATTCAGTGCATGACAGCTACTAACTAAAATGTTGGTGGTTGAAACCCACCCAGAGATGCTGTAGAAAAAAAGCCTGGCGATCTACTTCCAAAAGGCCACAGCCATGAAAAACCTACAGAACGCGTTTCTACTCTGACATACATGGGGTCACCGTGAGTTGGAAGTGACTTGACAGCAGCTGGTTTGGTTTTGTTTTTTTAAACAGATAAAAAACAAATTCATTGCCATCGAGTCGTTTCCGACTCCTGTCTGTATAGGACAGAGTAGAACTGCCCCATAGGGTTTCCAAGATAAAAACAAAAGAGGTGGCAAAATCAAACTAGGAGGGCTGTTGGTAAAAGAAGTAGTAGCTGTGGGATGAGGGAAGATAGCAAAAACAGCTGCATTAGCTCTTGATACAGTAACCGATGAGCATAATGTTGACCGTAAGTCATTAGAGATGCTAGATTATAATCAGTATTCTCTGATTTAGGAATCAAGATAATTTGTGTTCATTTTAGAAGGATCTTTAAGTTTAAGTTGGTTAAAGTAAAGAAAAAGGTTTTATACCTGAAATATTTGTATAAAAGATTCACTTCTGTAGAATAACAGTATATTCCCCAATAGTGGCAGGTAGATGAGGTGTTAATAGGCTCATAAAAAATAGAAAGTTACTATGTCTGTTCAACTGGGTATGGTTTTAATTGCTAATGATGGAGATACCTATTTTAAAATACATTCCTTCCCTTTTTAACTACATGAATATCCTATTTTCTCCTTTCAGAAAAGATGTTACCTCATTAACCACCTCATTTTTAGGTTTCGTTTTCCGTTATCTTAAAATAACCAAATACCTTTTTAAATGTGCTTTATGGTTTTCCTTTTTTTTTTTTTTTAACGTGTTTTCTTCTTTCCCCCAGCAATCTTATGGGTTAGGCAGGCCTATCTGGCTCCAGATTGCCGAGTCTGCTTACAGATTCACTCTGGGCTCAGTTGCTGGAGGTAAGTGACATGTCTTTGTGCTGTTTCAAGCTTGTGTTAGTGTAATATTATTTCAGGAGACCAGGACCGATCAGCAGAGGTGCACCTCATTGTTCCTATGGGTCATGACTGCAGGGCTTTCTGAAGTGTTCTTTATTTTTACCTCTGATCAGCGGACTTGTCACAGCATGACTGTGGCCCCTCTGGCTCCAGTCTGTCTTCAGGACACAACCTCTGTAATGATATGAACGTCTCGGATGCAGTGCTGCACTCACCTTAATTATACCAGCGCTGGCCATTGTGAAGAAATGGAGGACAAGGCTGCGGTTATGGTGTGGGGTGTGGGAAGCATAAAAATTTGGGCTACAAATCTTAGAACCTCATGAAATAGAACAACTTCTCAAAGTGGGTCAACTTTGCTTTTCTGATTATATTTTTCTCCTTTCCCCTTTCACTGGCTTAAGAAAAAAAGAAAAAGAATATTTAGGCATGTTTATTTGCTAAAATGAAGAACCCCTGCCCTGCTGAAATTTGAGAAACTTTTTTTCTTTCTTAAATACTCTACATAGAAAATGTGTAGAATCTAAAGTTGCTTTGTTGAGAAGAATCTACCAGGTGAGATTAAAATACTTCTGATTTTTCTAAAACAAGCCTGAACTGATGAGACTGACATTTTTCCTTTTCAGTCTCAGTTTTAGCAGTTGCAAAGCATGTTTTGATTTTCAGTTGAAAAATATTATACTCCAGTTCATGTAATAAATTTTTTAGTCCCTGAGAAATCCTAAAGCTCGATTAGTTAATTTTTTTAAATTAAAATCTGTACATAGGAATAGGGTAACATTGATACTTTTTTCCAATATGGCTATAACTAAAAGCAGTTTACCAACTGCTTTAGTAAGCTAACATCTATAGTCATTTTAAGAGGTAAATGGTACAATATTTAGTCATTTAATGGAAAATATAAGTATGTTGTAGATAATAGTTTGATGTTATAGAAAACCGAGTGTTGATTATTTGATGTTGGTGATGACTTACTTGATAATCTACTCTCTGATTTATAAGCCTGAGATATTAAAAAGCATTCTTGACAGTTATTCTCTGAAGCAGCTGTATTTACGGGTCCAAATGGTTGCTAGCCTGTCATCCCTCAACTGTGTATGGGAGAAGGAAAAATAATAATATGAAGTCTATTTTGTGAGAAAAGATACTGTGTTTTATTTTCTGGTCCTTTCAGATGGGATTTGTTTTCCTTGTGGGTCTCCCTTTAATTGTACTGTTGTTGAAGCCTAAAAATTGTTCTGTTTGTAGCTGTGGGGGCCACTGCAGTGTATCCCATAGATCTGGTGAAGACTCGCATGCAAAATCAGCGTGGCTCTGGCTCTGTTGTGGGTGAGCTGATGTACAAAAACAGCTTTGACTGTTTTAAGAAAGTCTTGCGTTATGAGGGCTTCTTTGGACTGTACCGAGGTGAGTAAGCAAATCTCAGCCGCCAAGATTAAGTGATTTTAACTCACCATCAGCAGATTTTAACCCACTCGTTATGGAAACCAATGTGTAGCCTGCCCAGTCAGACTAGGGCTGTTTCTCTTTTTTTTTTTTTCTCTCATTGCTCGTTTCCTGTTTTACGTTCTTGCTGGTGACTAGCAATATTAGTCTTCAAACAGGGTCTTCGTTTCCTCTTTCTGCTATTTCTGTTTCTTGGACCCCAAATCCCTTGTTTGTCCCAGCGTGGGTCTGTAGTCACTGCTCTCTCACAAACTGAGGTACATGTCTGCAGGTAGAATGCAAGGACCACAGCTAAGAAATAGAAAGCTTCTTTTCCCAAAGAATTAGAGAGGAGAAATACACCCCTTCTTTGTGAAATACAAGCCAGGCTGCTACTTGAAGGTGCGTTTACAACTGAAAGAGATAACAAAACATGTTTTTGTCTCTTCCAAGGAGACCATTCATAAGTCTTTTCCAGTGAGTCATCTGAAGTTTAAAAAAAATAAAACCATTTGGCTCCAGGTCTCATTCTTGTTCCCTTCATACCCTTGGCTCAGAGGCACAGAGTCAACGCAGAGAGATTTTCTTTTGCAGGGAATGTTATCACCACCTCTAGACCGAGCACTGTGCTGTCAGCATCAGAGGCAGCGTCCCTAGCAGAATTCTCCCGCCCCCGTCGGCTTTGTAGGAACTTGTTCTCTTTGGAGAGGGAATGACTTTCATGTACTTGCTTTCACATTAGAATTTAGGGTTTCCTTCGGGAGGGAGATTAATTTTTTTAATCCCTTTGGGCACCACTTCAGAAATACCCTCCACGTGCCCAAGTCCCAGGGCATTTATGTAATTTACTGTACTTGTTTGTTTGCACACAGTCTCATTAATCCCAGCGCATTCTGAGCCCTGTTGAACTGTTTAGCTTAGGACCTCTTCCTAAGAAAGAAAGCCTGGGTGTGAACAAAGCTCTGTTCGCCTGGACTGGAGAAAAAACACTTCTGGTTAGCATTATGTACAGATATTCAAGTGGAAAATGTAATACTGATACACTTATATTTGAATGAGAGGGTCATTAGGATGTTTATTTTTGGCATTATATATAGAATAAGAGAAGAGAGTTGTTCTGAAATCAAACTAAAACTTGGATACCCTGCTCCTGAGAATTCATGTAATTTATTTTGCTCAAACATCTGAAACGCTAGCCTCTCTGAATTTAGCTGTACACATATGCTCCATAGTATGAGGTGTGCATTGTCCAGAATGCAGATCTGTGTGTGTAAATGCTTGTCTTAAACTATTAATCCTTGCATATCTAGATTCTGTTTAATGGGGAATCTGAGGGTTTGGGTGGCAGTGAGGTGTTTTTTTTTTTTTTTCTTTGACATCTTCAGTTTTTCTTTGTTGCATAATGACCTTTGTCCTCCTTGGTATGCTTTTAAATTGCAAAGAACATGTCATCTGTTAGAAAGAACCTCCATATATACTACACAGTTTAGCTTTCTTAGTGAATGGCTGCTTACAGAAAATTTCACTGGGGAGAGATGTCATTTTAATTAAATGGGCCCAATATAGACAATGGGGGGAGGATTGTGGGCTGCTAATAAAATCAGTCCTTTAAACGAGAGTATTTTGTATTAGGGAAAAGATTGTAGGAGTCCTGTATGTGAACGCTGTAATTATTGAGAGTGTCATATATTGCTTAGAACTAGTCTATTATTCTGTCAGGTGATTGACAAAATTGTTGACAGATTAGCCTAAATTTCTTTGTAGGCAACAATAAGATGATAAAATGGCACAAATCAGTACTTTATTAAAATTCTATGAGCTTTATTGAGGCAAGTTGTAAAACAAATACACATGCTGACATGGTTGTATGGAAGTAGGGCCTGATAATCGTGAAGGTTAGAAAGTTAAGACTGCCATCTGCTGATTTATTCTTTTAAGTCAGCCTGCTACCCTTTAAAGGTGTGTGCAGATTGTGTGTTTGTCATTGATAATTCAGTTTGACTGACAGTAGCTTGTATGTATGTATACTTGTTGGCTTTCAACTCATGGAAAATCACTCGGCAGCATTCTCAAAGTAGGCTTAAGACCAGCATTGAGCGTGCAAACACGTAACTCCCCCTTGGCTGGGTGATTTAAGGGATACAAAACATTTACTGCTGGCATCTTTAAAAAAGTGTATGCTAACAATTTGGATAAGCTATGTGTTTTAGAAAGTTGAGCCCTATGAATATCTACAGATGTTGAACTGTTTATATATATTTTTTTCTTTTCCAGTTTGTAGTCAGCCTGGGAAATTTAACTTCCTAAGAATAATGATTTCTCTTGTTATAAGGGGATTCCTTTGAAATCTCTTTAAGTTTGACATCTATTAGTAAATAAGGATACAATAAGCATGTGTTTTTGCTTGTAGAAGATATTCATTAGATGATACTTAAAACTGCATTTTTCTTTGTCATTTTGGCTTCCTTTTAACAAAATGAGTACTGAATTCTGGGTTTCTCTGAAGAGAAAAAAATAATGGGAGTTGATATTCTGTAATAACCAAGCCATTGCATGCTGTTATATAGGTCATGTCATTTGCAGCGAAGTCTGGGTCTCTTCAACAGTACACTTTCCAGAGCTTTTCCATGCCTACAGCGTTAGCTTCTCTGAAGTGCCAGTGTGTGTTATGTATGTTGTTGGTTGTAACAAAGGAGGGAATTTTTTACGTTGTTATTGGCAGTGTTCCTGGGTAGAGAAGACCCAAGGCTCCATTTCTTCCTCTTGTGCTTTTTGGGAGGCATTAGATAACTAGGCTTTACAGGAAGCATCCTTAAGAAAAGGATTTATAGTCCCAAGAAAACATGATATTATACTTGACTCATAAATAGTTATTTACATACATATACAGAGTTTTTAGGATAATCCAATTTTCCCTATTTTAATGAAAACCCTAAAATGTTTGAGGAGTAAAAAAATAAGGGGGAAAACAATTCCTTGTTGGGCTTGTGTATGCATGTCCAGTACCTCTGTTTTGCTCATGATTGTTTTCGTTTACCTAGGTCTGATACCACAGCTGATAGGGGTTGCTCCAGAAAAGGCCATTAAACTGACCGTAAGTTTCTTTCTCAAATTACATCATTGGTTTAGATTCTCATTAATCTAAAAAAAAATAAAGCTGATGCAGCTGGGACTGGCACACTATCAAAGCTTTGTAAACCTTAAAGTTTGTACGTAGACATTGCCATTCTTAATTTTTTTGTGAGGCAGATGTTTTATTGGCTTCGAAAACCAAAAACATGCAGTAGAGGAAATGGCTGGCAACTCTGGTTAACCAATGTTTTCTTTTTAATTAGGTTAACGATTTTGTTCGGGACAAGTTTATTAGAAGAGATGGATCCATTCCACTTTTGGCAGAAATCCTGGCTGGAGGTTGTGTAAGTATGAATCCTGGGCCCTTTCTCACCTATGAAAAGGCAAATAGATTTCCTCTAACCTTTCTGCACATTGGATATGATATGTGAGTGACATTACCCTAAACTCCAGGGATTCTATGTAGGGAAATCTGCTCATATGAAATGAGCATTTTAATGTCGTTGCATAGTCTGACTGGTTTGGAGTGCAGAGAAGAGGTAGTATCTTCAACAGTCTGTTTTTTTGCTGCTTCTGAAGCATTAATCTTCCTGATTTCTTTTTTTAAGTTCTCATTCTGATTCCTTTTAAATATCACAGAAAATAGAGCACTGTACCTGGAGTTACCATACATTTATATTGACTGGAACTTTAAAACAACTGTGAGATGACTGATGAATTAAGCTCTTATGTTTCAGGTGTAGGACCAAGTAAGACATTGTGGTGTTATTATGCTTTCCTTCCTCAGGGACAGGAGGGTGTGGCAAACAACCTTAACTATATTGAGGCTATTGACAAAAATCCTGAACCCAGATATTTGATTATATTTACTTAGAGAGAACACATGGTTTCTGTCTTAAAAGTGTGAGCATAATATTGGATTTAGATCAAATTTCAAATCTAAGTTTCCAGCTCAACTAATTTTATTTGTGGAATTCATTTCACATTTGGTAATATACAATTTGTTTAAGACCAATTTAGTCTATTTTGTTCCTGAAAACATTGATAACTTCCAGTTGAATTGGCTGACAGGCTTGGCTAAAATCTTCTCTGTAGGTTGTGGAACCTGAGGTGATGAGGTTGATGACCTCTTCAGCTTTTAATTCAGGGAAGATCCCCTGGAGGTCAGAGAGAGGCTGCTTCAGGTTTTGGGTGATGTGATTTGTCAGCATGGCACATACCTGAGTCTTCACCTGTCTGCAACCAAAGTTCTTGTGGAAGAGGTGGCTTGGGGTGTGTGTGTGCACATGCAGATTCTTAGGAGGAAAACTCACCTTTTTGGTTGAATATTTTGCTTCATGAAGGACAAATAATGGATATAGAATTAGACCTTTGCTTAGGTGGATCACCAAAAATATAGTTTCTTCTCTCGCTCCTCTCCAATTAGATGCTGCAGTTGTTTCTCTTGTAATGAGAGAACTTTTGGACATTGTAAAATATTTTTCTCAGTGGTTTAATTTCCCTTTGACTGGGAAGCTTCCTACCTCATTTTTACCCCAGCACATGCATACGTTTACCAGACATCTTCTCAGTCATGCTCTTTCTGTTTCATGCTCATTATTTCTGTTTCCATTTCTGATATCCTGATGTTGCCCATGAAACTGACCCATTCTCATGTCTGACATGTGACCTAAGTGGTTAAAACACCATCAGATATTTGGTCCTTTTGTTCTTCCTAGGTATGGGCCCTGTTTATAGGTTTGAACTTCGAGAATTTCTATTGAAGTCTGAGGTGCCTTGAGGGTTGTGCTGACACTCTTAAGTCTCTTCTTTCATCATGACTCATTTTTGGAAGCTTTGATGGATTGTGTAGCTGGAAACTGACAGCATGAAAAATAGTCAGGTTGGGCAAAATGATTTTCTGCTTCTCCCGCCCCTCTAAATCTCTTAGTTTAGAGAGGAAAGAAAATATACATTTATTGAGTTTCTGCTGATGAATTGAATCACACTGCAGTGTAAATGATTGTTAAAACTTAATTGGTTACCTGTCCCAAAAGTCTTTTATGTATTTCAGCAAAAAGAAAGAGCCTCCATTTATAGACTATCAGGCACTGTGGAATATAGGGACTTTTTTTTTCCTGGATGATACTTGGTTAGCATCCACCAGGTCAACACCAGGAAGAGTGGCTGCCTTGATTCTGATATCAGAATCCTTACCGTCCTTGGAGGTGGTGGTGATACAATGTGAGTGTCCCTGTGGGTGTTTGACTGAGATGCTGTTAGTGTCACCAGATGAGAACAGTGCTGCTGTTCTTCCAAAAAGTACCCACTTCTAAAGATGTACCCAATGCATTAACCTAATGCAGGTTAATTACGAAGAAATGGCTTAGACTTCGGAGTGGTCAGTATCGACTTCATAGGTTTGTTCTTAGCAGAAAGATTAGCTAGGGCTGGGTGCTTAAGTTCTCTATATGTGGGAGGAAAAATCCTGGGCCCCAACTCTATGAAAGTGATTTTGTTAACCTTTAGGAAAAATGGTATTCATTGACAAGATCATGAAGTAGCCAAGAAATAAAAATCTCTGGTCCTTGGGCATTATCTGAGTTTTTTTGTTTTGTTTTATGATTTGTTTTTTAAAGTATAATATTTGATACATGCAAAAGAATACATGCTTATATAGATACAAAAAGTAATAGTGGGTATCCCTGGAACCCTGGTGGCATAGTGGTTAAGAACTGGGCTGCTAACCAAAAGGTCAGCAGTTGGAATCCACCAGCTGCTCCTTGGAAACGCTATGGGGCAGTTCTTCTCTGTCCTGTAGGGTCACTATGAGTTGGAATCAACTTGACAGCAACGGGTAATGAGTATCCATGAACCTATCCCAACTTAACTAAAATGTCACTGCTATCATTGACAGGGTTTTTTGCCTTTAATGTAGCTCATCTGCCTGGGTGGTACAAATGGTTAAGCACTCAATTACAAGCAGAAAGGTTGGTGGTTTGAACCCACGCAGAGGCACCTCAGAAGACAGGCCTGGCGATCTGCTTCTGAAAGGTCACAGCGTTGACAACTCTATGGAGCACAGTTCTACTCTGACACACTTGGGGTTGCCTTGAGTCAGAATCGACTCAGCAACTGACAACAGCAACAACAAACAGTCTGCTAGATTCCTAGTGAGCAACAGGAACACTGCCTCGTTCAATAAGCTGACTGTCAAGACAGAGAACATTTCGAGTTTGTTCCTTCCTGTGCAGGGAAGCAGACTTAGAATATGTTTATATCTTACAGGAAAAAGTTAGTTCCTATTAATTCTCATCAAATAAAACTTTAATCATATTTCACTGTGGTGACTTGAAAGTAGAGTTCTTTAACATGATTTGGTTCATTCTGCACGTCACCAAAGAAAATGTGTGCTTATGATTATAATTAATCATCATGTAGCTACCATTTCTTGAGTGTCTTGCATTGTACTGAACACTTTATAGGCATTGTCTCACTGTTATTCCCAATTGGAACTGAAGAAGCTAAAACCTCAGTGCGATCCATCAGCTAATAAATGGCAAAGTTGAGACTTAAACCACTTCCAGTTTTTGGCAAGTATTATAAATAAGGCTGCTATAAACATTTGTATAAAAATATTTTTGTCAACATGCTTTCATTTTTCTTTGGTGAATATCTAAGAGTTAAATATTGAGTACAGTCACATGCTGCATAATGTCTGTTTGAGCAATGACCGACCACATGTACATCTGTGGTTCCATAAGGTCCCATAATAAGAGTTCAGAAGTCCCGACCGGAGAACAAGACATAGTGTATATAACTTCAAAAACTGAGAAGAAATTCTCCAATGGATTGGCTGCACTAAAAGCGACAAGGCTAAGGAAAATGTGAGAAATTGCTAATGATGTGAAATGAGGACCAAACACAAAAGCGAATCCCTCTCAGCACGTTGACGATCACTGTTAAGATGTGAAGCTTGTTTGAGATGCTTAAAGAAAAAGCAGGGTGAGACTACAATATTGAATTTAGTGCTAGCTCTGGGTTGTTCAAACACTTCAAATGTTTTCCCTGCAAAGTGTGAAAGTGAGTGGTGTGTCTGTGAGTGCTGATGTGAAGGCAGCAGAATTTGTTGAAATCTTAGGTAAACCAGGTGTTCGCACGACATCCAAATCACATAATGTCCTACCTAGTTCACAGAACCTATCATGGACGTTAGAGACCCTGGTTACGTAGTGGTTAAGTGCTACAGCTGCTAACCAAGAGGTCAGCAGTTGAAATCCGCCAGGTGCTCCTTGGAAACTCTGTCGGGCAGTTCTGCTCTGTCCTGTAGGGTCGCTATGAGTCAGAATCGACTTGATGGCAGTGGGTTTTTATCATGCATGTTAAGTGATACATATCTGTAGATACATATTTAACTTATAAGAAATTGCCAATCAGTTCTCCAAAGTGGATGAACCATTTTATAGTCTCATCAGCAGTGACGTATTCTAGTGGCTTCACATCCTCACCAACATTTGATAGTCTTTTTGATTTTATTCATTCTCATCTATGTGAAATGGTATCTTAGCGTGGTTTTAATTTGTATTTTCCTGACACCAGAATGTGTTGAGTATCTTTTCATATGTTTACTGGCTATTTATATATATATCTTTTTGTGTTAAGTATCTGTTCACGTCTTCTGTCTATTTTTTATTAGGTTGTTCTTTTTTTTTTTTTTTTTAATTGTAAGGAGTTTTTTATAGATTCTGGATGTAGCCCTTTGTCAGACATACATGTTATGAATTTTTTTCCCCAGTCTGTGGCTTGTCTATTCATTTTCTTAATGGTGTCTCTGGTGGTTTTTTTTAAAAGAAAAATTATGTAGAGTTTTCTTGGGCATATCCAGAAACTTAAGTAGGAATGAATTTAGATGTCTTGCAAGTCAGTCAAGCAGAAAATGTTAATGTCTAAATGGACTGACTGATGCTTTCTAAACATCTCTCTGGTAAGTGCCAGTTTTTATGTTGTTAAACTGTAACAAGTGGTCAGTTTTCCATTTACCTGATTGACTACATTACCTATTTCAGAAGATGTTTAATATTTCAGAAGATGTTTACTTATCAGTAAATAGAAGTCATAAAACCCAGAAGTTATTTATTGCTCAGCAAAGGGCTAATGTAATCCCCTCATGTTGCAGGCAGGTTTTCTCAGTCCTGTGCAAGCACACCTTTCCTTTGTGTCTTGCTTCCAGTCTGCATCCTGCTTTCACATTAGTGCACCAGAGCTCTGTGAAGTAGGTAGGGCAGTTGTTGGGATCCCTGATTTTATATTAAGAAACCAAGGAATGGAATGGTTATGATCTATCCAAGTTTACAAAGTTAACAACAGTCTAGGTTGACAGCCTTCCAAACCTAGTGTTTCCACTCTTCTATGCTTCCTCCCTTTGGCTGACACATGCACACACATGCACTCAAACCTTACAGCTACAGCAAGGGGCCCACTTATTATTTAGAGTATTTAATAATCCTGGGTCCAAGATATATAGGTCCTTGAATAGATCCCTATGTTGAAGAAGTCTCTCTGTGTCTTTCTCAGCAACCTAAGCTTGCATATCTCCAGGAAGTTATTTGGAAACAGCTCCTCCAATTCCCATCCCCAAGAATGCATGCGGTCCCAACTTTATGCCTGCATTCTTATGTGAACACACAATACACATACATATGCACACAAGTTAAAAGTCCATATATATTTATGTCAAAAATGGCTTATGACCATTAACAAATGCATGGATAAACAAAATGTGCTATATATTTATTCAGCCATAAAGAGAAGTCCTGGTACATGGATGAACCTTAAAAACATGCTGAGTGAAATTAGTTACAAAAGGAAAAATATCATATGGTCCCACTTATATGGAATAGGCAAATGTATAGGCTGTCTGTGAGTCAGAATTGGCATGGGGTTGCCATGATCCGGAATAGACACAAAAGCAACTAGCAGCAACAACAATGTAATCAATAGTCTTGTTAGAATATGAAAACAAGAATGTAGACACCGGAGTTTATTAGTGGTTACCAAGGGGCGGGGGGGGGGGCGGGGAAGAGGGAGTCATTGCTTAGGGGACACTGTGTTTCTGTTAATGGTGGTGGAACAATTTGGAAAGGCATCATGGTAATCATGATGAACGTAATCAGTGTCACTGCATTGTACCTGTAAAAACTGTTGAATCAGCAGAAGTTTTGTTATATATTTTTACCACAAAAAACATTTTTTGAAAAGTAGCTTATGATAGGTACACAGGAACTTGACTCTCTCCTTACGGTATTTAGGAACATGTGTAGTTGTACCTGTTCATGTCCTTAACACCCTGGCATATATCATCACTCAGCAGTGAACATGCTGCAGTTTACTCCTTTTAAACTATCACTATTCTAGACGATTTTAGAAAGAAAAGTAGCATTTCCCTTTGCTTGTCAAGGGTGTTGAAGGATGTTTGGTTGGCAGTGTAAGACAGAGTCACTGTCTGTTCCTGTTCCTCTTGAGTCAGTCCTAGTCCTAGTAGTGACAACTAATTCTGTGACTTGGATTGGTTTGTCTGGTTATTTTAAATGCACATATTTTGTCCATCTATTCAAGGAGCCGTGTGGCCTTCAACAAATTGAAGTTAGATTTTCATCTGTCTCTATAAGGGAAGATGTTATAATGAGTTGCTCAGATTGGACATACAGTGGTTGGAGGGAAATAGTTCCAAACTAAAGGAGACAGCAGATCAAAGAAGGAAGTAAACAGGGCACTTGGCACAAGCTGAGCTTGGTCTCCAGCTTCTTTGTGGACTCTGCCCCTGGGGTGGGATTGTGAGGGCAGGAGGTCGGACAGGCCTAATCCTGTGTGCAGCCCCTCAGCCTCAGGCTCCCCGGAGGTGTGGTGACATCTCAGTATTACCTCCTTTTTTTCTTAACTTTTGCTGTCGGCTTTAGTTTGTTTCCCATTAAAAAAAAAATTTTAAGTGACACAGGTTAAATGGAAGTTTTTCCATTTTTGTCATATAGGGGTAGCCCTCATTCAAAATGAAATTTGTTCCCTTTTGTAATTCACTTCTAGAACAAAGAAATATCAACTTAATGCTGAAAAATAAAAGTATCTAAGCCTGTTTTAATATTAGTGCTTGCCTCTCTTTAATAAGCAGCAAGTTTGATGAGGGAAATACAGTAATTAGAGGGTGAAAAGCTAATTTTGGTGAAAAATTCCATGGTGAATGGTATGTTATCTAATGTAAGCATCAGTACAAGAAGCAGCAAGATGTCAAATTAGACAGTGACCTTTTAAGACTGTAGCAGTGTATCATTGTGGCTTAATTTAAAATTGTGTATGTTTTGGTAACTGTTATTTCAGATCGGTAGCTATATTTGGTTAGGTTTTCTTGATGTTCATGTATACATAAGGTAGATAAATTTTTTGTTTTTTTAATTTTGGATCCACAGATTTGGTGTGAACTAGGTTTTTTTTTTTTTTTTTTTAAATGCATTTGACATATATAAATTACCAAATTTACCATGGTAAAGAATATGTGAAAGAGAGAACCTAGTCTATAAAGAAGCCATTGTTTCTAAGACCAGTTGTCTCTTTTTTGGGCGGGCAGTTAATACATTCATATGATACAGAATTTAAAAGGTACAGTAGGGTATGCTATGAAACTTCTTTCTCCCAGCTACTCAATTCCTCTTTCCATGAGGCAGCCAATGTTTTCATCTTTAAACCATCCTGATTTTGATAAATTTAGGTATATTTTGATGGATTTATGATCAATGTGTACCTAACATTTTCTGTTCTGTTTATGTCACTTGGCATGATTTTATTACCTAATTATATTGTTTGATTAAGGACATATTATGGTTTCTATTTAACCATTTCCTACTGGGCACTTGAATTTTTTCTGTTTAATTTTATTGCTATTAGAAATAGAAAACATTAACATACTAGTACAAATATACCATATTTTTACGCAAATAACACATGCCTTCTGCATTGGTTTACTGGCCATGCCCTCCCTCCATGAGGCACCCTCACAAGCACTGCCATGCCAATTCTTTTCCATGTGTTGCTGTAAAAAAAAAAGTTAGCATAGCACACTTAAAAAATACCTTGCTGGGGGAGGATGTGGCCAGCAAACCAATGCAGAAGACACATGTTATTTGAGTAAAAATATGGTAGGTACTATTTTTTCATTGAAAAGTTACCACACTTTAACTTTATAATTTACCACTTTTGAAATTCCATATATTAAATGATTATTTACTGTAAGTGATTTTTTTTCTGCCCACAAAGAAATGCCTTGGAACATAGGCCTGGTGATCTCCTTCTAAAAGGTCACAGCCTTGAAAACCTTATGGAGCAGTTCTACTCTGCACTCATGGAATCACCATGAGTTGGACTAGCCACAAAGGCAACTAACGACAACAACATAGTCAATAGTCTTGTTGTTGCTATTAGTTGACATCAAGTAAGTTCTGACTCGTGATGACCCCATGTATGCAGAGTAGAGCTGTGTTCCGCAGGGTTTTTAAGGCTGTGACCTTTTGGAAGCAGACTGACAGGCCTTGCTTCTGAGATGCCTGTGGGTGGGTTTGAACTGCCAACCTTCAGTTAGTAGTCTAGTGCTTAACCATTTGTGCCACCCAGGAACTCCTATTCGATAGTCTTGGAATAAAGGAAATATGTTATTGTCCTCTATTGATTTCTCAGAGGGGAATATTCAGTTAAAGGGTATGATAATTCTCATTCTGTCGTCACTAGATTTCTTAACAGAATAACTGAACTAATTTCAGATTTTATTTCCTTTCCCTGTCTCCAGTTTAATATAGATGAGATAATAACTTCAGAGTTTAAAAAAGGGCAGTACACCTTTGGCATGTATGTTTCTCTTTAAGTGTTATGAACATCTAAAGTCCTAGACAAATAGCAGACTTTATTTTTCTAAAATTATCCAGTGTTCTGGATAACATTTGCTTACATATTCCTAGGTCTGTTATAAGATTTTAAAATACGTATACTGATTTTTAAAGCATCTACAAACTGTGTAATTGCTAGAGGTTTTCCTCCTTCAAATATAGTGGAGCACGTAGGCATGAAACACACTCATAGATGTGACTGGCTACAGTGTCGTTGTTTGCCCCACTTGGCAGATCACACACACACACAAGCTACAGTATGTATTTAAAAGTCATGAGTATGTATCTAGTTCTGTGGTTATGTCCAGTGCTTTGTTGGGACTTAATATTATGGGGAGCAATTAACGTATGTATGTTTTAAAATATAGTCGTTTCCTTAATTGTACCATTTCAGTATTGAATTTTAGTAGAAAGCCTATTGCTTGTATACTCAGAAAGAAACCTGAAGAATTGTTAGAAGAGTACAAATCTCAATAAAATGGCAATTATTTCCAAAGGGTCCATGGGAGTAGGAGGGAGAAGGGGCTGTGGGGTGGGGGGTGGGGGGCAGGCAGGTTGGAGTGCTGCCTGCTCTGCAGGATGTCACAGTTCACTCAGGATTAACAACATGAAAGAACTTCGTATTTGTTTAAACATAATGTGCACATTTAATGAGTTGGACCCAGGGACTGATGTCGTCTGGTGGTGGCAAGTTTTCAAAATTATAATAAAAATTTGTGGTTTTGTTCTTTTTTTAATCTGCTTTAGAACATAAAGCGCATTTTTCCCAAAGATGGCCTTTGCAACCATTATTTAAACAAGAGATTTCAGGGAAGTCTTAAACTTTATCAATTGGTTTTGGTCTTTAATACAAGCTACAGGAGCAATTACTTGGATTATCATTTTAACATAATTTGTCACCTGACAATCCTTTTGAAAGTATTGTTTGCTTAGATTGAAACATTGAAATGCTTCCTCCTGCCTGCAGTGCAGCAGATTAAGAGAGAGAGAAATGAAAGCAAATCAACCTGTAAAATTGGTTCAGTACGTTGTTCGGGGACCTGTGTACCAGTGGTCTGGTTTGTATCAAGTTGGGGAGTTGCAGGCAACTAAGAGGGAGACAGCAAACTCTCTATGTCCCTGCTCTGTGGACAAAAAGGGATTGCGGCCCTGGGGAACCTGGGACAGTAGGCTTCTCATGAAGAGGAAAGGAATCTAGTGTCAGTGTTGGCGACCCTGGATGTTGATAGGAGTTGGGGTCAGGATTGGAACAGGAGTAGTTGGGGGGACTTATAGCGCTAGGACTGTTGGGAGAATGGGCTGAGATGGGTGTTGTCGCCATCCTTTTGGAAGGGGATCTGGGAGGGTTGTTGGTTTTAGAAGAGTGAATGTGGGTGAAGCAGAGTATTCAAGTGCCGTGGAATGCTGCACACGGCTTTCTGGGTATTCTTGATGGTCTTTCTCTACGTTTGGATTTCCAGTGTTCCAAAGAGGCATACCTTTCACATATGTGATATGCATGTGATATGCAGTTATTATATAATGTGTTTATGTACATATGAACTAATATTAATATATGAACTAATTTCAGATTTTATGTATGAGGTAGTACTCAACCTCAGAGCTTAAAAAAGGGCAGTACACATTTGCCATCTAAGTTTCCTTTTAAGAGTTATAAATATTTAAAGTTCTAGTCAAATAGTGATCTTTATTTTTTCTAAAAATTCTTTATGTGAATGTGGTTATGGTTATATAATGTAAACAGCTACAGTTTGAGATGAAGATGTGCCAGTGGGAACTTTCCACTTTACAAATGAATGAATATATATATGTGTATATTTTTAATAGTCACACATACACACATACATACGCATATTTTTTCTTACCGAAACAAACAAAAAAAGAGTAGCAGTTTTGTTGAATACTGTGTTTTTTTTCTCTCTCTACTAGTTAACAAATTTCAGATGCAAATATGTTCTCGTTATCTACACTCAGATCTGTCACTCACCACTGGAGAGTGTGGACTGTGGCTTTGATTGGAGGGTGTTGTATTCGTGGTAACTAGAGGCTCTGTTTCCAAGCTTTATCTGGTTTTGTCTTGAAATGATACTGGAATTTGCCTTTCTAAGTTCTCTCCTTTTTTATGGGCGTAGCTATGTACCTGTCTCAGTGCTCTGCTCAGGATAATATGTTTTAGGATTTGAGCCAGAGACTTTACCCCTCTGACTTCAGGTACCTCTGTGGGACCAAACCTCCAGCCCAACAAGGGGGAAGCAAGTGGCTGAGCTAAGGAGAAACACTTGTAGGTAGGAATTTTAGGTTTCAGCTTTATACTATTCTTGCACCATGTCTCTCCTTTTCGTTGGGGGAGCTCCCCGCTGCAACATCTGGCTTCGCTTTTGTTTTCCAAATGAGTTTATTAGTTTAGCTATTTTGATGTGGTTGGGGTGGTCCTCAAAAGACTAGTCTCAGAAAAACTCTTGACATTTCAAATACAAACAAACCCAGACGCAGATTGGCCTGTGAGAGTGTCCACCAGAGCATCCAACTGTCATTCCCTGTAAAGAGGGAGGTGTTTAGGTGGTAAAATGTGGAGGCTTTACTACATTTTTCTTGTTGAAGCTGTTAGTTGGCTCCGATGTGGAGTAGTGCCTCTGTCTCTCCTCCCTTGTCTGCAGGCTGGAGGCTCCCAGGTCATCTTTACTAACCCACTGGAGATAGTGAAGATTCGCCTGCAGGTGGCTGGAGAGATCACCACAGGACCCAGAGTCAGTGCTGTGAATGTGCTCCGAGACCTGGGCCTTTTTGGTCTGTATAAGGTGGGTAGATTCCATGGGCTTTCTCGGTAGAGAGCTTGTCACCTCTCGATGTAAATGTGAAAGGATGCAGAAACCAGAGCCTAACTCCTGAATTGAAAAGCAGTCTTGTCTAGCAGGGTATTTCCTGGAGTAGAAAATCAAACAAAAAGGAAAAACCAAGGCACAAAAACTCTTTCTTTTTGTTTTTTGACTGTCACGAAGGGCCGGCAGGGAGGCCAACCCTACAGCCATGCTGGCCTCAGGCTCGCTGCCTTTTTCATTTGATGGGAGTTCATGAGGTTTCTTTGGTGTTCTATTTGGGCTGGTTTGGGACTTCAAAATAGTCTTATGTTTATTTTGAGTTTGAGTTATCTCTCTTGTTATCTTCCCAGTGGGAGCTTTTCTTTGTCTTAATAATTTGACCACAGTGAAACAGTAGTAGAGTTTGGTAGGATTTAGGTCTTTAAGAAGTTAAGTGGTGGGATTTGTCAATAATGAATTCCATTAAAAAAAAAAAAAAAAGACTGTACTGTATTTTAGCAAAATGCCAGTCAACAGATTCCTTCCCTGCAGGTACGCTTACTCCCATCATTACAGATCAGATGTAATGGAGCAGAAGGTATTATTTTTCTTAAACAAGGAAGAGTGTTTCTTTCCATTCCTTTGCTTGGTATAAGGGGGGGAATACCTAAATGCAGCCACTATAGGCAACTGTGTTTCCAAAGCATCCGATTTCTCTACAGATGTATCACAGCAGTAATATGTAAATTTGCTTCTATAGCTACAAATTAGAAATTCTGTAGATTGGAATCTCCTGGCTATAGGGCTCTTTGGAAACCAGCAAACTGATGATGTCTCACTCCAGAGAGTTTTATACATGGTTTTGACCCCCTCCCTCAACTTCTATCCTTTTTGGAATTTCCTTTGAGAGCTGAATTTAATAATATTGTTTCTCTCTCTATCATCTGTTAGAGAGTCCCTGGATTTTTTTTTTTTTTTTTTATATACGAGTTTGCCTTTTAAAAATAGAGCTGTTAAGGGAAGCAAGTGCCAAAGGTGGCCTGTTCTGCTCAGCAGAGCCCTGGGCAGTGGACTAGCTTGGGTTACTGACAAAGCTGAGGAGAGTGTTTGTGAGACCTCAGTCACTGAGACAGCTGTCCCTGGTGGTTTTCTCCTCCATGGGAACCTTCTGCTGAAATATTTTGTCTGTTTTTTTCCTACCCTGTCCTATTTAGGACACAGGGAATGAGGAGAGAAGGTTTGTGGTTTTCCCTTCTCAAAATAGTCACCCTCTCTCTCCACCACAACTGCCTGTAGCTTCTTCCCTGGCACTGGGAGGACTCTAACTTGACACGGGTTGAATTGGTCATTCATTAGTCTTTTCTGGCTGACTTTACTAGTTGTTTGGGAATCAAGCTATTAATCTTGGGATTTCAATGGTATTCGAGGCCACCACTAAAGCCAAACAGCACAAACAACCTACTAGGTTTGAGAAGTGAGTTTTTATTTACCTTAAAAGTCAAATCTATAATGGAATTTCCAGAAAAGGGTTAGTTGTAAGATTAATAGCATTACCTAATTATTAACTTTAGGACTCCAGGATCGACCATCCTCTCTCAAACCTTGGGCCGCACATATTTTCCTACTCCCCGCTAAGCCCCCATTTCCGTTCCACAGCAGTCTCTATACTGTTTGAGGGATGCCTGGCTTGTCACCCAGAGCCCCTGGATCCCACTTGGGCATTTATTCTGTTTACACAACTGTTTTGCACTATTTCCTCATTGTGTGACAGGGTGCCAAAGCGTGTTTCCTCCGAGACATTCCCTTCTCTGCAATCTATTTTCCTGTTTATGCTCATTGCAAACTACTTTTGGCTGATGAAAATGGACACGTGGGAGGTTTAAATCTCCTTGCAGCTGGAGCTATGGCAGGTAACTACATTTTTTTTTTTTAAACAAAAAGAACCCTACCCCATTCTCCTTAAAAAGCATAGAATCTCCATGTACTTTTCCTCTTTATTTCTGGAAGGATTATTGTTTGTATCTGACTTAGTTTAAATATGATCACTTTTTCTCCTTTGTGGGATGTGCTGTAATTCTGATGAGAGTTAATTACATTTGCATAATGTGGATAAACAGCTTAATGCAGCTTAGCAACTTCGAGCCAAATTAGATCTGCCTATCCAAATTGGGCTTTCAGCATTAACTTGTTTCTTAGCCTCCTGTGCCCCTGAAACCTTGGGTGAAGCCAAACCAAGCGTTAAGGTGGAAGAGGTCTTCATCACATCAGTCGCTTTTTTGTACCTCATGCTGAAGCAGAGGTCTAGCGTACCTCCCTCTCTATCTCTGTCTATTGGAATCTACATGATTCAGCTCAAAACTGAGCTTTCTTCTCAGAGCTGTTCCTGTTCCCCCTACCATGCGTTCCTCCTACCATGCGCTCAATTAGGCCAAAGTAACAGCCCGCCCCTCATCAAACCACCCTGAACTCGATTTGCATCTCTTCTGACCCTAATGCTTTGTGTAAAGGTGTTTGCATAAGGTGTATCCTCTGTATTAGGCTGGAAGCTCATTAGGTTTATCCTTGCCTTCCCTACCCTGGCCAGTATAGCAATAATAACCCAAACTAAACCTGCTGCCATGGAGTCGATTCCAGCTCATGGCAACCCCCTGTGTTACAGAGTAGAACTGAACTCCATAGGGCTGTCTTCCATGATGCCACTGGGTAGGCTCAAACCACCAGCCTTTCAGTTAGTAGTCGAGCACAAACTGTTTGCACCACCCAGGGACATAGCAACAATAGGTGCTCAAGTAAATGCCAATGGAATAAATGAAAACTTACATCTAGACTAAGATACCAAATTATGCACAGAAAAGATTCCTAACCAAAAACATTCCTTGAAAGAAGAACCTAACAAATGCAGGGGGTACTAAGATGCTTCCTTTGATCCTATGGAGATGGCCTTAGTCCTGAGTCATGAAGGAGCTAATCTGGAATAGAATAGGAGAACCAGTTGACCTTGGCCAGACCAGCCCTCAGAAGTGACAGAGGAAGGAAGGAGCATGTGTTTGCTTTCCCTTACTGCCAGTCAGGGATGAAATGTGAAGGACGAGAACGATGCTTGAAGGCTGGTCCCTAGATGCCCCCACAGCTCCGACCAGCTAGGCTTCTGTTCACCATATGGCTGTAACTTGCTGAGCTCTCTCTCCTCTGGTGGCCCTGGCTAAACCCAGCAGGCCAGCCTGAGTACTTCCTGAAGTGTGGTGTGTGGCGGTATGTAAACTACATGTGTGGTTGTGGTGGTGTTGGGGAGGACCGTGTTGTCTTTCTTGCGTGGACAGTGAACCTGAGGGGACAAGGAATGACTTGTGATGATTAAGAAACTATCCTAGGAGGCTTTGATCACTTATCCTGCATCCTCTGCGTCTCTAATTGCTGTTGAGCCTATTCCAACCCATAGCGACCCCAAGTGTGTCAGAGTAGAGCTGTGCTCCATAGGGTTTTCAGTGGCAGATTTTTTGGAAGTAGATCTCCAGGGCTTTCTTTTGAGGTACCTCCGGGTAGACTTGACCTCTAACCTTTCAGCTAACTGCCAAGCACTTCAAACATTTGCACCGCCCTGGGCAAACGTTATCTCCTCAGTCCTTGGTACTGAGTGAGTGCTTGCCCAGCCCCTCTCTGGTGCCCGTCAAAGTCTCCCAGTTTAAAGAGGCAGCATTTCCTTTCAGGCTTTTCCCTATGCTTTCCGATCAGCAGCTGGAAGCAGCCAGAGAACCGTCATAGACAGGTCTTTTGCCAGTGGCTGACTGAACCAAATAAACATTACCATGAAACTGTCAGCACTAGCATCTTGCCCACAGACGTTTGATGTCAGTTTTCAGAATGAGAGATGAGTTTTTCTAATTTTTACCAGTAAAGCTTTGCTGGCAGGTACTGAATGAGAACATTCAGAATCCTGCCTCTAAAGGCAGGCAATTTACGTAGTTTCCTCTGAATGGGGTGCAGGGACGAGCTGCGGGGAGGTATTTGCTTCGTTTTCTAGCCGTGCCTCCCACCAGTCCCCCAGCTTCATCTGCCTGGTGATAATACAGTGATAGGCCAAATTGAATTTCTCCCCCCTAGGGAAGGCTCTGTTGCTCCTTTGTTCCCTGTTTTGTTTTATAAGTAAAAGGTGTGGTTGTGAAATCTATTTTCTGTGTCCTGCTGCTGACCAATCTCAACATGGCCCCAGGGAGCTCAGGCACAGGGGATAGATGATAAGGCCTTTCCATGATCAGCTCACCTATTGTTCCTTAACTGGTTGCCTGGCCTTTCCTCACCCCAGTTGTAATGACTTCTGTCATGTAGCATGTCTGAAAGGAGTCATAGTCAACTCACAAGTTAGCCCTCAAACAGGTGAGTGGTTCTGAGTGTTAGTATTTATCTCGCACAATGAGATTGACAAACAAACAAACAAACAAACAAACAAAAAACCAGATCTGTTGCCATGAGTCAATTCCAACTCATAGGACAGGGTAGAACTACCTCACAGGGTTTGCAAGGCTATAGGGTTTACAGAAGCAGATTGCCACATCTTTCTCCTGTGGAGCAGCTAGTGTGTTCAAACTGCTGACCTTTTGGTTATCAGCTGAGCACTTAGCCACTGCACCACCAGAGCTTATTGAGGTTGACAAGAATTGATAAAAAACAGTAGAGTTTGGTATTAGATACGTTTAGCAGCTCCTTAAATTGACATTATCCTCTTGTTTCTTATTATACGTGAAAATATTTATATTTAAGGGAAAAATCAAAAGGAGGTAAAATAATTGATAAAGGGGGACATTTGGGAACTGTCCTAGTAATATCACTTCATTTTTTTTCTTTCACAGTTCTTTAGATCATGCAGTGTAGAGACATTTTCTTAATTCAGAAAGAAGAACAGATTTTGTACTGACTACTGAAACAGCTAATAGGCTTCTATGTCCTCCTTTCTGTTAGAGCCCAGGCATCAATTTAAGGAACTTCGGGATCACGTCAAGTGGTCAGAGGTGCAATAGGGTCGCTATGGGTCAGAATGGACCCAGTGGCAATGGCTTTGGTTTGATTTTTTTTTGGTGTTGTTGGATGTTAGCAGTATGTCTATCCTTGATAAGGTACTTCGGATAAATTAAATGTAGTTTTCTCCTGAAAGGTGTGCCTGCTGCTTCTCTGGTGACCCCTGCTGATGTCATCAAGACAAGACTGCAAGTGGCTGCCCGTGCTGGCCAGACGACCTACAGTGGTGTTATTGACTGTTTTAGGAAGATACTCCGGGAAGAAGGGCTGTCAGCATTTTGGAAGGGAACAGCAGGTAGAGGCTGGATCCATATGCACGGCTGGCTGGCTGACTGGCTTTCATGACCTGCTCCTCTGTAACTCAATGGTTGTTGATGTCACAGTCATCCTGGTCTTAATTCTACCCACTATCCCCATCTGTCTTTTTCAGCTCGAGTGTTTCGATCCTCTCCCCAGTTTGGTGTGACCTTGGTCACCTATGAACTTCTCCAGCGGTGGTTTTACATTGATTTTGGAGGCCTGTAAGTGCAGCTGCGCAGATCTTACATAAAGACAGCACCAAAACCAACACAAATCTTTGTTCGGTTTACTATGTTTTTGGAATTCTTGGATTACTAATAGGATGGAGAATCCTTTAGGACCAATGCATTTGAAACAAATGGTGTTCTTGAGAGGCTTCAATTTTGAGGAAGTGGTGTCTTGACAGGGTGACATCATACATAGTATTGGGGGAAGTATAAGGTGGCAGCAAATTAAAATGTCTGCTTTTAATGAAAGCAAATACTGAGCTATATGGATTTAGGTCCTTATTGTGTGGATTTTAAAGGGCCTTTCCTTTATGGCCTTCTCACCAGTAGTAATGTAAATTTGTATTAGTAATATTTTTGTGAATTTTCGTTTGCCCTTTCTCACCTCTGATATTTCATTTTTCAAATTATTAGGCAGGTATAGATGTTCTTGAAGCCCTGATGGCAGATGGTTAAGAGCTATGGCTGCTAACCAAAAGGTCAGCAGTTCGAATCCACCAGCTGGTCCTTGGAAACCCTATGGTGAAGTTCTACTCTGTGCTATATAGGGTTGCTATGAGTTGGAATTGACTTGATGGCAATGAGTTTGGTTTTTTTTTAAAAGATGTTCTTAGATATAATTTATTGGAAAAACAAAACAATGAGTTCAAAGAGAGGGTGTGCCCATGCACATAGTCACTGGGAAGGCCCAGGCCAAAACTGGGACTTCTTGGGCACAGCCTAATGGCTTGAAGCAAGTGCTGGGCAGTAGAGGAATTACTTGCTGAATTTGCGGGGTGGGAAATGTTGTACCAAGAGTAAGCAATTAACAGTTTTCAGTAGAGGACCAAGTCCCATATCTGAGTCTTCACTTCATAAATCTGCTCAGAGGCCAAGTAGGGAATTAGCTGTTGAACCCTGAAGTGGAGAAACCTATCCAAAGAAAGAACAGCAGCCTTACAATTCCAATGAGAACTGTTGAGGTTCAGGCTTTTCGGTGCTTTTGCATTCTGTAAATGGAAGAATTAAATCTATTTCTCTTTAAATGATTGTAGTAAAAATCTATGAGTCTGCTATTTAAAAAGTTTAAAATTATGTCAAAATAAAGCATTAAAAGAAAAAATGTAACCTTTTTTTAAGATCGATTTAATATGTGCTCAGTACAGAAACTTTTGAAAATACAAAAAATATAAAGAATACCATCCATAATCCAACTTCCTACAGAGTATTAATATTTGAGTGTATTTTTTCTATGAATCTGTTTAAATGTTTGTAAGCATTGAAACTGAGGCCATTTTTCTTCTGTATCCATTATGTGACTGTATTGCTTTCAAAGCAACTATATAAATCATGACTGACTAATACAGCATATATGACATGGGCATGATTGAAACAAACCCTCTTCTTTTTGGTACATGGATCAGATTGAAAATGGTCAGTTGTAAACCACTCTCATCAGTCTTGAGCTCACTAACCATTTGCTTTTTCCAATCAACAGCAAACCCTCTGGCTCAGAACCGATACCTAAGTCTCGCATTGCAGACCTTCCTCCTGCCAATCCTGATCACATCGGTGGATACAGACTCGCCACAGCCACTTTTGCTGGCATTGAAAACACGTTTGGCCTTTATCTTCCCAAATTTAAGCCTCCTGGTGTTGCTGTAGTTCAGCCAAAGGCAGCAGCGGCAACAGCTCAGTGATGTGACGACAGTTGCATGTGGCCGAGTGGTGCCCTGAAGAGAGAGGCCCAGGAGAGCAGCCCTGTAATGTATCCAGTCAGCTGCATGGTGCTGGCTGAGCTGAGGAGTCAAACTACTCTTTCTATATGACATATACATATATTTGTTTATAAAGTAATCATTGGCTGGGGGCGGGGGCGGGGGGAACACAACGCAGTTTCAAGCTTTAGTCTTATGTGTTGAAATGTTTTTCTAAGTCTTGGCATGAATTTTAGTGTTCTAGACTCTGCTTTGCACAGCTTGCACTTAAACAGTGACTGTACATATTGTACATCTTTGTACAGAGACATCTTGGCACCTCATCCCAACGAATCACGTTTATAGAAATGTAATGCAGTTCTGAGTGGCTTGAAATGTACAGAATGTTTCGAAAGTGTTTTATTAAGAATCACATGAAAATAAATGTATTAACATTAAATTCATTCTCTTATTGGTGACTTATAGAAATAAAGCATCAATATTGGATGTATTTAATTCACAGTTTGTTTTCCATTCTGGAATAAAAAGGTATTTGCTGATAAAAGGCATAACGAGACCTAGTGCTGACACCATTGAGTAGGAGGTACTTTGGAAAGATGCATGCCAGTGGATGCAGGAGGACCAGACTGACGACTTGTGTGTGCTGATGTGTTTTCATTTGTATTTAACGTGTGTGTAGATAATCCTCTGTTCATCCATCAAAAGGCATTTCCTAGGCAGCTCCTCTCCTGTCAGTGTGCATATGGAAGCAGGCATGTCTCCAGTGGTACTGGCTTAGTTTTGCCTTCCTCTGACACAGCAAGGGTGAGGGCCAAGCTTTGGAAAGAGTAAAGAATACTTGGACGATTTCCCTTCATATGGATATGATTCCAATCAAAAATAAATTGAACACCAAAATGTATGCACGGAGTTGGATTTTCCTTCATAAATACACTGAAAGTATTTTTTCTTTAGATTCAGTACTGATTCCAAATATCTCGTGATCAGGTTTGCCCTTGCTGTCACCTTTATAGGAAACAGACAGTTTGGTTTGGAAGGGCTACGGTGGAGAGAAGGGAGAGAAGGAGAGAGAGGAGGAAGCTCCATCATGTGATTTAGTTGGATCTGGATTCTTACTTATGAGTCCGAGTGCAAACTACTTATTCCAAAAGTCTCTCACCCCGGTGTGATTACTAATTTGGATCTAAACATGCATCTTGACAGCCACATCCACATATTGCTATGGTTCTGATTTGATGGGTAGCATCAGAGTTTATTTACTTTAGCAAAGTGCTTTGGGGAGCCACTATTGCTATTTGCAGTAAGCCAGGGTATGAGAATGTATGCAAATATCTTTAAGGGGCGAGCCTGGAGAGAGACCAAGTCACTTAGTATCCAACACAGTGCTCATCAGTTGATGCCTGACAGCATCGATAGCCACAGCTATAGGCTGTCTCAGGGCTCTCCAGGAACAAAAGAATTTGCTTCAAAAGCAAGTTTTTTCCAAATGTATAAGGTTGTTCTTATTAGAATGGGACAAATAATACAGTTGTTAAGCTACTGCTGCTTGTTGAAAATACACAAGTAGTACATTGATACATTCTTACACAAGATTCATATAATATGTACAGAGAGTAAGATGTGGAAGTGTCCTCTTCTCCTCCCCCCCCCCCACCACTCAGAGGTTATCACTGCTAAAACTAAATTCAATTTAGAGTATAAATTTGTACTGTGTTTTTCCTCTGTCTGCATAAACAGGTTGTTGTTGCTAGGTGCTGTCAAGCTGGTTCTGACTCATTGCAACCTTATATACAACAGAATAAAACACTGCCCAGTCCTGTGCCATCCTCACAATCGTTGCTTTGTTTGAGCCTGTTGTTGGCAGCCACTGTGTCAGTCCATCTCACTGAGGGTCTTCCTCTTTTTCACCAAGCCTCTTACTTTACCGAGCGTGATGTCCTCCTCCAGGGACTGGTCTCTTCTAGTAACATGTCCAAAGTACATAGAAACATATGTACATATTTATATTGTAAAAGCAGTATTATGCTATGTATATGTTGTTCTGTGACTTGTTTTTGTTCACTTAGTATGTCTTGGAGATCTTTGCATGTCAGTTCATAAAGATTTATTTTTTAAATTATACTTTTCATAAGTACTCCTTTATTGACATTTATTCATTTATTTCACCATTAGAAACAATGCTATAGGTGGCACAGTGGTAGAGAGCTTGGCTGCTAACCAAAAAGTCGGCAGTTCAAATCCACTAGCTGTTTTTTGGAAACTGTGGGGCAGTTCTGCTCTGTTCTACAGGGTCGTTATAAATCAGAATTGACTTGATGGTACCTGGTTTGGTTTTTTTTTAATTTTATAGGAATGGTAAACATCCTTGTACATACATCTTGAGTACATGTGGTAGTATTTCATTAGGACAGAAGTTTTAAATTGAAATTGATAATTCACAGGATATATGGTTTTTACATTTTGATAGATATTACTACATTGTTATTCAAAAAGGCTTTACTAATTTACTTTCCTCCTAACAGCATATGAGAATACCTATTTCTTTGCAACCTTACCAGAAATGAATGTTATCAATCTCTTACATTTGAGGCAGGTCATGATAGGGGATCACTGTTGTTTTAATTTTCTTTTTCCTAATTACCAGTCAGGTTGAATGTTTTTTCATATTTACTAGCCATTTGTATATTTTCCTTTTATAAAGGAATATAAAGTACATGAAACCTACATATATACTGACATATATGTTTGTATATGTAGACATATTTTTAAACAAAGTGAACACTAATGTTACCACTCAAGTCAAGAAATAGAGCCTTGTCAGCACCTCAAGGGTTTCTCACATGCTCCTCCCCATCATAGCCTCCTCTTTCTCTCCTCAATACCAGCCTACTCTTCATTTCTTTTTTTTCTTCTTCTTTTTTGTGTTTTGGGTGGAAGTGTACAGCTCAAGTTAATTACTCCTTCAAAAATTCATACACATATTGTTTTGTGACATTGATTGCAATCCCCACAATGTGACAGCATGCTTTCCCTTTCCACCCTGGGTTCCCTGTGTCTGTTCATCCCGTTCCTGTCCCCTCCTGCCTCCTGCTCTTCATTTCTTTGCTTTCTGTTGTAGTTTGACCACATGCACGTGCGCACACACACATGTACTCACACACCCCTAATGGCTATATTGAGTTCCTGTTTTTGAAATTTATATAAATCAAATTATATATATTCTTTTAAGAGTTTTTGTTTTGCTAAACATTATAAGGTATATCCATATTATTGTTATGTAACTATAGTTTATTTCATTGTATGAATATACTACAATTTTTTCCATTTTACTCTTGATGGACATTTGGGTTGTTTCCAATTTGAGTGTATTACAAAGAGTGCTGCTATGGATATTTTGTACCTGTATTCCAGAGTATGCTTTTTTTTTGGAGGATATACGTCTATGTGTAGAGTTATGGAATCACAGAGTATGTTACATTCAACTTTACTAGATCATGTCGAACTGTTTTCCCCAGGATGTGTTGTCAGGCTTTTAAATTTTTGCCAAATTAGTGGGTGTATAATGGTATTGTGATTTTAATTAGGTTTTTCCTTTTAACAGCACCTTCCATTTATTTATTGGCCATTTGGATTTCATCTTTGGTGAATGAAATATATGGTAAAAGTCTTTTGTCCATTTTTTCTCTTATTGATTTGCAAGGGTTCTGTATATATTCTGGATAATTTTCTGAGTTATTTATGTTGAAAAATCTTTCACACACTGTGGCTTGCCTTTTCACAATGTTTTTGAGATGTTAAAATTTTAATTTTAATAATTTTAAATGTATCAATTTTTCCTTTAAGCTTAGCACTTTTTGTGTTTTGTTCTTTAAAAATTATTTTCTCCTAAGTCATGAAGATAGTCTATGTTTTCTTTTTACATCCTTTGTAGTTTTGCCTATCATATTTAGGTTTCATCCCACTTGGAACTGTCTTTGGCATATAGCATGAAGTCTTTTTGTTTTGTTTCTTCTTTATATGGCTAGTCTGTTGTCCTAGCACTGTGTATTTAAAAGACCTTCTTTCCCTATTGTTTTGCACTGCCTTCTCTGTCATATTTAGTGACGATATAGTCAAGTGTCTATTTCTGGACTCTCTACTTTGTTGTATCGATCATTTCCTGTACCAATATGCTCTCTCTTAATTACTCTTTTAAAAGTTTTGATATCTAGTATAGCAAGTCCTTCACCTTGGTCAAGAGTGTGTGGCTCTTCTGGGTTCCTTGCTCTTCTATATAAAATTTAGAATCAGCTTGCCAAGTTCCATCCAAAAAAGAGATCACATTGGGATTTTGATTTGAGTTGCGATGAATCTATAAGCCATTTTGGGACAATTTACGTTCTTATAATATTGGGCCTTCCAATCCACAAACATGATATATCTCTATTAAGTGTTTTAATGTCTTAATAAAATTTTATAATCACCAAAGAGACCTTGTACATCTTTTATTATATAGATTCCTAGGTATCTCATATATTTGGATGATGTTTTATGTTGTCTTTTTTAAACATCATTTCTGCTACGCAGGAATATAATTGAGTTTTTTCTCCACTTTTCAAAAATTTCAAACTTACAGAAAAGTTTAAAGAGGTAAAATGAACCCCTGAATACCTTGGACGTAGGCTTACTTATTTATATTTTTCCACATTTATCTTTATAAATACATATTTATTTTTTACTGAATCAACTGAAAGTTGCAGATATCATGGTACTTCATCCCTGAATATGTTAGCATATGTCTCTGAAGAATAAGGATGTTTTTCTACCTGAACAATACCATCACACATTTAAAAAATTAAGCAGAACTTCTTTGTATCATCTACTATTCAGTCTAAATTCAAACTGCCCCAACTGCTCCAAAAAGCTTTGATTTGCAGATCCAGGGTCTAATCAAGATTGGTGCAAAACATTTTGTGCATGTTCAGTCTCTTTAATTTTGGAATGGTCCCTCTATTATTATAGTGCCTTTTTGTCTTTTTATTACGTTGTCTTTTTGGAAGGGTGTAAGCCACTTGTAGGAAGTCCCAAATTCTTCATCTGATTGTTTCTTTGTGGTGGCGTCTAACTGTTGCAATATAAAGTGAAAGTAATCTAATGGTGCAATTGTTTATTAACAGATTTATTGAGGTATTCTTTACCCCATCCAATTTTAGTACAGTTCTATCCCTCCTCCCCCCAAACGTGAAATGTGTCATTTAACATTCCCATCAGTCATCTGAGTGCTGCAGTTTCTCCACATCTGTCTGCACCAACACCTTAGTATTGTCTTTTTTCTCAAATGCTTTTTCAGTGTCTGTTGGGTTTTGTCCTTTATTTTACTAATATGCTGTATTACATTACTTGTTTTTCACATGTTAAACCAACCTGCATTCCAGGGGTAAATCTCACTTGGTCATGGTGTGTAATCCTTTTTATATGTAGCTGGGTTCAGTTTACATGTTGAGAATTTTTGTATCTATATTCACAAGGAGTAGTGGTCTGTAATTTTTTTTTTTTCTTGTGATATCTTTGTCTGGCTTTGATATAAGGCTAATACTGTCCTTGTAGAAAGAGTGGAAAGTCTCCCTCCTCTCCTGTTTGTGGAAGAGTTTGTAAAGGATTAGTAATTTTTTCTTTGAATATTTTATAGAACTCACCAGTGAAGCCATCTAGGCCTGGATTTTTATTTGTGATAAGATTTTTAATTACTAATTAAATTACTTGTTAGAAGTCTATTTGGACTTTTGATTTTTTGGGTAATTTGGTAATTTTGGTACTCAGTTTTGGTAATTTGTGTTTTTAGGAATTTGTTCACCTCATCTAAGTTGTCTCATAAAGTTCATAGTATTTCCTTATGATTCTTTTAATTTTTCTAAGGTTGGTAGTGACATCCCCTCTTTTATTCCTGATTTTGGTAATTTGCATCTTCTCTATTAGTCTAGCTAAAGTTTGCAGTCTCATAAAATGATCTTTTCGAAGAACTGACTTTGGGTTTCATTGATTCTTCTCACCACTGTTTTCGACAAAGGTACATACTCTACTGACTTTTTTTTAAAAAACTACTTCTGGAAAATTCAAACATAAAAAGTAGAATAGTATAATAAACAACCATTCATCCATTGCTCAGCTTCAGTGGCTCATGGCCAATCCTGTTTCAACTATACTTCACCCACTTCTCTCCCACCCTCGCCAGATTATTTTGAGACAAACGTAAGATGTCATATTACCCAGAAACATTCCCATATGTATCTCTAAGTGGTAGGGGGTCTTTTTCTGAAAAGCATAGCCACACTATTTCCTCAGTTGACGCACGCACGCATGCACGCACGCGCGCAAAGAATTTGTTTGAGTCAGGTTTGGATATGCCTGTATTTTGCCCTGGATACAGGCCTCCTTTCTCCTCTTGAGGTTAAGCAAATAGCGGGGAACATTCCCTACTTCTACAGCAATTGCGGCTTTACTCACTATTGTTTTAGGTTGGACATAGCCATCCCTCTGCCTGCCATTTGGCCCATGTTTGGGGGATGGGATTTTTTTTATTCTCTGGTTCTGAATCAACTCGCTAATGAATCATCTGCCCAGGACCCCAGTGACACCCTCCTGCTCTTTGTATGTGTTGACTCTGGATTCAAACCCATTCCTACCTTTGCAGTGGTCTTTTACCTGTTTCGGGTTGTGATATTCCCTTATTTGGTTATAACTCTGATCCCATCTGTTTTCTTTCTGGCATTCCTCAAAACTTCTATTCCATTGCTAGCCTTCTTGCTTTTCACTGCTGTTACAGATTTTCTTATTCTTCTGCTTTAGCACTTTGTTTTAGACTTGGGAGGGCTCGTAGACGTTTCTGTTTTTTTCTTCCATCTTGATCCAATCTCACTAATACCACTTTAAGCAAGCAAACAAAAACTCTTTCGCAGTCATTCTTCTGTTCCCTTTAATTCTCTTTAAAAGGACTAGTGTTGGAGTGGCTCCTGGTTTGGTCATGTAGTTGCAAAATGCATTGTACTACTGCCATTTACAGAAAAGTATACAAGGTTTTATCATCATATCAGATCTTTTCTCTGCTTCTTAATCTGGAAAATTTTGTGATAAACCTATCAATATTAAAAAGCAATTCCTAGCTGTGGAATTGAAGCCATGAAGTAGTGCTATTCAGTGATAACCAATTTTATTTGAATTGAAAAATAATAGTGTCACTAAAAAAAAAAACACTTTTTTTTTTTTTTTAGTGACAATAGGACTATCTGAAAAAATGATTTAATTGACTTTAGAAGAAAAGGAGGGTCCAGTACTGCCCTTAGCCACCTCAGAGGCCCTTGAACCAAAAATTCTAATCCGAGTTCCCATCTAGCTGGGCTCCTCCTCAAGGGGCACGGTGTCTATGGAACCAAAAGGAATATACCCACAGGGGTATATTCCCTTATAGAACCATGTTCCAGGTCCCTTAGATCCTGAAATTTCCTGCCCAAACAGCTCGGCTGTGCAGACCTCTTTCCTGGATCTATCTTCCTGAAGGAACACCCCTAGATCTAAACGGTGGCCAAAAAAAAAAAAAAAAAAACCAAACCCATTGGTATTGATTCAATTCTGACTCACAGCGACCCTGTAAGACAGAGTAGGAACTGCCCCATAGGGGTTTCCAAGGAGCAGCTGGTGGATTCCAACTGGTGACCTTTCTGTTAGCAGCCAAATTCATAACCACGGTGCCACCAGGGCTCCAAAGGGTGGCCAAGGGGCAGCTAATTGCAAGGGTTGTAGACAAAATTCAGGCACGTAGGCCCAAGTATTCCTGTGATACCTGTTATAGTGCAGAAGGAGCTGGTGGAAGAGAAGGGAGGAAAGGGGTTCTGGACTGCTTCTCCCTTGGCTGCCACCTTTTGGTACAGAATTCTGAGAATTCTAAATTCCAAGCTGGACTTGTATGTTGTTGTGAAGGTAGGCAGCTAGAACATCATTTAGTAGCTTGATTTATAACATCCAAATATTAGACTTACTGCCTCAGGGCCTGCAAATGTTAGGGGATAGCCTAGGAAGGAGAAAGGTAGTGATAAATCCTAAGTGGGTTCAGGCAATGTGATGGCTAAGAGAGATGGCATAAGGGAGTCCTGCTCAGTTTGTAGATAAGGCTACTGCCATCTCCAGTCAATGGAAATGTGTATTTCCATATCTAACCTGTTCTTCCAGCAGTCTGGGTCAAAAGCAGTAGAAAAAAGCAGAAAAGCAATAAAAAGTTCTAAAATCACTTTGTAGGTTCCTAGAAGCCATAAGACTAATTCTAACTCCACCCTGTCTTACGGAGTTGCTCTGTGGTCTTTTAAGCATATGGCACAGTGTGTAGGCTCATCTGATTAAAAAACTGACCTGTTGGCTGACTAAGATCATAAAGGCAGTGTAGGAGACAGTGGTCAAGAACACAGCTCTGAAATCAGACTACCTGGGTTTAGTTCCTAGATTGTGAGTCACTTCATATCCCCAAGCCCAGTGGTATGCTAGATCAGGCTTGCACTAGCTCAATGAAGCTTACTATGTGCTCTCATCGAGCACACAACTCCAGAGTCAGTTACATCACATTGGTAGCTTGCAATTGGTCATGACAGGAGTATTTATACCATGGCAATTGGCTACAAATCAGGTCCACAGAAACTGGTTCAAATCACTTTCCTCTTTTGTAAACAGGATTAGTAATCGCAATAGTTCCCCCACCATTAGGGGTTCTAGGAGATTAAATGAGAACGTGTGTGTGTGTGTGTACTCACACTACATGCTCAGAATGTATAAGGCCAGTTCTTTATGTGGCAGAGGAAATCATGACTTTGGAAATAGAAACAGATGTTTTCATTAAGTAGAGTTTTAAGGTGTTGGTGCAAGACCTCTGTGTAGGTTCTCACATCATTCCTAATTCTATTTCTTTGAAATTTATTTCATACTCGTTTTCTGGTCTGTCTCAGTAGCAGCAGAATAAAAAAGCTAAAATAAGGATTCTAAGGGAATTCTAACTGGTCAAGCCAGAAAGCCCTGCGTGGCAAAGCAGGGGTGTCAGCAGAGATCTCTGAATTTTTAACCTGTCACAGCCAGAACATAGAGCCTATAAACTTGTAGATTTTTCATTTACCTGAAGGTTATTTACTCAGCACCTCTCGTAACAGCAATGCCTCATTTGTGTGGGGCTTTATAGTTTAACAAGTATTTTCACAGGTATCTTGGTTTAACTCTTGTAAATGTCCTGGTAAGTGGTAGATGGGGAAGGTCTTAGAGAGGTAAAGCCATTCGCCCAAAGACACAGTTAACTGGGTTTCCACAGAAGTTAACTTTAAGCCCAACACTCTTATAGAGCTAGAATATCACAGGACTATGATGTTTTTAAAGTGTTATCCACGAACCCAACATTAATTAACATTTAGTAGTCAGTTGATATAATTTATACTGAAGTACAAACTCTGAACATCTGCTTAGCCTTTTATGGCTTTTGATCTATGTGGCTGTATGGTTCCAGTTAAGCTTCTGAAACACTGATAATTCCACCATTCATTTTACAGCAAAGGGAAGAAAGGTCTAGTGAGAAGAAGGCATCATCCAAGACGAGGGCAGAAAAACCCAGAGGCAGTCGTCTTTGTATCACACTATACTCCTTACCTGACTTTCAGCTCAGAATACAAAAGTCCTTTTTCTCATCTGATACAACTACTACTTTAGTAGACCTGAATTTCAGGAGGAGTAAGGCCAATTATTTTGCTATTGGAAGATGAGAGTCCTCCAAATCCATCTAATGAACCTCGATATACAACAAACTCATGATTGCATCAGACATTATTGGAAATGATGCCCATTAGTAAGGGCCTAGTCATTTTACCAAGTTTCTTAATTGGAAGTCATTATTTTCATGTTTTGACTTGTTTCTGGAATAAGTATTTGAGAGAGAGTGAAAAAGCAGGGATCTCAATCCAGATCTGAGCTAGACAAAAGCTGTTTTCTGCAGGACTGATCTCACACCTTCCTCTAACTGGTACACACAGGTCCCCACGCACCAAAACTCCTCCTTCTATTGAACATCTTCCCACAATGAGACATGTTATTTACGGGGGTACTCTAGGAAAGAAGGAGAAGTACTGCATAGTTATAACAGTTGAACAGTTGTTATTCACCAGATTTTATGAAAGTGACTAATTCTGGTTCTGCTACTATATAGCTGTGTAATCTTGAACCAAGTTTGTTTTGTCTTTGATTCAAAAAAAGGTTGCAGATATCACAGTCCATGTTTTATAAGTAATAGATAAGAGCAACAGCTGCATATAGGTTGGAAATTCAGAGTGGGTCATTTTTTTCCACTGAATGTAATTTGTAATTTTACTATATATTGTAATAAAACTTCTTTAGAAAAAGTATCATTGATTAGGGCAATGAACATTTTTCCTTCAGTTCACTGCTACTTCTAAACATCTGAGGGTTTGTCATGTGATTTCTCAGAATTACGAGGCACCCCGGTGGTGCAGTGGTTAAGCACTTGGCTGCTAACTTTAAAGGTTGGTGGTTCAAAACCACCAGCTGCTCCACAAGAGAAAGATGTGGCATTCCTCTTCTGTAAAGATTTACAGCCTCAGAAACTGGGGGGCAGTTCTATGCAGCCCATTAAGGGTTGCCATGAGTCAGAATCGACTAGATGGCAAAGGGTTTGGTTTGTTTGGTTCTTAGAATTAAAAACATAGTTTCTTGCACACCAAGCTACTTAATCCTTAGAAGACGAGCTCTTGTTACATTGCAGGTAGTTACATAGAATAGTCTCTCTCCATTCTCATACTCTTAAAAACAAGAAACAACCACAAAAACAAAAATACAAAGAGAAATCCCTTATGATCCCTTATTTGTGTAGAACTCTATAATTTAGAAAGGTCTTCACACACACATTATTTCATGTAACATTCACAGAAAGCAGATACTTTCCTCACTTCACAGATGAGAAAACTGATGCTTGTCCCAGGATACCTTACTGGTAATGGGGGAGAAGGGGGGAGAAATCAGGAATAGAACTTGGGTCTTTTGAGCCCAGTGTTCTCTCCCATATACCAGACTGTCCTTAAGTGTAAGAAATTTTGTTCCAAGGCATTTCCATTACTTTGTTCAGAAAAAGTTTTTTTTGTCCTTTATGCCTAGTACAAAAAATCCACGAAAGATAAAATTACTTGCCATCAAAGACTTACTGGTGGTATACCTGATTTCTGGAGTCACAGTGTCAGGACTCTGCATGTTCAATGCAACATAGGTGTGTTCTACACCCCATACAATCACTGCCCCACAGCCTTCTGACCAAATCAAGTACATTATAAGAGAAGCAGGATAATACATTACCAGAGACCTGAATAAGTGACCTCACAAAGTGAAACAGACCTTTCCAAAAGCCTACCGGAGTGCAAGCTGTTCCATCCTCTGACTGGAAACTGGTAATGGAATATTAAGAAGCCAAAACGGAGATTCCTGCTATGAAACTAACAACACAAAATACTGTAATTTTATAAAAGTTTGTAAAAGGTTGCTGATTGGCTATGTTGAAATTATCAGTCACTAGAAGCTACATACTGAAAACTTAAATACCTGAAATCCATTCAAACTTTCAGAAGTTGGGGGATTGTGAACATGGCAGACAGAGAGTCTATACGACTGAAGCCCAACAAGAAGCCTGAGAGGATTGGCCTACTGTGGAAATCATTATAATGTGACAATTATCCAAAGCCTTCCAGTTGGCACTCTGGTTAGGATTGTAGGATCTTTTTCCAAAATGGACTCCATAAGGTGTTTCTTATATGTGAAAAGGACTTGAAAAATATAATACACTCAGTACAAGAAAGTTATTACCTTTCTGGAGCAGTGTAAGACTGAAGAAATTGGTTAAAACACTGTTTTTTATCATAACCCGCCACTTCAAAAGAAAATATTGAACATAGATATTGTTTTAGTCTTGCCCTGTGAAACTAACTTTCCAATACTTTGGTAGGAAGCCCCCAAAATCTGTAACCCAGGTCTCTAATAATTTCCTGGCACTTTTTAATGAGTCAAAAATAAGGTTCTGCTTGGGTATATTTTTCCCAAACCTGTAACATCCTGAATGCCTAGCAATTAGCAAGATGGTAGCAGGAAAGCAAAAACTTCTTTCCTCTTGGATGAAAGAAAAAAAAAAACAGAACTCTATCACTAAATCATCAACAGATGTAAAATTCAGGCACACGCACCAACTGGATGCCATGTCACCTTTCAAAGCCATTTTAAAAATACATTTTAAAGCTGTATTTTAGTGTTTCATTCTGTTCAGCAGCACACGCCTAATTATTACAGCTTTTTACATTTAGAAAAATCGCAATGCCAATAGGTTGAAATACTGGGGTTCAACAGTGGAAAAGGTATATACCAAAATGCATTATCCAATAGAAAGAGGAAAAATCTTATGCTTCATAACAGATTTTCATTCAAGTCTGTCCTCCTCCACGTGGTTAAAGTGGTAGAGGTTACAGCGTATTAGTACTAGCGTAAAGCAGAATGAATCAATATGCTCACAACACTGCAAGACCAGGACCATCTCCGACGCTACTTTCATTTAGTTCCTCCCCCAAAGTTCTAAGTCATCCTTTTCCTCCAAGATGCGGAATCTCAGTATTATTGCAACAGCATTTTATATGAGTTTCTAAACCTTCTAGGGAACTCAATCTGTAAACAGGAACACAGCTTCTACCAATGAATTTTTGGTCTAAATGGTATAGATACCACAATCTTAATAGGCAAGAGTCCATAATTATGTCAAAATGATTATTTCAAAGACTTATTACAAGTTAACTATTACCTGCAAAACTGAGTATTCTTCCTCAACACTAACAGGGTAACAAATAACCTTTCACCTCTCATTCAAAAAGAGAAAAACCAAACAACAAAAAATGAAGAATTAGCCAGAAAGCTACAGCTTGTTTTCCACTCAGAAAAGACGTGTAACTGATAATAACAAATAAGGTACAGTTTCTGTAGTTGAATATTTTCCAGAATTATAAGGTTTTCATTTCTAAAAGTGTAAAGAACTGTGATACACTCTTCTACTCAGCTTAATCTTGTCAGGAGATTTTATACCTGTAACAACAGTCTCAATACTTCTCGTCTTTTGCTATTTCAGTCAACCTTTAAAGGCAATTATATTCATCTGTTCCTAAAAATGCAGACTAATGGTGAATGGGCAAGGGTCCAAATCACTATTTTTTGAGGGGAGGAGGGATTGGAGTGATTTGCAAAAAGCAAAAACTCCTTTGGTAGTAAGTATTTTGTAAATACTTATCAATTTTATTATTTTCTTTCACAGCTAAACTGATCGGCTTGAGTCAATGAGCATCCAGGGAGCCATCTCTCTTGATTTCCAACCTTAGTCACAACTATGTTTTAACACAGTTTTCCTTTTTCTAGTGATTTTTACAAACTAAGGGAAAATACAAAAAAACATTACAATGATTACATGAATTTTTCTATACAGTGTGACCCTGCAAAATTGAACTTTTGATTCACAGACACTGCTAACATGAGATAAATTCATATGTTTACCAGCTAACATTAAAAGTTCATCTTTGGTAGATAATAGACAATTATGGGGTGTCAATTTATGAAAAATATACAAAAGTGGAGAGCTGCCTGAAGTAATTAGAATGAATTATTTTAGACCTATAAGAAAATTTAGAAATCATCTAATCCAAACTTAATTCCTGGGTAAGGAGAACGAGGCATAAAGATGTGGCTAGAATCACACATCTCAGGATGGCCAGAGCTGGAATTAGAGCTTGGGTCTAGTATTCCAGGTCAATTATTCTTTATGCTATATAACAATCATAGTTAAGAAGTGTGGATATTACTTAGAGACTTCTTTCCCATCAAATCTGTTAGGATTAATAACAAAAACAAAACAAAAATGTTCAAATTCTGATTTCTAATCTTCTTTGCTAATTGATGTTTTGTTTAATAAAGAGGAAGTTAAACTTTAGAAGGATAAAGGTTGGGGTAAAGGAAATGGACAACTTTCAGTGGATAAAATCAAGATCTGATCATAGTTCTTTCCTCTGATGCTAAAATCGGTTGATTTCAATACTAATTCTTAGGTTCTTGTCACCTACCTTTCAGACTTGTAGACAAAGTTGTGGTAGCAAGGTTCAGATCTCAAGATGTGGAGCTGATTCAATGGTAAAGTGTGGGTTCATTTGAGCACTTTCCCATCATGGCTACTGCAACCATGAAATCAATTTCTCTCAGGGGAGGTTTTACTCTCAGAGGGCTCACATACATAGTAATCTCAATCAGTGAAAATAACAGGCAGCTTTCCATTTATTCTTTAAAATAAATACATGTTAGATGGAAAGAAAATAAGATAGCAAAGCAGAAGTTAACCTACGGAATGTTTTTTCACTGACAGATTATCTAAGAATCAGTTCATACCCTATCAGGGAATCGACAGTATACTCTGTATAGTGTATTTAAGGCACAGAAATTTACAGGACCTGAGGTGGCTGCTCACAACAAGAGCTTAAATGATATCAAAAAAAGAGCCACTTTAGAAAAGAGACGGAAAAATTCAAATTGCAGGGAGTAAATCAAAATGAAAAGTTTATGCAGATTTGTTTTTATTTAGATAGCTACCACATGAATTATAAACAAGATAAAGGAGAGCAGAATGGAACTTGGATAGACATACGCATGCTACAGCAAAGAATAAACAATGTTCCTATACTTTATGGTTAGTGAGAACATTATCAGTATAACAAGGAATTGTGATTATTTAAAAATACGCAGAACTTACATAACCTTGCTTTAGAAACTACTGCATATAATGTTATAAATTGAAAAGAATTCCAAAGAGTAACTAATGTGAAATAGACAACTGTATATAAGAATTCAGAAAAGGCTGCATTTTGTAATGTTAGTCAGCTGTATTAAAAATGACACAAATCCAAAACAAGGTGCATGTTATATAAAAAAGGACATTGTAAGACTTGCTTGTGGCATTAAATCCACAGTTTAATCCATGAAATTTCCTTTTGATTATAACTTAGGTAGAAGCATGCAAAGAGTCTTAGGATCTACTTAGAGTCTTCCCCAAATCCACTAAGGCTACCCATCCCATTTCAAGAACTAAGCAGGTATCCGAGTAGCTGCTTCCTCCTCTGCATCAGCTCGGTTTGCATTGATTTCCGCGAGAGTTCGGCCAAACCGTGCCCATTCATCATTGCGGGGAACAGCAATCTGCTGTTAAAAGAAAGACAACGTTTTATGTACACAGAAATAAAAGATCATCTTACCCACTATTTATTCAGTTTGTTTTCGAATAGTTTTCCCATTAAAAAGTAGTAATTGGCCTGAATGACCTTTCCATAATTAGAGGGACTACTAAACAATGGCTTACAACATTTTGAAACAAAAGTCGGTGTCTGTGAAGTGTGTTGTGACAGCCTCAGAAATGACTTCGCTATTATTACCATACGTGCAAGAAAGAATAATAATGATGCTTTGTAAATATAACTCTTGTGCACCAGCTCATGGATTTTGCTGGTGGAGAGGAATTTCTTAAAAATTTTTTACTTTATTCTTGTACTATCCCTACTAAGTAGGTTTTTAAAAATAATTTTTATTGTACTTTAAGTGAAAGTTTACAAATCAAGTCAGTCTCTCACATAAAAACTTATGTACACCTTGCTCCCAATTACTCTCCCCCTAATGAGACAGCCCGCTTTCTCCCTCCACTCTCTCTTTTTGTGTCCATTTCCTACTAAGTAGTTTTTGAAGCATGATTTGTGAGAGCTGGTTTTTTACGAGCTGGTTTTTTGTAAGTATTATTTTTGTTTGGGGCCTAAGATAACCTTTTCTAGTATCTCAATCACTTCATCAGATGCTATGCCACTCCTTAACACTTTAAGTTTTGTACCAATAGTAAAAGGGGAGAAGTAAGAGGTGTGTGATGTTTTTGCCTCACTAAAGCAGTTCATTGACCAAAATTGTTTGATAATTGCCATTATAATATTGCAGGAGTTTGACAATGCTGTATTAGAGCACAAACCAATCAGTGGGGCAAAAGGATGTACCTACTTCTAAGCCTACAGTGTCTAATACAGTAGCTACTAGCCACATGTGACTTTTTAAATTGAAATTAATTAAACTAAATAAAACTAAAAATTCAGTTCCTTAGTTGTACTGGCCGCATTTTAAGTGCTCAACAGCCATATGCGGTTAGTGGCTACCATACCGGAGAATATGGACACAGAACATTTCCATCAGCACAGATAGTTCAATTGGACAGTGCCATTCTAAGCAATTCAATCCACCTCCCTCCAGATCCAATTGCTAGACACCATGGGGTGTCCAGAGAAAGCGAGGAATCATGAGGCCCAGCAAAAATAAAAGTACTAAGGCACTAGCCAGCCTAAGAAGGAGGAAATCAATCCCAGACATTGTGTCAAGCCAAGAGTGCTGAAGGAGAGAAAGCTGCAGCTCAGCATGTCGGACTGGATTATAATGGGTCTGCAACAAGGCTCAAGATTCAAGATTCACATTTGATATAGTCATCAGTCTCAGAAGATATTACTTATGGTTTCTACTGCCTTGCCCAACAAATCTATGAACACACAAAAATAAAATTTAACCTCAGCATTTCATAAAATCCCAAAGTCCAATTATAACTCTAAATATCTTCTCCTATCTGAAAAATTTCTAATTTTTTAGCAAACATGCTTCAAAAAACAGGGTACTTTCAACATATCATGTTACTCTCAAAATCTGTTACATGGCAATACGTGACAACCAGTTTAGAGGGAAAATTAATCTCAAGATTGCCTTCTGTGGTAGGAAGTTTTTACAACCATGTGGTTTATACAATGCATGAACCTCAAGACTAGGTTTAGTCACAAAGATACTTTCACCGCGATGCTGTGAAAGCTAAATAGATGTGTCAAGACAATAGGCAGCAAGTCCCATACCTCTCCCACATCATATATAACAATCTGTCCTTCAGAATCACCCACGGCAATCTCTCTTCCAGAATGGGTCCATCTTACACGATTAAGAGCAGGATTACCCTCCACGGAAATGCTGGCAGTTGGCACCTAAAGTCATTTAAAATAGAGTGCAGTGTTAAAAGTTTCATCAAGATTTCTATAAACATGTAAAACAGTAATTCTTCTTTCTTCCAATCTGGCTACATTTTTTAAAACAAAGATAAAAATAAAGAATTTTCCCAACTTTCTTCCTATTCAGCGATATATTATGAATGACATTATAGCCAATCCTTGAAAATGGTTTGGGAAAATGATTTAAGTCCTTATATAGAAAATTCTCACCAGACTAGGCACATCATCTTGAAGAGCTCCTCTTTAATAAAGTATTCTTTGTTGCTGTTTTAACTCCTTTAAGAAGTCAAGCTATTTGAAAACATATGGCCAAAACCCCATTTAAAAAAAAAAAAATTCAAAAGCCCTCATAAACAAATTACAGTTCAATTTTAGAGGACAGGTATCACTACGGTAGCTTGCATTTTTGTCAGCTGAAGCCTGTGATTTGATTCAGAGTTCCCAGTTCCCAGAAACAGTTCATACTGAAGATGCAATATGGGCATTCCTCTTGTTCCCATAAACTGACTAGAAGGAGGCAGGATGATGGCACCAGGCCCTTCTAATCTGACTCTGCCTCTCCTTTGCTGAAGAAAAAGAGATTTGCTTGATTCTGACTAAGCAGCACAATAAAAACCCTTAAATTTTGAAATCTGATTAAAAATAATCCTAATTGAAACCAGCCATCCCCAAATGATTGATTTAACCCCCAAAACCCTAAAATTTTTACACATTAAAATTATATTTAAATATATTCTTTAACTATTATAGGAAAGATTCACATTTAATTGTGGCCACAAATCTCTGACACCAAAATCCAAACTAAGAAAATAAAGCTAGTACCATTCTCAGTAACCAGAAAACATACAATCAAATCCAATTACTAAGCTAGGGTTCAACACCCTTTGTTAGCAGTACTTGAACGTTTCTCCCCAAACTATGGGACCAATAGTTAATACAGTGTTAAAATTCTTACATTTCCAATATATAACTTCTTTGCCCTCTACAACCAACTTCTTTAACAGCTCTAGAGAGAGAAGCCACCAGAATATGAAAAGACATGGAAGAGCGGGATGTGGGAGAAGGCACCAGACAACTTTCTCCTTATTGACAGAACTATTAACATTATGTCTGATACCACACAGCAATATAGAATTCTAAGAACATTTTGAGCCTCTCTAAGCTGGTAAAAATACACACGGCTAAATATAAATTATAATTACAGTTAAATTTTATTGCTAATAAGTGATTTTAGTATAGCAATTATGAAATCTGTTGGTTTCTATATTCATTTTATAGTAACAGTAACACTCTGTATTCAGTCCTCCATGGAAACAAGTCATCAAAATACCTTTTTTACTTCAATCAAAGAAGTCAGGCTTAGACTAATGTTTATGGATGATACACAATTCTATCAAGGCTAAGAGATAATTTAGAAATTCAAGATTACGGTTAACATACTTCAACAGTCTGAAACTACCTGCTTTCTTATAAATGAAAATATCCCAGTTGCCTTATGCATGAGAGTTTGCCAGGACATTAGAGACACGATAGTGCTTTTCAGAAGTAAAAGGAAATGCCCCAGTGCTCTTAGCAACATTATTTCTTCCTTCAGTTCTGCACAGCAAGCTGTTTATTATTTAGGGTACAAAGCTTATTTAGCTCCTTTGTGATGAAGCTACTACAGTCACTGAGCCCTTTTACATTCCTTAGGATAAAAGGAATTTCACAAATTATTCAATAAATCTCCAATTTTCTATTTTTCAGTGCAATTTTTGTTATTTCCCTGCTCACCTCTGTGTCATTATTGAGATTCCACAAATCCAGTCTCCCCATGCCATCCACACAGGCAAATAGGGCTGGGTGGGTGGGCGACCACATAACATCATAAACGTAGTCTGAATTATCTTCGAATGAGTACAAAGGCTTGTTATTCTGAAAGGGAAAAGTTGATTCTTAGCACAGTCAAAATCTGACATTCAACAGGTATGAAAACATTTCATTATATTTAACCCAGCCTAGAAAAAGTTCCTATAATTTGCTTCACTACAGTATTACCTGGAGTTTCGAATTAAGAATAAGCTATTGGGCTGCATTTTTTAAAAAAACTTGTAGATGCCATACTGCCATACTGTTTAAAAAAAGGAACAGAATGTGCTTTAAAAACATTCCCCAGTGAGAGGATTCTGGGAAGATAACAGCAGTGGCAGTGTGCTTTCTGAATTTTCTCTGAATCTTCCCATAAAACCAGACACAGCAATGAGGACAGCAAAACCAAAGACTCGCAGGCAACATGTACAACAAAATCAGGAGACAAGGTATTCTCACGAACTTCCAAATAGAAGTGGGTGGAAACAAACCTTTGAAAACTACAAGACTGGCAAGATCCGTGCGGGAAGATGTGGAAGAAAGGCACGAAGGATTCTGACACCCTGAGAACAGAAGCACTTCGCAGTCGCCAGTGGATACTCACTGGACAGTATAGTGGGGCAGTGTGAGAACAGGAGCGGAAACTGGGATGGCATTTTGCAGAATTCCATTTACAAATCTGTGCAAGCAGACGGCAATGCCATATAAGTGAAGTCTGATGGTGCAGTCTGGGCCCTATAAACTCTCAAACTTAACAAACCAAAGCTCCTTTCCAAGGTACAGTCTTCTGTTTTTATTTTAAATTTATTTTAGTTGTTGTTGTTGAGAATATACACAGCAGAACATAGAACATTCATCAATTTCTACATGTACAATTCAGCGACACTGATTACTGATTACATTCTTCAAGTTGTGCAGCCATTCTCACCCTCCTTTTCTGAGTTGTTCCTCCCCCATTAAATAAACTCACTGCACCCTAAGGTTCCTATCTAATCTTCAGAGTTGCTGCTGTCAATCTGATCCCATACAGATAGATCTTAAAAGAGCATAATGCTCAAAGCGGACACTGTTTACTAGCTAAGCTAATCTACACTTTGGTTTTAAGAAGATTTCAGTGGATATTTTTGGTTTAAGGTTAAAGATTATCTCAGGGCAATAGTTACAGAGGTTCATCCAGCTTTCATGGCTTCAGGAAGTCTGGAGTCCACAAGAATTTGGAATTCTGTTCTACATTTTCCCCCTTTTGATCAGAATTCTTCTACAAATGTAAAGTCTTGCTGAAAAGAAACTGCTGGGACTAGAATCCAAAATGTGGAAGACAGAGACATCAGGGACAAGGGAAAGAAAAGATTCAGATCAAAGTGGTAGAAAGGAAGAGGAAAAGCACAACTCAGAAACTATAAGGTATCTATCTCTATCTATATACATATCTCTACTAACACATGCATACATATATCTGTTGCCGTTGAGTCAACTCATGGCAGCCCTGTGTGGAAGGGCAGAACGGAGCTCCAAAGTGTTTTCAAGGGCTGATTTTTTGGAGTAGGTTGCCAGGCCTTCCACATATATATAAAAGCCTACCGCTGTTGGGTTGATTCCAACTCATAGCAACCCCACAGGGTTTCCAAGGCTGTAAATATCTACAGAAGCAGACTGCCACATCTTTCCCCCAAGGAGCCACTGGTGGTTTCAAATCACCGACCTTTTGGTTAGTAGTCCACTGCTTTTAACCACATGCCACCAGGGTTCCACACGTACACACACACATATAAATAAAGTCACTTTGCAAAATCCACAGGAGAGGGTGCTCTAGGCTAGGCTATGAAACTAGAAAAGGTATCCTTTACCTATCCCTCCCTCCTGGAAGTACAGGAAAAACTCATGTCACTTATAGACAATGAACAACAGAAAAGGATCTCAGTCAAAACCCATACAAAGTTACTGTGGCAGACTGTATTTTTCAAAGAGGGACACACCAATATATATCCCATTGACATGCTCTTCTTATATGATACTGACACTTCTCCATTTAGAGAAAATGGTCTCTGTGTCCTCCTCCAAATCTGAACAGAGTTTTATAATCTGCCTCAACCAACAGAATGCAGTGGAAGTGATGCAGTGTGACTCCTGAGGCTGGGTTACAAAAGGTGCTAGGGCTTCTGCCTGGCTGCTTTCTTTTGGGACATACACCTTTGGTGCCATGTTAGATGTCTGGGTATCCTGAAGCTGCCATGCTGAGGAGACCATGCGAAGAGACCACATCATGCTAAGAAAGATGCCTGAGAAGCCCCAGTTATTTGAGTCTTCCCAGCTTGGGCACCAGACATATGAGAGCTTTCAGATGATTCTAGCCTCTAGCTAACACCGAGTGATGCAGAAGTGAGATGTCCCTCCTGAGCCCTACCCAGACAATATATTCATGAACAGAACAAATGCTGTTACTGCGTTAAGTCACTAAGTTTTGGAATGTCTACTACATAGCCATAGTATTACAACAGTTATTATAAGAAAAAAAGAAAATGAGAACAAAATACCTTCTGAAAATGAAAAGACACCGGAAACGCCCACAAAATGGTGAAAACTGTAACTTAATATTTCAAAACAAATTAAAAGAAATAAGAAAATGATAAAAACTATGAAATAACATGAATCATATTAAAAAATTCTAAAATGAGGTGATCAGATAAAAGGAATCCTAAGAAGAGGTAAAAGAAGTCAGGAAAGACTCAGAATTAAAAGAAAAAAATAAAAAATGAAATATTACAACTAGAAGAAACACAAAAGCCTTAAGAGAAAGAGAAGATGGAAATGAGGAAAATTTAAAAAACAAACAACAAAAAGAACGAAATTGGAGGACTCACACTTCCTTATTTCAAAACTTGTTACAAAGCTACAGTAATCAAGACAATGTGATAATGGCATAAGGAAAGACATACAGATCAATGAGATAGTAATGAGAGTACAAAAATAAACCTTCAAATTTATAGTCATCTAAGCTTCAATAAAGGTATCAAGACAACTCAATGGGGGAAAGGGTAGTTTTCAAAAATTGGTGCTGAGATAGCTACCTCCACAGGCAAAGAACAAAGTTGGACCCCCCCAATACCCCGCTTACCTCACAACATATACAAAAACTAAATCAAAATGTATCATAGACCTAATGTAAATGCTAAAACCACAAAACTCTTAGGAAAACACAGGAGTAAAGAAATCTTCGTGACCTTGGATTAGGCAATGGCCTTTTAGATACAAAACCAAAAACACAAGCCACAAAAGAAAAAAACATAAATTGGACTATACCAAAATGAAGAACTTTTTTTTTTTTAATTAATTTTTATTAAGCTTCAAGTGAACATTTACCATTCCAATCAGTCTGTCACATGTAAGTTTAATGAAAAACTTTTGTGCTTCAAACAATACCATCAAGAAAGTGAAAACACGCCTATACAATGGATGAAAATATCTGCAAATCATGTATCGGATAAGTGGCTTGTATCCAGGATACAAAACCAAAACAAAACCCTTTGCCATCTAGTCGATTCCAATACATAGTGACCCTTAAACACTCTTACAACTCAATAATAAAAAGACAAATAACCCAATTAAAAGACAGGCAAAGGATCTGAATGTAAACATTTCTCCAGAGAAGATATACGAATGACCAATAAGCACATGAAATGTTCTCAACATCATCAGTCATCAGAGAAATGCAAATTAAAACCATGAGATATCACTTCACACCCATTGTTGTTGTGTGCCCTCAAGTCTATTCCGACTCATAGCGACCACAACATGACAGAGTAGAACTGCCCCATAGGGTTTCCTAGGCTGTAATCCTTACAGGAATAGATTACCAGGTCTCTTCTCCCACAGAGCCACTAGATGTGTTTGGCATGCCAACCTTTCAGTTAGCAGCCGATTGCTTAGCGACTGCACCACGAGGGCTCCTTCATACCCATCTAAAAGATAATAACAAGTGTTGGTGGAAATGTGTGAAACTGGAACCTGGTGGGAATGTAAAATGGTACAGCTGCTTTGGAAAAGTTTGGCAGTTCCTCAAAAGTGACTCTTAGGTATATACCTAAGAGAAATGAAAACATATATACCTAAGAAAAATGAAAACAAAGGTTCACACAAAACTTGTACGTGAATGTTCGCAGCATTATTCACAACAGTCAAAAAGTGGAAACTCAAACGTCCATTGAGTGATACATGTATAAACAAAAAGTGGTATACCGTATATTGAAATATTATTCAACGATAAAAAGGAATGAAATACTGACACAGACACAACACAGGTGAACCTTGAAAACACACGAAGTGAAAGAAGCCAGTCACATACTGTATGATTCCATGTACTGTTCAGAGTAGGCAAATCCATAGAGATACAAACTAGAGAAGTGGTTTCCAGGTGCTGCGGAGGTTAGAAATGATGATGGGTATGGTGTTTCTTTTTGAGGTTTGAAAATGTTCAAAAGTTAGATAGTGGTGATAGCTGTACAATTCTGTGAACATACAAAAAACCACTAAATTGTATACTTTAAAGGAGTGAATTTTATGGTATATGAATTATATCTCAGTTTTTTTTAAAGCTGTTATTAAAAAAAGGACAAAGGAAATAAAGAGAATTTAAAAAAAGAGAAATACACAAAGAAAACTAGCAAAGATAAACTGATCAGCAGCCCTGAAGAAGAAAACCAAAGCAATGATACAGAACGAATACTAAAAATAATAATTCAAGAGAATGCTCCTAAAATTAAAAGGCAGCTTGAAATTACATATTGAAAAGCTGTCCTGTGTATCTAGGAAAACTGACCCCTTAAAAGACCCTGTTGTACATAGGGTCACTATGTTTTGTAACTGGCTCGACGGCACATAACAACAACAAAGAAAAAGAAAAAAATCCTGCAGACACCGAGGTAAAAAGACCAAGTCATACACTAGGAAAAGAAACTCAGGCTGCCATCAGACTTTTTTTTTGACAACAATGCTCTTGGTTAGAAGACAATAGGGTAATATGCACTCAAAGGAAGAAAATGTAAGTCATGGATTTTATACAAGACCAAACTAACCTTCACATCCAGGTATACTGTTGTGAATATGGGAATAACGTGCCCAGGGGCACCTCCTGAGGAATATACTACAGAATGTGCTTCAGATGACCAAAAAGGATCATGAGACATCATCGCAAGGACTGGTATGGGTAATCAAATGATTCATAAGGGTAAATGTCCCTTTTAGAAGTATTTTAGCTAGCAGGTAAAGTATTAGAATATAACTATTTTGCAACCCCTAACGGATCCAGGCAGCATCATCAATGGCTGTTAGTATCACAAAAATACAGCAACCAGTCATTATACATATCCCAGTGGAAGTAAAGACCACCACCTAGGAAGCAGCTGACTGAACCTGAATCTAGTCATGCTTTTAGATCTAAGTATGAATTTACCGGAAACACAGGGGCAGAGGAACATAATAAATGATACCAAGGAATACAAAATCCAGACTGTGAGAAACCCTACAGGACAACCAACATTTTTTCTTCATCTTCAACGATGACAAAGCTAGAAAAAAAAGAGGAAAACCCTATCATGACAGGGACTTTAAAAGATGTCAATGAATCACAAATGCATGGACCTCATTTGGATTCTGCTTCAAAGAAATCAATCGTAAAAAAAAAAACTATGAACACTGATTGGCTATTTGATGAAATTAAGGTATCAATGTTTATTTTTTTAGGTGTAATAATAACACGGTGGTACTGTGGTTATGTTTTTTTCTGTTTAAAGGCTTTATATTTTAGAAATATATACTGAATGTTATTATAGATGAAATAATAATGTCTTAGGTTTGCTTTAAAATAATCCAGGGGTAAAGAGGGACAGAAGGAGTATGCGTGGGTATACATAAAACAAGACTAGTCACGTGTCCAGCCTCCAGCAGCCTGAGCCCAGAACTAAATGGTGCCCGGCTACCACCACCAATGCCGGGACAGAGCAGGAGAAAAATCCAGAGCAAAATTCAAATTAAAAAAAAAACAGAGTTATTAGTCTGACAGAAACTGGAGTAATCCCTGAGACTATGACCTCTGGACACCCTGCTTACTCAGAACTGAAGCCACCCCTCCCGAAGTCCATCTTTCAGCCAAAGATTGGACAGGCCTATAAAAGAAACACTAACACACGTGAGGAATGTGCTTCTTAATTCCATCAAGTATAAGAGCCCAATGGGCAACACCTGCTGAAAAGCAAAGAGGAGAAGGCAGGAAGGGACAGGAAACCTGGATGAATGGACATGGGGAGCCTAAGATGGAAAGCAGGATAGTGTTGACACATTGTAGGGATTGCAGCCAATGTCACAAAACAATTTGTGTATACATTTTTGAATGACAACGAATTTGTACTGTAAACTTTTACCTAAAGCGCACGCACGCACATACACACACACACACACACACGACTGGTCACGTGTTGAGAATTGTAGAAGCTGGGTGACGGGTATATTAGTTTCACTATACTGTTCGCTCTGCTTTTGTATATATCTGTAATTTTCCATAACAAAAAATTTTAAAACATGTTTTTGAATTTTTCAGATAACAGTAAAGGTCAATGGCATGACAATCTTTATAGCAAAAACAGTTTGTTTTAATTAAAAAAAATTTATAAAACAAAACTTAAACTGAAAACAGAAATGAAGAGATTTCTTTTTCCTCTACTAAGATCATTGTAACTCTCCCTGGCAAGTAGGTCCTGGGTGGCACAAACGGTTTGCCCTCAGCTACTAACCTTAGAGGCTGGTGGTTCGAATCCACCCAGCAGCACTATGAAAGAAAGGCCTGGCAAACTGTTTCCCTAAAGCTTATGGCCAAGAAAACTCTAGGGAATAGTCCTACTCTGTAACATATGGGGTTGCTCTGAGTTGGTTTTCTCCCTGGCAACAATGCTAAATGAAGTCTGGTTCTTTGCCAGTGGTTTTCAGTTTAGGAGGGGTATCGCCATCATCCGCAAAGCTTTTTAAAATACAGATGCAGGAGTTGCACTTCATTAGTATTTCCGGTGTTGCCCCACTGAGTGATTCTGAGGCACACTTGGGGCTAAGCACCATTGTGTTAAGGTCTATGACTCTTGAGGTATACTTCTTCAAGAACACCTCATTTTCAGGTAATTTTTGTAGTCTTATCTTAAAACAAAAGTTCTTCACATTCTTGTTCACATGCTCAACTCTCTAATACATAATAGTCTGCATAATCTTTTAAAAAAGGGTTTGCCAACAAAAAATGGGCAAAATAACAGTCACTTCACAAAATAGCCAGTAAACACATGGAAAAGTGTTTAAAGTCATTAGCCTCAGATTAGTACAAATTACAACCACAATACAATGCAACTACATCCATCAGACTGGTTAAAATGAAAAAGACAGAAAAAAGTGCTGGCCAGGATGTAGAGCAACAAGAGCTCTGATACGCTACAGGTGGACTGTAAACTGGCAAAACCACTTCAGTAAAAACGCTTGGCTGTATCTGCTAAAGCTGAACACATGCACATCCAAAGACCAAGTAATTCTACTTCTACGTATATGCCCAAGAGAAATGAGTGCTTATGTAGATCAAAGGGTATCTACAAGTATGTTCATAACAGCATTATTTGTAACAGGCCCAAACCAGAATCAATCCAAATACCATCGGAGGTGGAATGGATAGATTATGGTACATTCAAAGAATGGAATAATATACAACAGAGAGAATGAACAATCTACACACAACTACATAAAACAATACAAAATCTCAAAAACATGATATTGAGCAAAAGAAGGCAGACACAAAAGAGTACATACTGTATGACTCCATTTTTATAAAGTATATAATATGAAAAAGCTATATATAAATTAAACTTATTTATAATAAAAAATGAATGTCTCAGGAAATGGTTAGATAAAATGTTTCACCTACTCCATGCAACCAAAGAAGCAAGATACATAGCTGGGTAAAAGATTACACTAAAAAGAAAAATACAACAAAACAGCAACATTTCCCCAAATTTTCACAATGTGATTATGGACAATGACTAAGGCTTTAGAAAAGTCACTTCACCTTTCTAGGCCCCTATTTCCTTACTTATAAAACAAAGAGTTTGTATCAGTGGTTTTGAACCTTGACTGTTTTTTGTAATCACCTGGGGAATTTTAAGAACTATGTTGTTACCTGGGTCTCCCTGTTAGAGATTCTGATTTAATCGGTCTGAGGCATCAGGTGAGCTTTGAGAGTTTTAAAAATTGTCCAGGTGATTCTAATGTGCAGCCACGACTGAGACCACTGAAATAGATCATTTCTGAAGGTCTCTGCAGCTCTAAAATACTTATACATAAGAGGTTTTCAAAACATATTAGCTAAAAGAATAAAAAAAAGAAAGGTTTCTTTGAACGTCAATAGCATTTGAATAAGCAAAGGTACCTCATCCTGTTACATGGTGAGCATCAACACTGTATGGTCAAGAGAGAAACCATATTTTCTCTAAGTTCTTTAAGGTTATTTCTCAAAGCTGGAGTAACTGGGGAGTTCTGGATTAATAATAAAGAGAGTCCCCGCAGTAAATACATGAGGATAACAGTGAGATGCTCTCTCACTGGAAATAAGTATATCCTCAAACTGGATCAGAACAGAGACAAACAGATGTCCTTACAAAAATAATCCCAAGGTCAGAAATGTTGTTAGGTACCACTGAGTCATTTTCCACTCACAGCAATGCCATGTGACAGAGTAGAGCTGACCCACAGGGTTTCCTGGGCTGTGATCTTTATGGAAGCAGATCACCAGCTCTTCCTCCTCAGGAGCTGCTAGATGAGTTCGAAGCACCAACCTCACCACTGTACCACCAGGGCTCCCTTTACCTTCTCATATAACCTGACTGAAGACATTAATTTCTTGAGGAAGACTGTGTCAATTAGAAGTAAACAGAAATATTAAGCAGCAGTCTTACAAGGAAAATGAAGACAGTAACCATTCAAGCACTGTCCAAGAGAGAGGGAGTCTCTGTCGATGGAATTTGAGAATTGCTACCCCATGGCAAGGCGAACTCTATTAGAAGATGAATGAATCAGGCTATCTTAGCTTGATGCCATTTAAACATTCAAATTATAAAACTTCTTTTGTTCCAAATCCTTGCTCAGCAAGCAACCTTCTGATTATAATTTGGCTTCCCATGTAGGTTGTCTATATGAAAACAATGAGCTGGTCATGCTAATATGAGTATCTGGGCCTTCTGGCAGCTATGTTTCTCATTGTAAGTTAACGAACTGACATTCTCCAATGTATCAGTGCCTCAGGAGCTTGTTAGTTCCAGTCAGCATTCCCTACTCTAATCACTCTAGTAGATTGACAAAATTCAGTTTCTGAAAATGCAAAGGAGAAGCTGGACACCGGTTAGTAGCAAGTTCGCCTTCCCCAAGAAACATTTCAACTTTAAAGCATTGTTTCATTTTAACATGTATAATCTGTACATAGTTGTTATCCCAAGCACTGGTAGGATCTCTTTAGCCTTACTTTAATGCTGGTAACTCCCTGAGAATTAGACAGGTAAGCTGTTAAAATAAGGCGGGGATTTGAGACATCAGAGACTGTGAAAAATTTTAAAGTGTTTACGGGCTACAAAAGCCTAAAAACTACCTGTTCTAAGGAATTACCATATTAACAACCTTAAGTTTGTCACTTTATGGTAAAATATGGTTCTGATAAGCTTTTGTTTGGAAACTAGAATATATTGTGCATACATTAAAATATTTTGTCCCCCATATAAATACTTACATTTTAAGAGTAATTTATATGTTGAACTAGCAAATGTTGTGTCTCATATATACTTAGAATAATTTAAAAAAGGAGTAATTTATAAGCATGGTTAAATGTAGTGGTACATTAAGGAAGTTAACCAGGTCTACTCCAAATCAAGCTTTTATAGAATCCGCAGGTTACTCTGATGAAGCTTTCACTCACATATTTTCCTTAACATTTAGGCCTGCCAAAGTGCTTCTGTTAAGATTTTTCAAATTTAACATTCTGAGAAGGTAACAATGTCCTCCACATACATTAGACAAAATGTCTTGACTGATTTAAACTTCACCAATATGTAGAAAATTATTTTGTTTATGTTCTGTATTAAAAATGCCTCAGTTAAAAAACTTAATGAAAACAGTTTGATGAACTAGAATTCTGTCTGTGACTGTGTTATGAATTTCTGAGTTGGCAATGATTAGAGGCTGGCTACAGAAACAGATAACTTTAAATTAGAGGCAGTGCTGAACTGAGCTTTCCAGGGATTTTTAAAGGACTTCAAGAAAGGAAAATATAGAATGAATCTTGTTTTGCTATTGGGGCAGTGCCAGATTTTAAATGACACAAGATATAGCAATATCTAACAATTCATGCTTCCAGTTTATAAGGGATCAATCAATTCCCAAAGTCAGAAGGCATATGGAGGCAAACAAGCACAACATTTAAAGTCTGTTAAATCCATGAATGTGAAGACACTGGTTTAAAAAGCTTAAAATGGAATTGTTTAAAAACAGATTATTTTAAAACACTGCCTTTATTCACTAGCCTTGTACTGGAGAGCACAGAGGTTCTAACAAGTCTTTAAGCAGGGCAGAAATAAATACCAGCAACATAAAAAAAAAAAAAATTGTGAACCTAAGTAAAACAATGATATTGGAAGTCATGGTATGGCCAAATATAAAAATATTTATTCAGTTGACTGTTGCTGCTCTACTCTTTATAGAGTAGAGCTATTTGTGTACAGAAAGGTTAGAATAAAGGGTAATTCTTCTAATAAAGTTTTAGAGGGAACTTGAGCATGTATGAAAGTACCCTACTCTATGCTGGCCCATCCTTTGGCCATTAACATTGGAGGGAGGTATGACTGTGTGTGGAGGAGGGGAGAGGCATGCATCATGGATGAATGAACAAATGAGTCTTCTATATGAAGCTCAAGGAAGGAAGTCATGTCTAGCTTAATTAGCAAGAAAAGAGATATGCTTGCCTGTCATTCTTATTTGGAACAGTTCTATGTGGAAACAGCAAAACACAAGAACAAAAAAATATCAACCACCAATCAACCAGCTATGTAGTACCACAAAGGCAAGCATCAATCAGTCTGCTATCACAGGTTAGTTCTGCTCTTGTTTAGGTAAGATGAACTCTTCATTTCCCGATCCTGTTAATTTAGAGCCAAAAGAAGGCTGGCAAACTGAAGCCCTGCTATACCAAAAAAAAAAAAAAGTCTACATACAGATCTAAGATTCTTTTTAATTACTAAAAAAGCGAGCTTGCTAACAACCTAACAAATACGCAATGAGTCCTGTGTCTATATAAAGGACTACTAAAGGAAAAGCACATCCAGAAATCTAGCAACCTACAGGCTGCCTGCAGCCTATTGAGAAGTAGCTGGTTTCGTTCATCTTTCCAAAATGCTCCATCTTGGTTTGGTTATACTAACTACATTATGCATTTCTTTGCCTGCAGTTGTGAGAATCTCCTTCTCCCTTTACCTTTTCCTGTGCATAAGTCTCATTAAAAGAACATAATATTCAAGAACAATCCAAGAAAGAAACCAGATGATTTATTAAATGCATTCAGGCTCTGTCTGATCCTCATTTAGAGGAAAATGAGGTACTAAACAACTGGTAAGTGCCTATTACATGCTGGATTCTGTTTTACGCACTTTTTAATATGTTCCCTTCATTAGACGTAAGGTAAGAGCTATTTTTATTTCTCTAATGCCAAACCTGAAAACATTCAATTTTAAAAGGCAAGTTTTTGGAGTAGTTTAACTCACTTCAATTACACTGAAATATCAAGGAAGGATAAGAGTGAACGGTGAGTTTATCCCAGATTTCTAAGGCCAGCACTCAATAAATAAATGTAAGTTCACTGGAATAGTGGGGAACATCTCCTAAGACCACCAGGTTTTCTCAAAGAAATGGAAGAACCAAATAAGCTCTCTAAACTTTGTCTCATTCAGTGTAAGGCACGAGGAAAGAGAAAAAAAAAAAAGCTCGAAATTTAATTTAAATAGAATCTGATATACAGTATGCAGTTTCACCAGCAACAATGTAACACCGCAACAAAACAGCAAAGTCAAAGCACTTTAATTTTAAAACAGATGGAATAAGACCAGGAGGTCAGTCATAGCAGGTAAATGTTCCCTCCCTACTTGGATTTGCCTTGAGACTTTCAACTGGCCAAGTTCCTGCCAGTCTTTAGCCCAAACGATGATACGCAGAAAAACTCAACTGAAATCCATACAACCATTTTCTTGCCATGTCGCATTTATCTGAAATCGCTGGAGGATCAGGAAGCACTTTATCACATAAGTGGGCTTTTCAAATAACTAAAACTTATTAAAACCAAAACTATTCATTTATTATACAAAATAAGGAAAAAAAAAAAAAAAAAAAAAAAAGTACCATGCCTTTACACAAATCTTTCCTAATGATTCAAGTTTTTTACGTATGACCTTATTGTATACGACCTTAATGTAAGTCAGTTTTTATGTGTCTTTTCTCCATTTCTCCATCAGTTCTGTGAGTCACTATGGTTCTGCATAACCCTCTAAAGCTCTCCATGGAGCAATGCATGGCTTTTGTGATAGGCTGTATCACAGTTATGGGAGGTGCTATGTGAGATACTCAGGAGCTATCTCCCCAACTCAGTTTAGGGTAAGGAGCTCTGTGCTTGAAAAGCCTGAAGTGGTGGGGAGGCTGGTATGTGTGCGGTTTCCATATCTGCCAGGACACTTTTATGAAAACTATAACATCCAATAGCTCACTCATGTCCTGTGTAACTTTTTATCAGGTTTGATCCATTAATAAATAATTCTAAGCTATTTGAAAGCTTTTCATCTTTCCTATATAGTATTAGAGCACCACCTTGTGTCAGAAACTTGAGCAAATGAGCAGATGTCTGCATTTTAGATACCTTAGTTGTCCAAAGTTTTACTGTCCAGTCAAACGATGAAGTGACGAAAAGATGTGAGAAGTCTACTGCTCCAACAGCTGCATGACAATGGATGCCAGTGATTGGTCCTTGATGCCCCTCAAACATCTCACTGATTCCAGCTTTGCTATTTCATAAAAGTGAAAATGTTTAGGAAATCTCTTATAAGTAGACCACTTACAAATACATTTTATTATGGGTTTAAATTTCATACCTTGACATAATTTCGCCAAACTTCAACTCTTATAAATTTATTGTTATTCTATTAAAATTTGGCAATACTACTAAAGCAGTAAGTACGTTTCACAACTGTAAACATCATGCTGTTGACAAAAGAACTTAAAAGTCCAATATCTGAGGTGGTGGAATAGAGACAAAGTGATCCTAACATAAGAGACATAATCTGGGTTACCTTTAAATCAAAAGCTTTGAAGTGAAATCTGTATTTGCGATGAAATCTGGACGCTCAATTTTACTTAAGGAAGCAACTGATAAGGTACAGACAGACAGTTTCAAAACAGATGAAACAGGAGAAACACCAGTCAATATAACATGTGTATATGACATTACTGTACAACTATTAGGAGGACTGAACTAACGCTAGAGTCCAAATAAATCACAATGAGAAGACAGCTGATAATCTTATTTACAACTTTAAATGTGATATATCATATTTAGTAGAATTGCTGAATCTTGCTCTCTACCACTAACATCTACGTGTGCATGCACACACATAAACACAATATACCACAACCCACAAAATCCAAGACACATCATGAATCCAAAATGACTTTTTTTTTTTAAAGTTAAGTTTTAATTTTATATGCCTGAACACAAATAACCTGTCACATATAATGAGTGGCTCTAGGGCAGATTTCTATGTAAATGAGGGGCAATTT